>NC_083112.1:22316035-22619220 GCF_949774975.1 Lagenorhynchus albirostris | reverse complement strand
CTCAGTCAAAATTTTGTTGAGGTGCTAGGGTAGGTTAAAAATCATAGTTATGGCCCTCAAAATATTTAATATCCAGTGAAAGTGACATTCAATAAAGCAACAATTTTAATACTGTGATATGTGTTGTAAGGTTGCTTAATTCTTTTATGTAACTCATAGCTCAGTGTGAAATTTATATATAACACCTCATTTCTTCCAATTTAGGGAAGGCATTAAATACAAATCATAGGACAAACTCATGCAATCAAACTCATGTAAAATACTCTTGTTTCATGATAACAATAAGATTAAGAAATAATTCCATTGAGAAAGATGGATAATTTTCCAGTTCTTCACTGTATATTATTTTGTTGAATGCAGAGTATTAGGCAGCCATGTTTTACTTTATGTATCAAAGTACTCCAAAACCAAATAAAAATTATGTTTGATTATCTATGATTTTGCATTATCTGTGTCAAAGCATAGAATGAAAAGTTGTCTCCTTGCTGTTTTACTGAGTGAAAAGTATTTATTCAGTAACTCAAAAACAGAATGTTGGTTGTTAAATAGTCATATCTTATTGCCTCTACAAGATCTCTCTCATTTTTAAGCATTTGTATATAGGTTTCTGGGACTTTCAGGGTGTAACTACAATGATGACTTTTAATAAGTTTTCTGTTTTCAATCTAAGCACTACTACTAACTGCACATAGAAAATATAAGTTGTCATTTTAGTAAGACGATAAATTAAGTTTGTAAATCAGAGCTCATGACATGATTTTTTAGAGGTGCTAATTAGCGAACTAAAATTTATCTAATTGTAATTTTAAATTCTGAAGAGTAGCATAGTGATTAAATATGCTATACTCCATTGCTTTATAAAGCAAAGGAAAAAATGATCTTTCCACTAGGAGGTAGTATTTCTACAAGTAGCTCTGCTCTGTTTCTTGGTATAAAGTTGAACCAATCTTAATCTCTATTTATTTGTACAAAACACATATATAGCTCTTACTGTAGATGCAACTTATTATAGTTCAAGTAGGTAAAAACATTTAGGAATCCTCACCTACCTGGGTCTCACTTCTACAGAATCTCCAGTAACTGCTCTTCTGTAAATAGATTGGGGGGTGGGAGGGATTCAAAGAAGCTTATTCTGTGTCACATGACAAAAACATACATGATACCCATGGATTCAGAAGCTGGAAATAAGAGGACAGTGACATATGAACTCATTTTATATCTCAAAGTAGGATTTGATCTTTGTTTTCACTCAGTTGTCCTAAAGTTATACTTCCGATGTATCCATCCTTTTATGTGAACTCTTCGTGCCACCAATCTTAGACATGGATCTGTGTGTGTGCTAAATGGTAAACAAGAAGTATGTGCCATGTATGGTGCATAGCCTCTTTGCCCCAGCTACTGTAAAGTCACACAAAATACATTGGATGCAGTGGAATCATAGATTTCCCTCTATAAAAATTTTGTATATCGGGCAGTAAAGAATGGAAGCATGGTCCTTATGCTCACTGTATGTGTTTATGGGAGCTCTGGTCTAGAGCACGTCCATTTCCATTGTAGGCAGTGTTTTTAAACTTTACTTGTGATTTCAAAGATGAGGCAACTGCTGTAAGTAATGCATTGTTCCGTGTGAGGTCATTGCTTAATGAAGGAAAAAGAAATCTGCCAGTACTGCTTTTTCCGGATTAATGCATTTGGTTTGGACTCACAATGATTATATGTCAGTTGTGTGGAGACAAACTTCTCATACTCTCCGTAGACACATTTTCTTCGTAGAGAAAGAAATGGTTACATCACGCTCCCTATGTCTGTGCCAATTGCCTGAGGTGAGCTATGTCCTTTCTGTATCTGGAGCAGGCTTTTTCTTTTATGTAGTTCTCAAAAGACTGGGGTGTCCAGTTACTGTATCTTATTAAACAATTAAAATTTCTAGCAGATTCAGTAGCTCAAAATACCACATTCCTTTCTAACAACAACAAAAAGGGTACTCTCATTCCATGAGAAACATCTGTAGAAAATAGACCTGTTTGTGGTGACAATTGAGTTTTGAATTTTTATTTTCCTTTATTTTCTTCTATTTATTTTTGCATCATACATTCCTACAGTTTACATCTTACCAGTGCTTCCCTATTATTTCACTTTCCTTAAGTACTTGTTTTAGCCTGAATCTAATCAAGCTCTAGAGCTAATTATCAATGTGTAAGAAATATGGGGGAGGGAGGATTAAGTTAAAGGATACCACAAATTTGGGGTGGTAAAAAAGTGATCCACTTTTTGAAACTGGTCAAGAATTTTAAAAAGGGTGGGAGATACAGCTGAAACCAATATGTCAACTATACTTCAATAAAATTTTTTTTAAATAAAAAAGTGGCTATATCATTTTACCAAAAAAAAAGATAGGAGGGGGACTATTCTGGATTAAAATAAATTTATTAGACCTAACAGTCCCATGAAATGAGTGGGCCTAGTTTGGATTCCAATGAGAAGAAATAAACTATAGAACATATTTTTGAGACAATTGGGAAAAATTTGAATATGATCTAGGTATTAAATGATGCCAGGAATTATCATTAGTTTTTCTAGAGGTTAATGATATTGAAGTTCTGTAAAAAATATCTATGTTGATCTGTATTGAACTGTGTAGGAGTATTGAACTGTGTAACTGTGTTACATGCCAGTTGCTACCAAATGTTTCAATAATAATGATAGTAATAAGGATATGATGGAAACATGGCAAAATCTTGAACTGTTAAACCCGAGCGATGGTTATCTGGGGGTTCATTGTACTGTTTTCTCTACTTTCGTGAATGTTTGAAATTTAGCCATAATTTTAAAAAATTTAAACTTCTTGCACTGCTAGTAATATTTAAAGTAACAATTTTTGTTTAGAAAATGTACACATTTCAATTTTCTTTATTAAAGCAGAAGATGAACATTGTCAACTCATTCTTTTATATGCATGGTGTGGGGAGTGGAGAGGAGAAAGCAAACATATCTGACTGTTGGATTCTTGTTTGAATGAAGAATATGAGGATTATATGCCATTTATATTAACACAGGAGGTCTATAATTCACAAAATAGGAAACAATAAGGAGCCACACTTTTCTGCTAAATAACTATCCTAAAATAATAAGCTTACTTTTACATTTTCTATTATATTAAGTGGAATCTGGTTGGTATGATGATTCCTTTAATGAAAAACTACGTGGAACTTCCACCCTCTGGCATAAGAATAGAATAGAATAAAAGTGTATGGCTTAATAGCAGTTTATGGTAAAAGTTAGTGTTTTTCAATGAGAATTAATGGGACTGCCAAAAAACCTCATGGGATCCCAGGTTGCCATATAGAAATATACTTCTAGGATGAGCAAAGCAATGTTTCTATTCTGTTCTAAATTGATTAGACCATACTTGGGGTATTGTAGTACATTTTGGGAAGTACCCCTTAAACAAGGTCAGAGAAAAGCAATACTAATGGTGAGGGGGCCCAAAGCCAGATTATGGGAGGGATGGGTCAAAGGGACTAGAAATGATTAGCTTGGAGAAAAGAAGTCTCAGTGGAATTTAAACAACACACCATAGATATTTGAAGTACAGAATGCTGATGGAATAGAAAAAAATAGAACAAATTAGTGGAAATTATAGGAAGACTGATTTTGGATTAGTATGAATGTTGAGAAAGACTATCTGCCATGGGCCTTAAGTACTCCAGGAGGGCCCTGTTTGCTCTTTTTTTTCCAGGACATTTATCAGGGTTGTGTTTACAGCAAGCAATCTTGAGGGATAGGTTAAGATACCATTTTGGAGAAAAGGCAGACTTGCTTACCACTTATTATAAAAGTGAATTCCCCAAGCTCAGTGTTCTTAACCTAGGACAAAAACCTACTATGTGCATACAATACACCTGAGCCCCTCTTTGGTGCCCCCATGGGACTTGGAGGGAAGGGAACTAACTCAGATAAGATGTTTATCCTACTTGTTAACTATGAATAATGAAATCTTTTGTCTCTAACTCAGTCATCTCACATCTTCTGCCAGTACTGGTGATAGACTAATTTATTAGCCCATAAGTAGGATTAGATTGATAAATCCCAGATCCAAGAAAGAAGCACATTAGTTCGTGGGTTCCCTATTGAGAGGTGTTCAAAAGTGAATGGATAAACCTCTATTTAGGATACTGCATAAACATAGCAAAAACCAAAGCCCCAGACTAGTTTTCCTTAGACATTCAATGTCATGCCAATTGCATAAATTTTATTTTTCTTTTTAGGAAAGACAGTATATAAATTTAGACTTGTCTGTAGAATACCAGAAGATTCTTACTGAGTTACTCCAAGAGAATATTGCTATGCCCCTCCAAGTTGAACCACTAGGAAATCCCTATATAAACATGGCCTCAATACGTATTTAAATGACCCAACTTCACCCATTGTCTCTGTGTATCCCTAATCTCATATTTTTTATTTGCCTTCAGATGAAGGGAGACTCAAAATTATTATGCCAAAGATGTAATTCATCTCTGATTTCACGTCAAAGCTTTTAGCACCCTGGGGAGTTAAGACTGGAATCTCGAATCTCTGCCTTGACAGCCCTCTTTCTGCCATATGACGAGTTAAGTATCTCTGACTTGTCCTATTGGAAATTCATGAACATAAGTTTTATTAGCGTTAATGAAACTTTAGTATCTAATGTGGTGGTAAGCACACTCAATATTTTTCTTTCATTGCTGAAAGCCTTTCATAATATTTACCAGAATACTTTGAAAAATGTGTATTAAAATCTAGTCTGGCTTTCTGAATGAGTGGTGTGATTCCGGTTTGGATCACATATTATATCACTGAACATAAAGTTTTAACACTAGCATCATGGTGATAACCTCTCACAGTCTTCCTTTGTCTTTTCCTTTGCATATGATTTGTGCATCATGTACATTCATCCACTGGGTGGCAATGTGTACTCGAGAATGTTTACTGTTTCTAGTTCCCTCAGTCTAACTGAAATTAAGACATCAAACTTTTATTTGGAAAATTGTCATTGTATCAAATCTTAAGAAACAATATTGCCTGAATTCAAGCTCCTACCTACAGAGAATTTAATAATGTTAATACTTCCTACCATTTACTCTTAACCACATTCTTCTTCCAATATGTTCACAGGCCACACATTTGCAAAATAGATGATCTCTTGTGCTCTTCTCAATCCATGCCATTTTATAATTATTCCTTAAACACACACATGCCCCTTCTATTTTCCCCTAAACTATTTTCTGACCCCAACACTCTTAGTTCCCCACCTCTCATTTCTGTGGCTCTTGCCTGACAGTGAATTTTTCCCCTTTTCCATTTTGTTTCTTAAATACCACATCTCCTTCACAGTGAAATCAAGAGACACATCACTAAGCTCCTATATAACATAGTATACATGCTCTCTGGTTCTGTACTACATCCTAGATAAGGAGAGCAGATTCAGGAGATTCATTGAGTCTTGGGAAGTCCTGTAGTTCCCTTTCACTTGACTTAATTGTCCAAAATGCAGAATAATACTAATTAACTAGCTCTGTGTAAGATTTATCTTCAAGTTAAGAGGGGGAAAAACTTCCAAATTAAATTGTATATTAAGTGTGATTACAACATGAGAAAACCCACAAAACTTTATATATTTTTTAAAAATTGAAAATAAAATAGTAGTAATAGTAGTTGCATTAGATGGTGAGATTATGAAAACTTTTGTTTCCCCTTTCTGCTTTTCTGTATTTTTCTATATTTTCTATTTTTTCTATGTATTTTAATGAACTATACTTTTTTCAAAAGAAAAAATTATATCTAACTGTGCCTAAACCATATTTTATCTTTCTCTTTCCTGGATTGAAAACCTCCTTTTTCTTTCACATATCCTTGGCTGTCTAATTTTCCAAAAGGTACTTAATAATATTTTGACGTTTCCTTGAATCTCCACATGGTGCTGAGTGTGATGGGAGGTTTGGCTCGTGCTTTCTTTTTTTAAAAACAATCTTTATTTTAGCATAGTTTTAGCATTGTAAAATTGTAAAAACCCCACTTTTCCCTATTACTAACATCTTACGTTAGTTTGGTACATTTGTTGCAATTAATGAACCAATATTGATACAATATTGTTAACTAAAGTTCATACCTTATTCAGATTTCCTTTGTTTTCGAGTCCTTTGTTCTGTTCCAGGATCCTATCCAGGACACCACATTACATTTAGCCATCATATCTCCTTAAGCTCCTCTTGGATGTGACAGTTTCTCAAGCTTTCCTTATTTTTTCATGACCTCAGCAGCTTTGAGGAATACTCGTTAGGTATTTTGTAGAATGCCCCTCAACTGGGATTTCTCTGATGTGTTTCTATTGAATAGACTTGAATTATGGATATTGGGGAAGAAGACTGCAGAGGTGAAGTCATGTCAAGGGTAAGTACTAATCAGCATGACTTAGCACCATTGATCACCTTGCTGAGGTAGTGTTTGTCAGGTTTCTCCATGATAAAGTCACTCTTTCATTCCTCCTTTCCATGCTTTATACTCTTTGGTGGTGTGTACACAGCTATACTTAGTAGGGAATTATGTTCCACCTCTGTGAAGGGAGATTATCTACATAAATAATTGGAAAATTTTCTGCACAGATTTATCTACTCTCCTCCCTTTATTATTTATTCAATAATTTATTTATATCCAAAGGAAACAAAAACACTAATTTGAAAACATACATGCACCCCAGTGTCCATAGCAGCACTATTCACAATAGCCAAGATATGGAAGCAACCCAAATGTCCATCCATGAATGGATAAAGGAGATGTGGTACATATATACAATGGAATACTTTATCCATGAATGGATAAAGGAGATGTGGTGCGTATATACAATGGAATACTACTCAGCCATAAAAAGAATGAAATAATGTCATTAGCAGCAATATAGGTGGATTTAGATTATCATACTAAGTGAAGTAAGACAAAGACAAATATCATATGATATCAGTCATGTGGAATCTAAAAAATAAAGTGAACGAATGAATATAACAAAAGAGACAGACTCACAGATAAAGAGAACAAACTAGTGGTTACTGGTGGGGAGAGGGAAGGGGGAGGGGCAAGATAGGGGTAGGGGATTAAGAGGTACAAACTACTATGTATAAAATAAATAAGCTACAGGATATGTTGTACAACAGGGAATATAGTCAATATTTTATAATAATTTTAAATGGAGTATAATCTGTAAAAATTTTGAATCACTATGGTGTACACTTGAAACTAAAATATTGTAAATGAACTAAATATTTCAATTAAAAACAATACAAAACAAAATTCAGTCATCCCCAATGAATCTTTCTGTACTTTTAGTACTGATATGTAGCTTCTCTTCTGGCCCTACTTAGAGATTCTACAGACACCAACACTGAGACCCAGAGATCTGGTGACTTTCTTAGGTCACCCCACAGTTAATAGTATGGAACTGGATGCCTACACACTTGACCTTCGACCTTCAGGTCAGAGCTCTTTTCACCACAGACCTTTGCCTCATTTAATAATTGATTTATACATTTAGCTCATTCATTTGTTCAACAAAAAATGCCTGAGTAACTGCTTCATACCTGACACTGTGCTAGGATTTGCAGGTACCTACAAATTTGGAGAGTTTATACCACTTTAAATAGAATCTAAAATTGGGTATACTGCCACCAGGTGGCGTAAACCCTCAGACTGGCAAGGATATTTGTAAGTAATTTATAGGTAACCATTCAGTTTTTCCTCTTAGACATTTTTTCAAATTCAGGTGGTGAGAACTTGTCTGAATGTGTAATCCAGGTTTATCATGTTCTGCGAAGGTGCAGCCAATCTTCCAGCCTCCCAGGCAGAAATCTTTGAGTTATTTTTGTTTCATTTCATGTTTTACTTATTGAGTCACTGCTTGTTCAAACTGGCTTCTTCGTTTACCTATAACCCCTTCATAAATATCTCCAATTTAGAAGTGTCAGGGTAAAAACACCCTGGTCTGGTCTCAGCCTCCTGCAATTTCACTGCTGCTTCTGAGCCTTTGCTCCTGATGTTCTCTTTCCCTGAAATTCCTCCTTTAAACTCTTTCATCACTGACTCACCCATGTTCAGCAAACACTGGAGTAGTCATTATGGTGACTGGTAATATATGAAGTCCCAAACTACATACTCTCTCCACATACTGCTGTGTCCCTCCCTACTCTTCTGAGGGTAGAGGATATCTAGTTGGTAAAATGGGTGTATGAACAAATACATTGAAAGCATTTACCAGGCACAGTGGTGACAAAAGTATCAGCCTTGTAGAGATGGTCAAGAAAGAAATTGGCCCCTGGGTTAGGACTGAAGTTAACTCAAACAGTATAAATGGATACAGAGTTAAAGATGGTTTTACATAGTGAGATGAAATGGCACGGTATTTCAAAGTCTGACAATTTTAGCATAGGTAGAAGGTACGATGTATGTAGGCAAATGCTTAAAGTTGGTATGAAAAAGAAAGGCAGGGATCAGATTATGAGGCCCTTTGAATGACACGCAAAAAAGTTAGGACTTTATGCTTTAGACATTAAGAGTCATTTTAATATTTAGAAAGGGGGATGACACAAACATTTGCATTTTAGAAAGATCATCTGCAGCTGTATGTGGCATGGATTGGAGAGAGGTGAGACCAGATATAAGGTAACCAGTTAGGAAATGACCATAGAGCCTGGGTGGAGAAACTAAGGCCCGAACCAAGGAAGAAGCTGTCTGAAGGAGACGCAGGGATGAATCGGAGAGATTCAACAGAATTTGATGAGGAATCAAATATGAGAGTAAGAAGAGTGCTGGATAACCACTGGTATCCTGATTTAGGTCACTGGGTGAGTGGTGATGTCATTAAGCAGGATAGAGGATACAGGAGGCTGAGCAGTTTTTAGGTGGTGGTGGTAATGAATGTCTCGAGTCTACTTTGGGACATATTATCTGATTATTTGCACTAATCAACTTCATACATTATTAACACACAGGTTAGAACGAAAAGTCTCCGTAAAGAAACATCTCCTACTACCACACATCAATCTAATCAATATGCAGTCAAAAATATTTTAGGAGTTAAGTGAATGGGTCTTGTGGAACACATATTCCAAACTTTCCAAGACAGGTTCACTTCCTACAGTATTATTCTTTTTAATAAACACAAGTCATTAAATATATAAATTTAAGATGATTTAATTTTTTATCTCTTGTAAGACTTTTCTCATAAGGAAGTCCATACATTATTAAAAGGTTTAAGCTATGAGTCCTGCTAGTTAGGAATCTGCGGACTAATCCATACGAAGCACTCAACACCCAGTGAAGAGCTGCTTAGTGGTAAACTGTGTTGGTGTAAGGGCTCGTGGTGCATCCAGAAAGTGGCTGTCATTTTGGACAGAGAGGGCTGTGCTGAGAAGAGGCTGGAACTGCAGCAAAGCTCTGAAGAATGAACAGTATCTGAAAGTCAGACACTGAGTGAGCAGAGCAGCCTTAGGAAAGGAATCAAATTGGAAATAACCTCAACGTGTCCAAGGGAGATGGAGGACCATGGCCTATCTTGATTAGTCTTTCGACTCAGCCACAGAGAGAGGCTGCTAGGTGGTGTGACTCATATTTCTGCCTTCCTATATCCAGCTCCTCTTCACTTTGTGATCATTTTTCTAAGGTATAATGAAAATTTCTAGTTGTGTGGTTTCCAAGGTTTTTTTTTTCATTCCCTTCCTGACTTTTTCCCATTTCCATCTCATTCTGAATTTTAGCTTTTCTTTTTTAAAATTTTTTTATTTATTATTTTTTAACATCTTTACTGGAGTATAATTGCTTTACAATGGTGTGTTAGTTTCTGCTTTATAACAAAGTGAATCAACTATACATATACATATATCCCCATATCTCCTCCCTCTTGCGTCTCCCTCCCACTCTCCCTATACCACCACTCTAGGTGGTCAAAAAGCACCGAGCTGATCTCCCTGTGCTATGCAGCTGCTTCCCACTAGCTATTTTACATTTGGCAGTGTATATATGTCCATGCCACTCTCTCACTTCGTCCCAACTTTTCTGACCTTAGTCCTAAAAGCTTTTGCTAAGTTTTAGGATTCCCTAGTCACCTTACTTTCTATTTTGGGTAAGATTCCCATTTTCCTGTGAGGTATACATGCAGTCTTTTGAGATATTGAGATATTCTTCTAGCATATTTTCAAGAACTGTGGATAGATAAACACATGGTACTGAAAAATCCATAATGTAAGGTGGATATATAATCATGCCTCCTGCATAGTAGCCATCTGATAAATCTTTATAAATGAATGAATTTTATGTAATAACCTATTAAAAAAAGAATACATCTTTTCTATTACACATTTTTCACAAGGACTTTTTACCACCAGAGCAAGAAGTACAGTAGAGGCTCCAGGGATAAGTGGCGAGGTCACATTTCTTCTGAGATAATTCCTTTGGCTTCTCCTTTAAGTCAAGTCAAGCTCTGACTCCTGATGCTCTGAGGTGAGGTGAGGGTCAGGGACCTTGTGTGTCAACCCCCTTCTCTCCAGGGGGCCTTAGCTCAGGGATCTGTAAGAAGTGTATCAAAACATTAGTCCAAGTGTCTGACTCCACTTCAGCTATTTGTGTTTGAAATTTTGTATTTGAAAACAGTTTGCTCTTTAAAGTTGGTGAACATTCCTTTTATAATTTGTTTACACTCTTTGTTGGACAAGCTACTAATATTACTGATAGAGCAAAATTAAAATTAAACTAGCCTCACTCTGATGGTTGATTATAAATCCCAAATTAGCAAAGTCCAATTAATGAGGTTGTATTATCTACGTATATATGTGTATGTATACAGGGTTACATGTATATGAATTAAGAATGATAGCAATTTAGAAATAGAGGGACACAGAGAAATGAATTCTATTTAAAGCCTACATTTTTGCAGATGAAGAGATTTGCAACTGGTAAATTGTTCTTCTTTTACCCAAGAGACTAGTTCTATATTTAAACACAATCCAGAAATAGCCTCCTTTACAGACATAACTTGCTATGACTCCACGGCTCCACTGAGCACATACATATTATGTAATGCTCTTACTTCTATTAGCTGTGTCTTATCATCTCCCATAAGTCTCCAGCCACTTTGAAGATAGAGATTTTATTTGTCTTTGCACAATCCCCACAATACCTGTCCCAGCCCATCCCCATGCCTTATACTGGATTGAGCATCAGTCAAACCAGTAGGCAGCCATGATCCTGCACTGATATCAAGGAATCAACCATTAAGGTGATAGATCTCTTGTAAGCTTTGCAAATTTTCTTCTGCTCCAGTACATCTGACAATTTCCCCAGATAACCTTGTTCGCTATTTGGAGTCCTGTGGTCTCTACTCCTCTCCTGATAGTAGGAAGCTGTGCCCTTATGCTAAGGCTCTCCCATCCCGTTGTTTCCCTACGCTAATACCAACAACTGCAGTGGGCTGCACTGGGTTTGCCATTCTCTGGTTTGGATGCAATTTAGAATTGCCGCCACTCCCCAGCCCCCCTTTTGTGGTGCCCCTTGGCTCAACCTCCTCCATCCCGGCATGCTGGGTGGTAAGTAATGCAGGCAGCATGTGTAATCCCACCCTGAGATCTAAAGCTCTTGCTTGCCTGGTACTGTTACATAAAATAAATGGATATTGAATAATTCAAAAGAGTGAATTTGGACATTAATTATTCACTCAACAAATATTTATTGAGTACCTAATATATACCATACCAGACTTTTTCCTGGGTGCTGGAGATGCAGCAGGTAACAAGATCAAATTTCTGCCCTCATGAAGGGCATTCTAGTCAAGAGGGATACAATAAACAAATAAATTAATAGATCTATAATATAAAGTCACTGCTAAAGAGTAAGTGCTGTGAAAAAACAAGAAGCAGGGAAAGGGAATAGGAAATGACATCACTAATCAACATCACTAATCATCAGGGAAATACGAATCAAAACCTCAATGAGCTATCACCTCACACTGTCAAAATGGCTATTATCAAAAAGACAAGAAATAACAGGTGTTGGCGAGGATGTGGAAAAAAGGGAACCCCTGTGTATTGTTGGTGAGATTGTAAATTGGTGCAGGCACTATGGAAAACGGTGTGGAGGTTTCTCAAAAAATTAAAAATAAAAAAAAAAAGAGGCATTGCTGCTGAATGGGAAGTCATTATTATTGTGACAAATGTTTCTGAGAGGTCATAGTTCATTTATTGAGTGTCTTTCATTTGCTGGGTATTTGTTGGGCATTTAAGATTTAGAGATGGATAAGACACAGTCCCTGCCCTCAAGAAGCTCCAGGACAGAACTGTGAACAAATCAAAATGTCATGGAACGAATGCAACAAAAGCATTTACCATTCTCCAAGCTTGCTTTATTGTTCCCACTTCATACATTAGAAACCAAGACTCAGGATTAAATGATTTGTTCAGTATGATACCACAGACAAAACTGAAATCCAACACGGGGATAGGGAGTTAAAACCTAAACCCTTCCTGTCATTCTATACAACCTTTCTCAGAAAGTGAATGCAGAGGTGATCCAGTCCAATACCTCACTGGAGGCTGGAATCCTTGTAACCTTAAGTAGCAAAAAGCTAGCATCTTGGTGAATTGGGCCCCACGATAATGGATGTAAAATGGATTACATATGCTTTGTCCTGCTTTATAATTCTACGCTTTTTACCCATTGACTTAGATTGCCCATCAAAATAACATTTATAATGTTAAATAGTGAGTTAGATTTGCATACGTATCCTGGGCTAGTAGAAATCTGAGATGTCCACTGGATGATACTTTGGTCAGTTTTTAAAATATCTGAGTCACAGTCCATAGCCTTTTAGTGGATTGAATTTTTGTTGATATAAACTATTTTGATGATAAAGGCAAAACCGAATGGATCATCAGGTCGTCCATTCCTGAGAAGTTAAAAGGATTGTGGACAGTAATATGGTATCCCGAGGGCTGGAGTGTATGTATAATTACAACTTTCAGCTCTGTTAGCCACTATGAAGCTATTACTATAATCTTCTATATCAGTATTTATTAAGTGTGTCATAACAGTTCCAATATGAAATGGCTCTTCATATTTGTTCAGAAAAAATATCTGTGAGCTAATTTTTGCAGAACATTTACCATAACTCTGTTAAGAAAAATTATAGGTACCCTACTAATTGTTCCCATGTTAAGAAAGAGAAACTAAACTAGAGCAGGAAATAAAAAATATGCGTTTCACTTGGGTACAGTAATAAGTCATTCGAAGAGTCCAAGATAGGACAGGATTCTAGTGGCTACTAGTGTGGATTAATAGAGTTTTAGATTTTGAAATAAAACTTTTGGGGAATGTGAAGGGCACAAAAACAAACCCACCCACTAAGGCTTAATTTTCTGTAGCCTAACAGAAATTTAATGAGTACATTTAATGCTCAGGCAAGAACTGGGATAATTATGAAGACTAGAAAGGATTAGAAAGCTTGGTGAATCAGAACAATGTTTCTGTGCCATCATTTTACACTGGAGGATGTTTGCGTTTTGTTCATTTCTTGTAGTGAGTTTCACATTGGCTACTTGAGGTCTGGTATTTGGGTTTACTTCAGTTCCAGTTAGCATAATACTGAACGCCAATGTTTTGTTACTTCAGTGTTCCCTCCTTTCACGATTCCCAAGTTTGTCAGCACTAGAGGAAGACCTTCCATGGAAGCTTAGTATTGAAAGTCTGTCTCAGTATTGAGAGTTTCTTACGCCAACAGAGACCCTGCAGCAAAGCTGCAGATGTTGCTTTCCCACCTTGATGGTGGAGCATCGGAGCTGAGTTGGGCCTATTCTTCAGGTAGCCTTCACTGCTGAATCTGCTAGAAAACACTTTCAATAGACCTCTGGTGGAATCTGGAAAATAATGACAAGAAAAAAAAGTCCCTCAACTGCAGGTCTAGATACTCAGAAAATGTTTTATTTACAGTGGGCAAATATCCTTAGAGAGTTTTAGGAGCTATTCCCACATGTGTGTTTGATATAGAAACAGGATCTCAGTTATTTCTATCTCTGGAGGGGATATTTGTTTATACAACAGAAGGGTGAGGTTTTAGAATGTTTTGTCTATGAACCTATGTGAGCAGGCCCCTAGTATAAGGAATTAGGTCTATTAGGATCTATCCATTATTACTATCTAGCTATTAGGGTCTATTAGGAATTGATACATTTTCTTTTTATTATTTTTCTTTTTTGTCTTATTTTTAAAAAGACAAGTGGATGGAAAAATGTATTGGCCCTCTTCCTTTGGATCAGAAGGTAAACATTCTCGCATTATGGAATAAATTATTTGGAAAAGGGTAAATTGAAGAGTTAGAACAATTTGAGATGGGAACACACAGCCTATTTCTCTGCCAATAATGGACATTACCTCATGACTATGTTTGAAATTTTCCTCAGCCTGCTTGTAAGGGCTGGAATTGATCAATTCAAGCATTTCCTTGGCACCAACTTGATTTTTCTCCATCTGAATTTCACACAATTTTCTTCTAGCTAGAAGGTAATTTGTTTGGCTCATTATAAAAAATGTTGAACTGGCAAAAGTTTCCAAGATTATGTCTATTTTTTCCTTTCTTTTGGTAAAACCAAACTGCTTCAATAGTCAATTGCCTAGTTAAATGATTAAATTCTTAACTATTCCCATGGCTTGCAGGATTATGGTTGTAAAAAACATTAAGTCCTACAGAAAACTTATGTAACTTGTACTAACATCTTTTGGAAATGAGATCCTTTCTTCTTTAAAAATTCTGCCATTTTTCTCTTCCATAGAGATTGAATTACTTGTTTACCCTTTTTGTTTAAAGGCAGACTATTAGATTTCTCTCAATCATTACATCCTTTATTATAAGTATGACTCAGCTGAACATTATTGTGACCTGTTTTTTAAAAATATCTTTCTTCCCTTTATTTTGCGGAATTGAATTGGTGTGCTAGTGCTTTTCTTTCCCGTGAAGGAGACTTATTGTTCTTGTGGTGAAGGCTTCTAGTTTACTTGGACATCTTTAGATATAATTTGATTATTTTATAGTGGTTGGACTTTTCTTTCCTTTGGACCAACACCTATTCTGTACCTTTCCCTTTTTGTACTTTTTTCTACTCATTATTCAGATGGCCTTTCTCTTCTAGTATCATATTATTTTAATGATTGTAGCTTTGTAATATATATTTTTAAACATCTTTATTGGAGTATAATTGCTTTACAATGTTGTGTTAGTTTCTGCTGTATGACAAAGTGAATCAGCTGCATGTACACATATGTTCCCATATCCCCTCCCTCTTGCGCCTCCCTCCAAACCTCCCTATGCCACCCCTCTAGGTGGTCACAAAGCACAGACCTGATCTCCCTGTGCTATGCGGCTACTCCCCACTAGCTACCTATTTTACGTTTGGTAGTGTATATATGTCCATGCCACTCTCTCACTTTGTCACAGCTTACCCTTCCCCCTCCCCATATCCTCAAGTCCATTCTCTAGTAGGTCTGTGTCTTTATTCCCATCTTGCCCCTAGTTTCTTCATGACCTTTTTTTCTTTTTTTTTTCTTAGATTCCATATATATGCGTTAGCATACGGTATTTGTTTTTCCCTTTCTGACTTGCTTCACTCTGTATGACAGACTCTAGGTCCATCCACCTCACTACAAACAGTTCAGTTTCATTTCTTTATATGGCTGAGTAGTAATCCATTGTATAAACGTGCCACATCTTCTTTATCCATTCATCTGTCGATGGACACTTAGCTTGCTTCCATGTCCTGGCTATTGTAAATAGTGCTGCAATGAACACTGTGGTACATGTCTCTTTTTGAATTATGGTTTTCTCAGGGTATATGCCCAGTAGTGAGATTGCTGGGTCATATGGTAGTTCTATTTTTAGTTTTTTAAGGAACCTCCATAATGTTCTCCGTAGTGGCTGTATAAATTTACATTCCCACCAACAGTTCCCTTTTCTCCACACCCTCTCCAGCACTGATTGTAGATTTTTTGATCATGGCCATTCTGACCATCATGGAGAGGTGATAACTCATTGTAGTTTTGATTTGCATTTCTCTAATGATTACTGATGTTGAGCGTCCTTTCATGTGTTTCTTGGCAATCTGTATATCTTCTTTGGAGAAGTGTCTATTTAGGTCTTCTTCCCATTTTTGGATTGGATTGTTTGTTTTCTTGATATTGAACTGCATGAGCTTCTTCTATATTTTGGAGATTAATTCTTTGTCAGTTGCTTCATTTACGAATATTTTCTCCCATTCTGAGGGTTGTCTTTCGGTCTTGTTTATGGTTTCCTTTGCTGTGCAAAAGCTTTTAAGTTTCATTAGGTCCCATTTGTTTATTTTTCTTTTTATTTCCATTTCTCCAGGAGGTGGGTCAAAAAGGATCTTGCTGCGATTTATGTCATAGAGTGTTCTGCCTATGTTTTCCTCTAAGAGATTTAGAGTGTCTGGCCTTATATTTAGGTCTTTAATCCATTTTGAGTTTATTTTTGTGTATGGTGTTAGGGACTATTATAATTTCATTCTTTTACATGTAGCTGTCCAGTTTTCACAGCCACTTATTTCACACACCACTTATTGAAGAGGGTGGCTTTTCTCCATTGTATATTCTTGCCTCCTTTATCAAAAGTAAGGTGACCATATGTGCGTGGGTTTATCTCTGTGCTTTCTATCCTGTTCCATTGATGTATATTTCTGTTTTTGTGCCAGTACCATACTGTCTTGGTTACTGTAGCTTTGTAGTATAGTCTGAAGTCAGAGAGCCTGATTCCTCCAGCTCCATTTTTCTTTCTCAAGGTTACTTTGGCTATTCGGGGTCTTTTGTGTTTCCACACAAATTGTGAAATATTTTGTTCTAGTTCTGTGAAAAATGCCATTGGTAGTTTGATAGGGATTGTATTGAATCTGTAGAATGTTTTGGGTAGTATAGTCATTTTCACAATGTTGATTCTTCCAATCCAAGAACATAGTATATTTCCCCATCTGTTTGTATTATCTTTAATTTCTTTCATCAGTGTCTTATAGTTTTCTGCATACAGGTCTTTTGTCTCCTTAGGTAGGTTTATTCCTAGGTATTTTATTCTTTTTGTTGCAGTGGTAAATGAGAGTGTTTCCTTAATTTCTCTTTCAGATTATTCATCATTAGTGTATAGGAATGCAAGAGATTTCTGTGTATTAATTTTGTATCCTGCTACTTTACCAAATTCATTCTAGTAGTTTTCTGGTAATATCTTTAGGATTCTCTATGTATAGTATCATGTCATCTGCAAACAGTGACAGTTTTACTTCTTCTTTTCCAATGTAGATTCCTTTTATTTCTTTTTCTTCTCTGATTGCTATGGCTAAAACTTCCAAAACTATGTTGAATAATAGTGGTGAGAGTGGGCAACCTTGTCTTGTTCCTGATCTTAGACGAAATGGTTTCAGTTTTTCACCATTGAGAATGTTGTTGGCTGTAGGTTTGTCATATATGGCCTTTAGTATGTTGAGGTAAGTTCCCTCTATGCCCACTTTCTGGAGAGTTTTTATCATAAATAGGTGTTGAACTTTGTCGCAAGTTTTTTCTGCATCTATTGAGATGATCATATGGTTTTTATCCATCAATTTGTTATACATCAATTTGTGGTGTATCACATTGATTGATCTTCATATATTGAAGAATCCTTGCATTCCTGGGATAAACCCCACGTGATCATGGTGTATGATCCTTTTAATGTGCTGTTGGATTCTGTTTGCTAGTATTTTGTTGAGGAGTTTTGCATCTATGCTTATCAGTGATATTGGCCTGGAGTTTTCTTTTTTTGTGACATCTTTGTCTGGTTTTGGTATCAGGGTGATGGTGGCCTTGTAGAATGAGTTTTGGAGTATTCCTCCCTCTGTTATATTTTGAAAGAGTTTGAGAAGGATAGGTGTTAGCTCTTCTCTAAATGTTTGATAGAATTTGCCTGTGAAGCCATCTAGTCCTGGACTTTTCTTTGTTGGAAGATTTTTTAATCACAGTTTCAATTTCATTACTTGTGATTGGTCTGTTTATATTTTCCAGTTCTTCCTGGTTCAGTCTCAGAAGTTGTGCTTTTCTAAGAATTTGTCCATTTCTTCCAGGTTGTCCATTTTATTGGCATATAGTTGCTTGTAATAATCTCTCATGATCCTTTGTATTTCTGCAGTGTCAGAGGTTACTTCTCCTTTTTCATTTCTAATTCTGTTGATTTGAGTCTTCTCCCTTTTTTTCTTGATGAGTCTGGCTAATGGTTTCTCAATTTTGTTTATCTTCTTTGAGAACCAGCTTTTAGTTTTATTGATCTTTGCTATTGTTTCCTTCATTTCTTTTTCATTTATATCTGATCTGATCTTTATGATTTCTTTCCTTCTGCTGACTTTGGGTTTTTTTTTTGTTGTTTTTCTTTCTCTAATTGCTCTTGGTTAGGCTCTTTATTTGAGATGTTTCTTGTTTTTTGAGGTAGGATTTGTATTGCTATAGCTTCCCTCTTAGAAATGCTTTTGCTGAGTCCCGTAGGCTTTGGGTCATTGTGTTTTTATTGTTATTAGTTTCTGGGTATTTTTTGAATTCCTCTTTTATTTCTTCAGTGATCTCTTGGCTATTTAGTAGGGTATTGTTTAGCCTCCATGTGTTTGTATTTTTTACAGATTTTTTCCTGTAATTGATATCTAGTCTCATAGTGTTGTGGTCAGAAAATATACTTGATATGATTTCAATTTTCTTAAATTTACCATGGCTTGTTTTGTGGCCCAAGATATGATCTGTCCTAGAGAATGTTCCATGAGCACTTTGAGAAGAAATATCATTCTGTTGTTTTTGGATAGAATGTCCTATAAGTATCAATTAAGTCCATCTTCTTTAATGTGTCATTTAAAGCTTGTGTTTCCTTATTTATCTTCATTTTGGATGATCTGTACATTGGTGAAAGTGGGGTGTTACAGTCCCCTACTATTGTTATGTTACTGTGGATTTCCCCTTTTATAGCTGTTAGCATTTGCTTTATGTATTGAGGTGCTTCTATGTTGGGTGCATAAGTATTTACAATTGTTATATCTTCATCTTGGATTGATCACTTTATCATTATGTAGTGTCCTTCTTTGTCTCTTTTAATAGTCTTTATTTTAAAGTCTATTTTGTCTGATATGAAAATTGCTACTCCAGCTTTCTTTTGACTTCCATTTGCATAGAATATCTTTTTCCATCCCTTCACCTTCAGTCTGTATGTATCCCTAGGTCTGAAGTGGGTCTCTTGTAGACAGCATACATACGGGTCTTGTTTTTGTATCCATTCAGCCAGTCTATGTCTTTTGGCTGGAGCATTTAATCCATTTACACTTAAGATAATTATCAATATGTATGTTCCTATTACCATTTTCTTAATTGTTTTGGGTTTGTTTTTGTAGGTCTTTTCCTTCTCTTGTGTTTCCTGCCTAGAGAAGTTCCTTTGGTATTTGTTGTATAGCTGCTTTGATGGTGCTGAATTCTCTTAACTCTTGCTTGTCTGTAAAAGTTTTAATTTCTCCGTCAAATCTGAGTGAGATCCTTGCTGGGTAGAGTAATCTTGGTTGTAGTTTTTTCCCTTTCATCACTTTAAATATGTCCAGCCACTCCCCTCTGGCTTGCAGGGTTTCTGCCAAAAGATCAGCTGTTAACCTTATGGGGATTCCCTTGTATGTTATTTATCGCTTTTCCCTTGCTGCTTTTAATATTTTTTTCTTTGTATTTAATATTTGACAGTTTGATTAATATGTGTCTTGGTGTGTTTCTCCTTGGATTTATCCTATATGGGACTCCGTGCACTTCTTGGACTTGATTGCCTATTTTCTTTCCCATGTTTGGGAAGTTTTCAACTATAATCTGTTCAAATATTTTCTCAGTCCCCTTCTTTTTCTCCTCTTCTTCTGGGACCCCTATAATTCGAATGTTGGTGCATTTAAAGTTGTTCCAGAGGTCTCTGAGAGTGTCTTTAATTCTTTTCATTCTTTTTTCATATTCTGCTCTGCAGTAGATATTTCCACTATTTTATCTTCAGGGTCACTTATCCGTTCTTCTGCCTCAGTTATTCTTCTATTGATTCCTTCCAGATAATTTTTAATTTCATTTATTGTGTTGTTCATCATTGTTTGTTTGTTCTTTAGTTCTTCTAAGTCCTTGTTACACGTTTCTTGTATATTCTCCATTCTATTTCCAAGATTTTGGGTCACCTTAACTATCATTATCCTGAATTCTTTTTCAGGTAGACTGCCTATATCCTGTTCATTTATTTGGTCTGGTGGGTTTTTACCTTTTTCCTTCATCTGCTGTGTGTTTCTCTGTCTTCTCATTTTGCTTAACTTACTGTGTTTGGGGTCTCCTTTTCACAGGCTGCACGTTCATAGTTCCTGTTGTTTTTGGTGCCTGCCCCAAGTGGGTGAGGTTGGTTCAGTGGGTTGTGTAGGCTTCCTGGTGGAGGGGACTGGTGTCTCTGTTCTGGTGGATGAGGCTGGATCTTGTCTTTCTGGTGGGCAGGGCCATGTCCGGTGGTGTGTCTGTGAACTTAGTATGATTTTAGGCAGCGTGTCTGCTAATGGGTGGGATTCGTTCCTGTCTTGCTAGTTGACTGTCATGGGGCATCCATCACTGGATCTTCCTGGCTGTTGGGTGGATCTGGGTCTTAGTGTTGAGATGGAGATCTCTGGGAGAGCTCGTACCGATTGATATTACATGGGGCTGGGATGTCTCTGGTGGTCCAATGTCCTGATCTCGGCTCTCCCACCTCAGAGCCTCAGGGCTGACACCAGGCCAGAGCACCAGGACCCTGTCAGCCACACAGCTCAGAAGGAAAGGGAGAAAACAGAAAGAAAAATTTATTAAATTAAAATAAAAAAAGAGAGCAACCAAACCAATAAACAAATCCACCAATGATAACAGGCGCTAAAACTATACTAAGATTAAATATAAAAATCTGAAACAAATCAGTCATTGACAGCCGACCCCAAGTCTACAGTTGCTCCCACAGTCCACCACCTCAATTTTGGGACGATTCATTGTCTATTCGTGTATTTCACAGATGAAGGTTACATCAAGTTTATTGTGGGGATTTAATCTGCTGCTCCTGAGGCTGTTGGGAGAGATTTCCCATTGTCTTCTTTGTTCGCACAGCTCCTGTGGCTCAGCTTTGGTTTTGGCCCAACCTCTGCATGTAGGTTGCCCTCAGGCATCTGTTCCCACCCAGACAGGATGGGGTTAAAGCAGCAGCTGATTAGGGGGCTCTGGTTCACTCATGCTGTGGGGAGGGAGGGGTATGGTTGTTATAATTGGAATGCAGGGTGAGCCTCCAGTGGCAGAGGCCGGCATGACGTTGCAACAGCCTGAGACGCACTGTGTGTTCTGCCGGGGAAGTTGTCCCTGGATCACGGGACCCTGGCAGTGGCGGGCTGCACAGGCTCCCTGGGGTGGGTGCTGTGGACAGTGACCTGTGCTTGCACACAGGCTTCTTGGTGGCTGCAGCAGCAGCAGCATTAGCATTTCATGCCCGTCTCTGGTGTCTGAGCTGATAGCCGTGGCTTGCGCCCTTCTCTGGAGCTCATTTAGGTGGTGCTCTGCCTCTTCTGGGCAGACAGGGAAGGAATCCTCTCTCCTCACACACCCCGAAACAATGGTCTGTTGCCTCTTCCGCAGGTCCAGAATTTTCCCTGGACTCCCTCCCAGCTAGCTATGGTGCACTATCCCCCTTCAGGCTGTGTTCACACAGCCAACCCCAGTCCTCTCCCTGGGATCTGACCTCCGAAGCCCAAGCCTCAGCTCCCAGCCCCCACCTGCCCCGGCGGGTGAGCAGACAAGCCTCTCGGGCTGTTGAGTGCTGGTCAGCACTGATCCTCTGTGCGGAAATCTCTCCACTTTGCCCTCTGCACCCCTATTGCTGCGCTCTCCTCCGTGGCTCTGAATCGTCCCTCCCGCCCAACCCCCATCTCTGTCCATGAATGGTCTTCCTAGTGTGTGGGAACTTTTCCTCCTTCACAGCTCCCTCCCAGAGGTGCAGGTCCTGTCCCTATTCTTTTGTCTCTGTTTTTTCTTTTTTCTCTTGCCCTACCCAGGTACGTGGGGTTTTCTTGCCTTTTGGGAAGTCTGAGGTCTTCTGCTAGTGTTCATTAGGAGTTGTTCCACATGTAGATTTATTTTTGATGTATTTGCGGGGATTAAGGTGATCTCCATGTCTTACTCCTCTGCCATCTTGAAGGTCCTCTCTGTAATATATTTTGAAATTAGGATGCCTCCAGCTTTATTCTTCTTTCTCAAGATCTCAAGATCAAAGTAGCTTTGGGCTATTCAAAGTCTTTTGTGATTTCATATGAATCTTAGAATTTTTTTTCTATAAAAAATGCCATTGGGATTTTGATGGGAATAGTATTGAGCCCTGTAGATTGCTTTGGGTAGTATGGGCATCTTAACAATATTAAGTCTTCCAATCCATGAACATGGGATGTTTTCCATTTACTTGCATTTTAAATTTCTTCTTTAATTTCTTTCTTCAGTGTATTACAGTTTTCAGTGTACAAGTTTTTCCAACTACTTGGTGAAGTTTATTTTAAGTATTTTATGCTTTTTGATGCTACTGCAAATGGGATTGTTTTCTTACCTTCCTTTTTGCATGGTTCATTGTTAGTATATAGAAACACAACTGGTTTTTGTGTGTTTTTCTATCCTGCAACTTTACTGAATTCATTATTAGTTCTAAGATTGTTTTTGGTGAAATCTTTAGATTTTCTGTGTATAGGAACATGTTATCTGTAAACAGAGATCATTTTACTTTTCTCTTTCTGATTTGGCTGCCTTTTTTTTTGTTGCCTAATTGCTCCAAGACCTTCAGTACTATGTTGAATAGACGTTCACCACTAAATTTCGATCAATTACAGGTCACAGTGATTCAATCTCTGAAATATATTTTCCTTTTCTCTCTTTCATTCCAACACTGCTGCCACTCCGGTTTTTGTCACTTCTTTCTCTGCAATAGCCTAACTGATCTCTTCTTGATCCTAGGTTGCTCCTTTCTTTTTCCACCTGCCAGTGGAGTGAACTTTCAGCAACAAAAATGCTCCCTTGCTTAAACACATTAATGACATGTATTCCTATAACTTTGGGGACAAAAATAATATTTTCTTTTGCAGGTAAGGCCCTTCACAATCTGATTTCCACACACCTCTCTAGTTTCATCTTTTACCAGTCCTTCATACAAACTATTTACCAAAAAGAATGCCTATCATCATCTAAATACTGTGCACTTTCCTACTTCTGGGCTGTGGTGCAAGCTCTGAACATCACAAGATCTTTTCTAGAATATCTTCTCTGAATCTGCCTCTTATCCTTCTACTCATTCATCATCAGTCAGCTCAGTGTCATTGCCACCTAATTTCATTCAGTGCCCTTCTTTTGTGCTCTTATAGTGTGCATATCATACATTCATCTTTTTAACTAGACCACATGCTTCTAGAGTTGTTACTCTATGCTTTAGTATATTTTCTATTATAGTCATTGATTATTTTTACATTCTAACAAAATAAAAGAATTGAGGGGATATCTATTGAGGGAATTGGTGATGTTGAGCTGCAGAAGAGAATGGTGTGGAAGGGTGAGGTGGGCAACAGAGGGGTGGTGGATCATGATACCTGTTTCCACACCTGAAGTCTTTCATAATGAAGGGTTTATATGTCCATCTGTGGGAGATTGCAGGGGAGCAGATTTTCTCTTGATGTAAGAAAAATGAACAGTTTTCTGAAGAAAGAATAGGCTACTGGGTCAGGAGGAAGTGAATAAATCACTTCTGGGTCTGTTTCGAGAAATGTTGGACTGTCTCTCCTGATTGAGTAATGTTTCTGTTGAAGGAAGGAATTCAGCCTCTTCTGGAGGGTTTGGTCAGATGGCCTATGACATCTCTTCCAACTTTTACATTCCACCATTATTTTCTAAAATAAAAAAAATAAAAATTACAGCTTCTTTTAAAAGAACGAGATACCACTATATATCCAATAGAATGGCCAAAATCTGGAACACTGACAATACCAAATGCTGACAAGGATTTGAAGTAACAGGAATTCTTATACATTGCTGGTGGGAATACAAAATGGTACAACCACTTTGGAAGAGAGTTTGGTGGTTTCTTACAAAAATAAACATACATCTCCAGTAAACATATAATCCAGCAATTGTGTTCCTTGGTATTTACCCAAATGATTTGAAAACATAGGTCCATATAAAAAACCTCCACACAGATGTCTATAGTAGCTTTATTTATAATTTCCCAAACTTGGAAGCAACCAAGATTTCCTTTAGTAAGTGAATGGACAAATAAATTATGGTACACCCAATCGAATATTATTCAGTTCTACAAAGAAATTAGCTATTAAGCCATGAAAGATACAGAGGAAGCTTAAATGCATATTACTAAGTGAAAGAAGCCAATATGAAAAGGTGACATACTGTATGATTCCAACCTAATGACATTCTGGAAAAGGTACAACTATGTAGACCATAAAATGAAAAGTGGTTGGGAGGAATGAATAGGCAGAGCATAGTTTGTTTTTTTTTAAGGTAGTGAAAGTACTCTGTGTAATATTATAGTGATGGATATATGTCCTTATACATTTGTCCAAATCCATAGAAGGTATAACACCAAGAGTGAAACCTAAGGTAAACTATGGACTGTGGGTGATTATGATGTGTCAATGTAGGTTCATCCTTGGTAAAAAAAAAGTACCATTCTGGTGAGTGATATTGATATTGAGGGAGGCTGTGCATATGTTGGGCAGAGAACATAGGGGAAATCTCTGTACCTTCCTTTCAATTTTGTTGTAAACCTAAAGCTGCTCTAAAAGATAAAGTCTTTAAAAAACTAAATAACAGCTTCTTCACACTTAAACCTTGAAAACAGATTGACCTACATAGTACTACTTAGAAGGTTTCAGTGAAGCCAAAGGAACATAGGCCCCTCTCAGAATTCAGGTTTGAACTTAATTATTGCAAAGGTGTTTGATAGTGTGGCTTCCTGATTTCTGTTGTTCACTCTTTTCCTCATCAGTATCCCATTCCTGATGGCCAACATCTAACAGTACAATGATCAAGGAACAATGTTTTATGTATCCTAAGATACCTATCTTACTCTATCTTGTGTTACATTCCTTTTTGTGCTTGAATATCTACCCAATTAGATTGTGAACGATGTCTTAAATTTTTATGTACCCTCTATAGCTTTTATATCTGTCCTTAGCAAGGATTCCACAAATGATTGTTAAGGTGAATTGAATTTAGGCTACAGGATGAAACAGATTCAGCTAATCCATTCTAAAACATTGTAGTAGGGGCTTCTCTGGTGGTGCAGTGGTTGAGAATCTGCCTGCCAATGCAGGGGACATGGGTTCGAGCCCTGTTCTGGGAAGATCCCACATGCCGCGGAGCAACTAAGCCCGTGAGCCACAACTACTGAGCCTGCATGTCTGGAGCTTGTGCTCTACAACGAGAGGCCGCGACAGTGAGAGGCCCACGCACCGCGATGAAGAGTGGCCCCTGCTTGCCACAACTAGAGAAAGCCCTCGCACAGAAACGAAGACCCAACACAGCCAAAAATAAATAAATAAAAATTAAATTAAAAAAAAAATTACCCTCTAAAACATTGTAGTAATCTACCAGAGGGATAAAAATAGGAAAAAAACGAAACAAAAACCATGAACATGGGACCTCAGGATACTCTGGCATTTCAGTTTCTGAAATGTGGCAGTTTGGTAGTACTGGCAAGTTGGGAAGAGAGGTATGCCAATTACAGGGTGAGGAGGTGAACAGTACAGCTGAGAGTCAAGAGGAGTGACATGGACTGAGCACCTATGTCCTGACTTAGCCTCAAGTGGTCCTCAGTAGAATCTAACAGGTGGACCCTCCTGGGGATCCAGGAAATACTGCAAACACAGGGAATTCAGTCCACTGTTACCGTTGGCCAGATCACAGGCAGTATGAGTTAGGAAATACGAGAATTCACAAAGCAAGAATGTTTCTGTCTTTTTCATAGGCATCTAAAAATGGAATTAGCTACCAAAGAGAAAGGAAGAAACAACCAGATTTTTCAAGAGGAGGAGAGGTTGTAATTCCTCTTTTTTTTTGCGGTACGTGGGCCTCTCACTGCTGTGGCCTCTCCCGTTGCGGAGCACAGGCTCCGGACGCGCAGGCCCAGCGGCCATGGCTCACGGGCCCAGCCGCTCCGCGGCACGTGGGATCTTCCCGGACCGGGGCACGAACCCGTGTCCCCTGCATCGGCGGGCGGACTCTCAACCACTGCGCCACCAGAGAAGCCCCCCTCTTTTTTTTTCTTACAGATTTTTCTATGGCTAGCAAAACTATGCTCGTCAATCCTTTGGTGTTGACAGCAAAGTATCCCACAGCATCTGCCAGGTAGCTGTTGATCTGTAAATCACCCACCTTCTCCCATACTTATTGCCTCTGGGGGGCCCCTGTGGGGCAGCCTCCTGCTTGAAGCTGAAAATAATTGCTGATCTTTATAAAGGCAGAGAGAGGCCTGAGGGAAGGAATACTGGACATAGAGACTAGTGGCATTGGAGAAAGGGGAGCTGACTAGTTTGCAAAGTAAACTTTTCCTCAGAAATTCAATTGAAAGCATTCACAAGTCTGCACATCCAGCCTTGTTGGCTGGTCATCTGCGGCAGCAGAGTTCGGATATGATGACAGAGCTATGTGAATCCTGGGTGGAGAGACATTCCCGTGATGTGCCCTGTGGGACCTTCTGCCTTCCTGCTGACAGCATCATCTGTTCCAAAAAAAAAAAAAAAATTATGCTTCTAATTAAGACTGAAGCTGAGAAATTTTCCTGACAGGGGTGGAAGTTGTAGCATGCATGGCCCATTAGATTTGCATTCTTTGTTCAGTGGGACATAAAGTCACTACTTTATCAACAAATTGAAACACCGAGGATATTCTCTCTCTCTGACTTTCCTACATACAATCATTATACCGCCCCACACGCATGCATGAGACACACACATCCAGTTACTACTTTAGAGTAAGCTCTTTTTTTCTTTTATAGTTTCAGGTGGAATCAATCAGTCAATCAATTTCTCTGTGTGTCTCTGTCTCTTTCTCTCTTTCTTCAATATTTCCCAGACTTGTGGGGGACTTTCCCTCCAGATTTGGTGGTTTTAAATTCAGGACAACCCTGATAGAATAAAGACTTTTTACCACTAAGGAGATTTGAGAAAAATAGGCCTCTGTCCCTAAAGGAAATAGCGAAAGTTCATTCCTAACAATTTTTTGAATGGGCATTAACTGCTGAAATAAGTTGACAGTTTCCCACAGTGGCTAATTTGAAGGGGACAAGAGGTACCTAGAAGTACAGAGTTTGGTGCATTTGGTAAAAATAAAACAGCCTCCTTACTTTATAATGACAGCTTGTGTTATAGGTTTCTTCCTAAAGTGGAAATGTTGCCAAGGCGATACCTTGGCAATCTTCTACATGGCCGCTTTTTACATTAATCCACACAGGCTTCACGGACGTTAATCTTTATAACACACCTATGCAGTCCAGAAAGGCAGAATATATTGTTTTAGTCTGTTTTTCATGAAGGGAAAGAATAATAGAAAACAAATGTTTCTGGTCTCCACTCGCCTTTCCAGGACACACTGTCAATGACCAGACCTGGGATGTTGAAATGGCCTTAGGACCTCAGCCCAGGACTGTGGAGAAAAGAGAGCAGGAGACCTAAAGAGAATGAATGTAACAAGCCAGATCAAGGACGCAGCTGCTGATCAGAGCTGGAAGGTCTGCCACTGAGACAGCGTGGAGGCCAGGGGGCAGAAGCCCAAAAGGAACCAGAGCCAAAAGTCACAGTTAGCAAAGCTCAGAGCCAAAGCACAAGACAGGAACCAAAGAAGCAATCAACACTGAGCAAGAATGTCCAGTGTCAGCATTCAGAAAGTGCCCTTGTGACCTCCCTTGGTGTAGTAGCGCTTCCTTAGCCCCAGGGTGGGCGTCCCCTCTGGAAAGCAGCCCCTACAGCTGGGCTTGAGGAGTGATTAACCTTGGAGTCAGGGTGAGCTGTTTCAATTTTTACTAGACCTTCCACTATGGGAGACAGAGACAAGATCTTTATGCCCAAGATGTCTCTGGAGTCATAAAGTTCACCAAAGTGGTATCCTAGGGGCAAGGCTTGGACTAGGGTGGGCGAGTGAGGTGCCTAGGGTGCCAGCCTTAAGGAGGCATTCACTCATAGTGTCAGACAAGTGCAGGTCACTGAGGCTCAGAGAGGGGAAGGATGCTTCCCTGCCCAAGGCTGGGCAGCACTGGCCCTGACACCCGATGGCCTCTGTTTCCCTTTGACATTGGGCCACGAGTCCATTCTGAATCAGAGTCTGGGGACCCCATGGTGTTTCTTGAAACAAAATATATGATTAATATTTAGCTTCTCCCTGGCTTTTAATAATGTAGGATGGATGAAAATAAACTCCTAAATCAATGTAACAGAAAAATGTTGGCTAACACCATGGTAAAGACATTTTCTCTTATCCATTGGCTGGCCAGGAAGTTCTAAATACTTTCCCAAGAGTATTTGCTTCAAAAAGAACAGAGAGAAAGTTACTGAGAGACCCCAGCAAATGTTTGCTGAATGAATAGATGATGAATTAGAACTGACAACAGAGAGACTAGGACTCACATGAACCCCATGAAAATATTCAGTATTCTTCCTTTTAGTTCCATCTGGCGATTAACAGGCTTGGTTTATTTTTATATACTAAATTTTTTCAAGCGATATCTATATTAAGTGCCCAAAAGCTTTTCCTCTGAAACTTATCATTTAAATCACTTTAGTTGACTCTGATCCCAACCAAGTAAGATGTTAAGGAAAGAACAAGAGAAATAGTATAAAACTTTATCCAAGAAGACTTGTTGGTTAATTTTGATTTGGGGTGTTTGTGAAGAGCTCCCTCAAATCCATATTCTAAATCTAAATGGAGTATCTTCAGTTTTCCAGTCAAGAGTCATTTTCTTTCTTTCTTTTTTTCCACTGGGCTCCACAGATTGGGCTGTCTTCTGTCTGCTTCTGAGGCTGTCATCCATCTCCAGGGTTTATAGTTGCTGACAACGTGCTTCAATAATTCACAAGGAACAGGACCCGTTTTGTGTTCCCCCTTTTTTCAGTTGGCTCAGTGATGCAAAGCAGATTAAAAGCATGCTTTTTGTCAGTGAAGTAAGTCGAGAGGTATCAGAGACACCCTACGAGGAGTAATAACTGAAGGAGTTACTGCTATTAAATGTTTTCCACCAAAGCACAACTGGATAAAACCAGAAACACACTGGGGTCTGCCAGGCACCCTTGAATCCTGCTTGCCCGGTGACCGTACTCTAGAATACCCTGTCTAGCCTCCAAAATGTGGAGTTGATTTATTCCGGCTCTCAAGGTTTAAGGAAGGGAAATCTAAGGACAAAATGAAATTTTAAATTCACTCACTCAATTTATATAACCTGTGGCATTTGTTTGCTAATTATCTTGGTAAGATGTTTAAGTAGCAACTATTATGCATTCTTCCCATAACTCTCTTCAAAAGAAGATGCCTTTTATTTCTGCGCGGCTTCAGACAACAGAGCAGGAATGAGAAGGCCACACAGCCATGACTTTCACTCTTCAGAGAAGGAGCCTCCTGGGGACGTGCCATTGCTCGTGTGTCTTTAATATTAGATGTAAAAAGTTCTGTGTCAGGCTGAAGTCCCCAGACTGGCCTCATCTCAGAGGAGGCCGGAGCCTGTCAGGGCTCCCATGTCAGGGCTCCCGTGTCCTGACTTTGTTGACTGATTTCTGCTTATTGAAATTCAGCCGCAGCAGCAGCAGAAGCTGCCTCCTCCCTGTAGCTAACTCCTATCCCTGCGCAAATAAGACTGTGGCTCAAAGGCTTTGTAAACCACGATTTCCAGGGCCAATTTCAATACTCCGGTTCCTCTCTGAAGCCAATAACCAGACCCACACCAGAAGGTGGACACACCCCTCCAGATAAAGAATGGACTTATTTAGGTTCATGCAGAAACCAAAGAGGAAAGAACAGGGTGGATGATACAGTCCTATACTGGCCCTTGCAACTGAGGTGAGGGCTGTTTTGTGGAACCTGGCTGATTACCTCAGCTGCTCGTGTCCACATAGCACGCCCTCTGCACGACCTCGGCATGCCTTGCATCTTCAGTTTGATTTTGGCATTAGTGGTTTTCATAGATTTTTCTCCCTCATATTTTCCACATATCTCATATCATTATTAAAAGTGTATTTTGGATAGACTGGTCCTAGCCATTGAGTAAAAAATTCTGCTTTTGAAAAGTATATTTGTAATGGAATATTGCAAGGCTCACGATCTGGAAATCAGCTGACATCTGCTATGTCCTTATATGTCAATACACATAAATGTACACAGATATACAGATAGATAGTTCTACACATAAAATATTAACTATATTTACATGTGGTTTTCTTTAGGTAAGTAAATACAAAACTTAACCTCAGTTCCACTTGGCTTTTGGCAAGAAGTTGTCACCTAGTTTTTCATCCAATTGGCAAATGCACATAATTAATAAGTGAGTTTAAAGGATACAATTTTTCCTTTTGTTTTCTTTAAAATGCAATTTGAGATTGGAGTAAAACAGAATAAATATCAACGGAGGCCCCAAACCTTACAAACACTTTAATAGGATAGGCCTGTGGTAGCTGGAACCATAGCCCTTGAGGGCCACACTGATCCAGAAATTCCAGTCATCAAAACCTGACTTTTTTTTTTTTTTTTTTTTTGCTTCTCCATCATATTCTGAAGCTTGTGGTAGCCCTAAAAGGGTTGCCAGTTCACTCTTACAACTTTGCCCCAGGCTGAGGAAAGAACTGACTCCAAAATGTGTTCTGACAATGACATCGTCACAAAGGTGAGACTTCTTGGTGTTAAAACTATCATGGCTGCAGATACAGGGGATGTGCTCTTAGGCTTCACTGCAGGGATGCTGGGAGCGACTAGCTTCCCCAGGTGGATGCCACACAGACACACCAAAATGCAGGAGTGGGTACATGACTGTGAGATGCACTGGTCCTATCACATACTGCACCATCAGAGACTGGCTCAGCAGAGCACTGGAATGGTACATTCAAGGCATAGCTGAGGCAGCAGCTTTGAGATTAGGGTAAGGAAGTGGGGGTCATCATCTAGGGTGCACTGTGTACTTGATATCAACGAATATTATACGGTGTGACATCCTCAGTAGGTAGAATACATACTTCCAGGAGTTAGGGGTCAGGGCAGGAATGGCCCTGCTTACCATCACTCCAGTTACCTGCTTGGAGAATTTCTCTTCCTCTCCTTGTTTCTCTGAGTTCTGTCCTGGTTCCCTCTGGTCCTTCCACCAGAGGACACAGAGTCCTATTAAACTGTAATCGACAGCTCAGCACTTTGGGTTCCTCGTGCCAAGGGACCAACAGGCAAGAAGGGGGTGACTCGTGGCATCAGGAGGAGGTTGGGAGACTGTCATACAGCGGAAGCAGGGAAGAATATATTTGGCACCCAAGTGATTTTTTTAGGTGCCTCTTGGTACTACTTTGCCCAGTGTTGACAGTAATAGGCAAGTTTAGAAACCTTAGTCAGAGAAGGACGTGGTGACTGGGAGCTCAGACCCCTCTGGTCAGGTTCATGCCACCAGGTAAGACACCCAGACCTGTGGAGATGCTAGGTGAGGTTGAGGAGAATATAGAATGGAGGTGGAGGAGGAGACAATGCGTTTCACTTGTGATCCCAAGACTGGCTGCTCAGCTGGGGCTGTGTTTCTTGCCACTAAACCTCAGTAAGTTTCCCTGAGGAAGAATACACCACAAAGCTGCCTCCAGAATGTATACAGAGCAGTGGATTCAAAGGGTGGACTCGTGACCTCCGTGAAGTGCTACCTAGACCCTCATTCAGGACCAAAAAACTTGCTCCCCAAGCTGCTGGGAGTGCTGCAGACAGATAGCTTTTGCTGTCAGCTTACTTTGGGAATTGTCTCAACTGAAGAGAGCCCCTGGCATCCGGAACTGGTTGACCTGGGGATGCCAAACTTGTTGCCTCTTGCTAAAATGGTGTATCTCTAGATCTTGCAGCTTCGGAACTCAACTGTGCGGTTTGCTGAGGTTTTTGTTAAGACTGCAGTTGTAGCCCAACATCTCCCTTCATCCACTCCTCTTATTTTCCTTCTTTCCTCAGGTGTTGATCAAGAGAACCTCTAATAAACTTCCTACATGCAAACCACTCCTCAGTCTCTGGTTCCTGGGGAACCTAACTCGCAGCAGTGTTAGGAAAAAAATGAAACAGGGAAATGGAATAAATATCAGATATCAGGAGGGGCTGCCTAGTTAAGATGGTCAGGTAGGACTCCTCCAAGAAGTTGATATTTGAGCTGATGTGTGAATGATGAGAAGGGGCACAGAAAGATCTGGGGGGGCGGGTAGCCTCCCAGACAGAGGAAAGTATGAAGACCCTGAGGGGAGAATGAGTTGGACGTGTTCCAGAAAAAAAGGAAGGCCAGTGTTGCGTGTGATAAATGAAAAACAGGCCGGTAGAAAAAGCTGCTGGATCATGGAGTTTGAACTTTATTCTAAATACAGTAAGTAATTATTAACAATAATTTAAAATATTACTTTGACTTCTGTGTAGTGAATGACTTGCAGATGTTGAAAGTAGAATCGGGATGAGTGGTGAGTTACAAGGTCACCCAGGAAAGAAATGGGGTGTTTTGGATGAGGGTGGTGATGGTGGAGTGTGATTGATTTTTGCTATTTATTTTGGAGGTGAATCTAAAAGAAGTTGTGATGGGTTACGTGCAGGACAATGAAAAAAGAATAATTAAAGATGACCCCTAGGATAGGCCTGAGCAACTGGGGCCTCGTCACTAATTGGGATCTGAAAGACTAGCAGAGGAGAATGTTTGAAAGGAGAAATCTAAAGCAACCTGAGGATGGGGTACAAAGTTCCCAGAGAAAAGAACAGATTCAAAGTTTATATTACCTAATTAAGTAGTGAATTCAACTTTGTCAATCTTTTCCATCCTTCTGTGCTTCAGTTTCTTAGTTTTCCAGTCTTTCCTAGGCAGTTATGAGATTTTGTAGGCCTCGATCTATAATTATCTATAAACTAGTTTAAGTTTCTCAGAGAGTTTGCATTTTCAGCCACCTCCCAAGTGACACTGATGCTGTGGTCAGAGGACATTTTGAGCATCAAGGTTCCAGTCAGACAGACCCAGTTTTGAATTATTTCCCAGTCAATTATTAGTTGTATAATATTTGGGAAGTTTAAATCTTCTCAGAACTTTCATTTCTTTAAAAATAGGAACAATATACCTACTTCATAATGTTACTGAGAGAATTAAATGATGTCATGTCTGTAGAGCATAAAGCAAGCAACCCAGCTCCTCACTCACAACAGCGTTCACTAATTTAGTCTCCCTCCCACTCCGTCTCAAAAAGGGTGTCTATTCACAAATTATATTAGAATTAAAAAAAAATCATTATAAGGCTATTGGCATTCAGAGAATTAAGATGTGTGGTTTTGACTACAGCTAAGTAACTCGAATGGTCCACAGAACGTAGTCTTTTGAATTTTGCTGAACTACATATTTAAGTCCTATACACTGAGGTGACGGTCATTGGCAGTAGTGAGTCACTTTCCCGGGGTGAAACCTATCCAAGGTCAAGCATCCTCATCTCAGACCAACTTTATGGTTCTTAGCTCATCGTCCCATCCACGCACCTTTTGTGAAGCAAGAAAATCTCTGTATTTTATGGAAAATGCCCCTGCTAAACAAAGGCACAAACAGAAAAAAACAAACAATTCGAACCAACCAGTGAAGAGTGTTGGCATGAAAGTGAGGAGAAAGCTAAGAAATCTAGGAAAAAGATGCTTATACAGCAAACTAGGAGTTTGGGATAAATTATGGAGTGGGAATGCCACACTGGTGGTGGTTTGGATTCACGATATGAGTGCTTTCACCATGTGCCCCATAAGGAAACAAGGAAAGGTAATTCACACACTATTTCAATAAATTTTCCAGACAGAATTCATACTATTTGCTTCATAAATGAGTCTATCCTCTATTTATAGAATTATGAAGGTCTTAAGGGGTCAATTAAAAGTTTTCAATGATGCTTGACTGAACTTTATGGAAAAAATTCTGTGCTACAATGGTATCTGTGATTTGGGGAATCTGTAAATTGTAAGGTGGAAATTGTTAACCATAGGATTGGTAATCACATTGTAAAGAGAGAATTGGCATCTTTAATTTCTTGATTTACAATAAGACCATGGTGTCTGTCAATAGATATTCAGCACCATGTACACGAAGTACAGGGGCAAATGAGACATGGATACTGCGCTCTTTTGAGGAAGGGAAAACACTGGCTCCATGATGCAAATATAACCCTGAAAATTAGGAAGGTAAATTGTCTTGGGGAAAGAATACTAGGATCTATGACTGGCAGATGCTCATAACATAGGTGCATTTAAAACAGCTGTTAATCCCCTGGTAATCAAAGAGACAAAAAGAATTATATAATTTATTATGATACTAAAGCACTGAGCTAGCTCTAAGAAATCTGACACAGCCTAGAAGTGATCAGCAAATCTCAACACTTTTGTTTTCTGTCAAGTCACTTAACTTTGGATACTCTCTGTGGTAGCTAGGGCTAAAACACGCCTAAAGATAGATATATTTCCACAAAAAAATAATTTTTATACTCACATCCATAAAAAAAGAAAAACCAGCATTCTCACTTTCACAAGGCTCCGATCAGTCTCAACACCATGGTGTTCCTTTCATTTGAACCTTGTAATCCTTGTAGGGTGGATGATCCCACATTCCATGGTTGTTTGAAGAGTCTTGAGTTGAATTCTGTGGACATGTTGGTCTGTGTTGCAGAAAGACTGGTATTTCCTAGGTCAGGTTAAAGGGAGTGAACCACAGGGTTGATTAAAATTCCATTGGGCACTAATTCCTTTGTATTATCTTCTGGAATCCTCACTTAAAATGCAGATGCTCTAGGGAGGGTAATACATTAAAGAGCATTAAGGAGTAACACTATCAAGAGAGCTGCCAAGGTCGGTTTCCATCCTAATAATGTCCACAGAATGTCACTCATTCTTAGTACGCTGTTCAAGACTTTTTCAAGAATTCACTTTAAAGTCTTATCAGAGAGCTCCTGGTCTCCTGAGTGGAGATAGGCTAACGATTTGTATTGCTCCAGTGAAATGGGAGGAAAAAATATAGTATGGCATACAAGCAGTCTTAATCAAAGGGGGGAAGTAAACTCTTGTGAGTGTCTCCTGTTTCCCAGGCTGTGTCCTATGAGCTTTGGATATGGCATCTCATCAAATCCTTTCTCCAGTGTCATTATGCTCTTATTTCTATCACCGTTTTACGGATGGGAAACTGAGGCTATGGGAGGTTAAGTAGCTGCCATGAGGAGCTGATCTTGGAGTCAAGGTTGCCCTAGCTCCTTTCAAAGCTCATTAACCCAGGAAAAGAGATCTTACCTAGGAAATTTGGTCTAAGGCATTTTGGTTCTCTCCCTCACAACCCAGGTCCATATAATTCTGACTTGTACAGAGGCTTTTCAAGAGAAGCAAAGTAGAGGATAAAAGGTTAACATGTTAAGTATTATGAGACTTATTATTGAGCAGGACTGGAGTAGCAATGGAAGGAAGGCTATTTCCCATGTCCTATTCGGAAGAAATGCCTCATTTCTTTATTTTTAGAATGTTTAGAAAATTATTCTGTGACAAAGCTAAACATAATCTTACCATATGATCCAGCGATCGTGCTCCTAAATGAGCCAAAACTTAGGTCCACATAAAACATCGTGCACACATTTTTACAGCCGCCTTGTTCAAAACTGCCAAAATTGGAAGCAACCAAGATGTAATTCAATAGGTGAATGGATAAACAAATTGTGGTACATTCAGACAATGGAAAATTATTTAGTGATAAAAAGAAATGAGCTAGTGAAAAAGACATGGAGGAAACAGCGCATACGGCAAATGAAAGAAGCCAGTCTGAAAGGCTACATACTATATGATTCTCACTATATGACACTCTGGAAAACAACTTTAAACAGAGTAGAAATATCAGAGGTTGCCAGGGGTTCAGTGGGGTTGGTGGTGTGGCGGAGGGAGCTGAACAATTGGCACACAAAGCATTTTTAGGGCAGGGAACTATTCTGTATAATACTATAATAGTGGATACATGACTACGCATTTGTCAAAACCACAGAATGGTAGAACACGAAGAATGAACCCTGATGTAAACTATGGACTTTAGTTAATAATAATGTGTCAGTATTGGTCCATCGATTGTACGCACAAATGTAAGATGTTAGTAATAGGGAAACTGTGGGCAAAATGTGGGGTATCTTGGGAAGAGAGTATAAGGGAACTCTCTGTACTTTCTGTTCCATTTTTCTATAAACCTAAAACTGCTCTAAAAAGTACATTAATTTAGAAAAATCATTCTAAGTCTAGACAATAATATTGTACTATAATTACGTGATGTGATAAATAGTGCTACAATGGCAATCATATTACAATACAAAAGTGTATCAAAGAACATGTTGTACATCTTAAGTTTATACAGTGTTATGTGCCAAATATATTCAATTAAAAAAATCATTCCAGGACTTCCCTGGTGGTCCAGTAGTTAAGACTCTGTGCTTCCACTGCAGGGGAAGTTGTTGGGGAACTAAGATCCCACATACTGTGTGGCATGGCCAAAAACTTTTTTAAAAATTCAAATATTTAAAAACAAAACTTCAGGTGGATACAGTCTATGGACCACCACTTTGTGATCTCTACTGAAAATGTTTAGCTTGGTTTCCAGCACTCAATAAATGCTAGTGTTCAACAAATTAAAAAAAAATAGAAAGTAAAAAATAAAAATATAAAAATTCCAGAACTATTCCATTCTTCAAATGTCTTATTAAACTATAACAGATATAGGTAGAGAGTAAAGAAGGAATAAGAATAGTGTAAAGGAAAAGAAGAGGCAGAAAAAATATGAGAATTATAATAAGCTGAAAAGAAATTTGTGCCATCAGAGGGAAAAAAAGGAGATTAGAAATTTACAGAGCCATCTCTTCGTAGTCTTTTTTCTTCTTCCTTTGTTCTTTTCTGGGGTATGGGCTGGGTAGAAAGACTTCAGCAAGCTTAGAATGTGGAATACGATGACAGCATGCACTCGTAAAAATAGTCTATGCACATTCCCCCAGGCAGGCATTTTACTTAGGGCTGACAGAAGCCTAGGATATCTGGAACAGTCTATATTTATGAGATGATTAAACTTGAGATGGTTAAACTCTAACTTCTGGGTGGTTGGGGGAAGAGAATGTATAACGTGCTGCCACTGGAGGAATCATGGGGCTGAACAGTTGGGAACCAGCTTTCAGCTTGGACTCCAAGTGTAAATAGGGCAGATGGGGGGGGAGGAGTGCAGGGTGCTGGAAATCAGCGGTAGAGGTGATACGGAGGCTCAGAGTGAGTGAGAAGGAGCTTAGAGGACTGGAGAGGTTCTCTTCCAAAGAACTTTTCTTTTCTGTTGAGGAATAATATTGCTACAATGACATATATATATATATTATATTATAATTATACATATTATACACATATGTATAATTACATACCTTACATACATGTATACATACATGTATACTATACATTATACATATATATTATACATATATTAAAGTTCATGAATCTTAGGCATATAGTTGGTTGAATTTTTATCTGTGAACATACTCATGATCCACAAACCATATCAAGATACAGAATATTTCCAGTATTTCAAAGAGCTTCTTTGTGCTCCTTTCCAGTCAATACCTCTGTCCTCAGAGGTAATCACTCTGATTTTTATTATTAAAAATAGTGCTACTATGAACATTGGGGTGCATGTATCTTTTCAAATTAGAATTTTTGTCTTTTCTGGATATATGCCCAGGAGTGGAATTGCTGGATTATATGGTAACTCTATTTTTAGTTTTTTAAGGAACCTTCATATTGTTCTCCATAGTGGCTGCACGAATTTACATTCCCACCAACAGTGTGGGAGGGTTCCTTTTCCTCCATATCCTCTCCAGCATTTACTATTTGTAGACTTTTTGACGATAGCCATTCTGACTGGTGTGAGTTGATAACTCATTGTAGTATTGATTTGCATTTCTCTAATAATTAGCAGTGTTGAGCATCTTTTTGTGTTGGCCATCTGTGTGTCTTCTTTGGAGAAATGTTTAGATCTTGTGCCCATTTTTTGAGTGGGTTGTTCGTTTTTTTGATATTGAGTTGTATGAGCTCCTTTTCTTCATTTGTTTAGTTCTATATACTGTTTACTGTCATTGATTCATTCTTGAACTGTGCCAGAAATACAAATCTCTTTAAATATATTCAATCACAACAGGCAACTATCACATCATTTTTTCTTTTTCTTTTTTTTTTAAAGACATCTCTCTATTCCCCTTCTAGTCCGGACTGGCTGATCTCTAGGCCTGCCACACCAATTTTGCCAAGGAATTTTCTGTCATTACCATTTTGGAGATTCCCTTTGCCTCTCTCCTATTTTGGATCCATTGTTTCCTAGATCCTGTGTCTTCTGCTTTCTTGCTTTCCTCATTGTTTTGATGGAGCACACCTTGTAACTTCCTAGGAAACAGTTCATAGGAGATACATTTTTTGAGAACTTGTAATCTTTTTTTTTTTTTCCGTACGCGGGCCTCTCACCATTGTGGCCTCTCCCGTTGCGGAGCACAGGCTCCGGACGCGCAGGCTCAGCGGCCATGGCTCACGGGCCCAGCCGCTCCGCGGCATGTGGGATCTTCCCGGACCGGGGCACGAACCCGTGTCCCCTGCATCGGCAGGCGGACTCTCAACCACTGCGCCACCAGGGAAGCCCCGAGCACTTGTAATCTTTATTCCAGTTTTATAATTAATCAATCATTTGGTATCTTATTACCATGAAAAGCATTTCCCTCAGGATTTTGAAAGCATTGCTCCAGCATCTTCTAGGTTCTGATATTTCACTTTATGTTATTTTGCAGTAGTTGGAACAACATGATGTAATCAGTGTTAGTTTGATTCCTGATCTTCGTATGTTTTTCTCTCCCCGGAAGGTTTTAGGATTTCCTATTGGTCCTTCAGCTCCTGAAATGTCCTCACTATAGGAATTGATGTGGGTCTTTGCTCAAGTATTGTGCTGGGCATCCAGTGGGTCTTTCCATTTGGAAGCTATTTTTTTTTTTTTTTAGTTCTGACACATTTTCAAGTTATTTCTTTAATAATTTCTCCCTGTTTTATCTTTTTCCTCTCTTTCTGAATATTCCATTAAAAGGATGATGGACCTCCAGGTGGATTCTCTAATTTTCTTATCATCCTTCCTATTTTCTATCTCATGAACAGATATGTCATACTTTGTACTTGATTTACTAAACTTTATCTTCGATCCCTTCTATTAAAATGTTCATTTTTGCTCTTTTCCTAATTCCCAAGAATTTGTTTTTGTTCAATAAATGTTGCTTTTTTACAGACTCCTCTGATCTATTTTATTTTTATGAGGATTAGTTACAGTTTTTTTTTTTTTTGGAAGTTTTCTTCTGTTTCATTCAATGCCTCTCCTTTCTCTCTTTTGTTTTGATCTGTGTCTTTCATATTGTAGGTCTTTCTCAGATTTACTGTTATTATTGGCTGTGTGTTCATTATTATTACTAATGAAAAAGGTTGCTTCCAAGGTCTGAATGAGTAGGGGGCCTTGCTGAGTAGTGGGCTTCACTCTAAGGTAATCTGGCTGAGTGTCTTCTTAGAGGAACCCCAACTGTCAAGATCTGCAGATCTTTCTGCTGAGTCAGTTTCCCTAGATATGAATCTTCCAATTTCACGCCTGGGGGTTATGAGTTCTTGCAGCATTCTGGGACTGAGTGGGAGAAAGTGCTGCGATGGGGGTGAGGAGGGTTCACCTTTCAGAAATTTCACATTTGGCCTGTTTTCCCTGTATTTAGTAGAGCTCTCTAGTGAGGTGAGGCTATAGCTCATCAGTGAGCAAACCTTTTGTTTCCTTTTACGGTGGGGGAAGAGGTGGTCTGAGGAGGCTGAGGAGGGAGATCTATGAGGTTAATTTTTTCTTATACAGATTTTCAACTAAGCTTCTGGTTTTCAGCCTCACCTGAACACCCCAGCTTCAGAGGTAATTGATACCCCAACTACTAGGCTTTCGGTGGTTTTGTCACGTGCACCTGCTTATTTCTGGAGTTACCTTGAGGCTTCTCCAGCTCAAACCACTTCCAGGCTTCCTCTAGTTTCCTAAGTTAGTAACTACTTATCCATAAGACTTTCAGCTTTCAAACTTTTATTGTCATTTGTTTTCCTGTTCTCTTTATACTTGTGGATTTATGTTTTATTGCCTTTACTGCTTCCTTAGTGAGGTTTCTGGAGGGAAAAGAGTAAACATTTGTGTTCAATCTACATTTTAACTGAAAGCTGGTTAGTCAATATGTAAGAATTTAAAGTCAGTTCTGGATGTCTCTGAAACATAAGTAAGTATTGCTACTTTTTCACCATTGTTCTAACAGCAGACTGATAAATAAAAGTGCCCATACTCGGTATGTCCCTTGGGGAATGTTGTAGAATGAAATGGGAACAAAGAAATGGATCATTGCCAAGGAGACATTTTGGGACTGACTTTCCTGGTCATATTTAGGATCAGATCCCCATAAAAAGGTGGCAACATTATAATATAAAACTGCTGTTCTGGATCTGTTGGCTTGATTATTACAGGAAAAGAACAAAAGAAATAACAGAATATAATAATTATCAAACATGTGGTATATTTTTAGGAATGATTATTTTACTCATGTGATGCAAAGACTAGAAACCTAATTTAAGATTCCAGTGGAACGTTCAGATTTTATTTACCAGAAATCCTTCAAGTATGTGAGCATATTTTAAATACTTTCTACTTATGCTTTTTAGTCTTCATGGAATTATTTCTATATTTTACAGATAAATGTCCCTTGTGTTACAACCAGTCATAGGTGGTGATTCCGGTTATTCAAAAAAATACACAACTGTTAAGAAACCTGACACCAATTTGTGATAGTGGTTTCTTTCTTCCATTTTGCTTTGTGCAGCTGGAAAATTAGGCTACTTTTCTTTTTTTTAAAAGAATGAAATAAACTCTAGCAATTGAGGGAGTTTAGTGACATGTTCCTCACATGCCATCATTAGTGACTTCCAGAGCCTGATCTTGGATAACTACTTTATTAGCCTCCAACACTATGAACGAAGATTTATTTAGCATCAATAGTTGATAGTTTGCCACTGCCAGATTTAGATGCTGCTATAATATTACATGGCCAAGAAAAGTACGAGATAGGAAGAAAATATGGGAAAGTATGTTTGAGCCTAGCAAAGTAATAGGGTAGATAGAAAACTCCTCCACAGAGACTTCAGAAATTTTGAGCTTTTCAGGCTATCCAATTACATGGAGCATTTAAAGGTGAGGAATGTGGAGAGAAGCTGAATGGAAATTATTTCAGACATGTGAGGCTGTATGCAGGAGTTGGGAGTGAGAGAAAAAAATGAAGGGAGTGAAGATTAAGTAGAGGAAGGAGACACGTAAAGTGTGCTGAGTTGGGTGGGGAAGAGCCTAGACACCGAGAGTGTCTTGCGCGTTATGTATGAACTGTGAGCTTTTTAGTGAATGGCAGCTGACGCTAGCAGAAAAACTGACAAAGTGCTGTAGAATTTAGAGTCTGGAGCTGATGTAATACTTAGAAAGCTGTGACGCATGTGATCCAATCGCTAAGCCGTGTCACTTTACAAAAGTACAGTAGAAACAGGCAATCCAAGCTTTAATATAGTTCTCAAAAATATTTGAGGAAGCGCAAGTATGTGACCCAGAACATATTTTACTAAAGTCTTTTCTAACCTGCAGTCCCCAATTCCCAGACGGTTATGTGTGCAGGGCTATTGACTCATCTGTCTTTATTGAGCAAATTGCCTAATAAATGAGAATAGAATCTGGTTTCCAATATTATTAGCAGGTTTTTGAGAAAGGCATTGATATAGATATTGTTCAAATAGCTTCTGGATTACAGAAGGCTTTCTGCTGGCTATCCTTTTCTTTGCATCAAACCAAGTTTAAGGGGAAAATGAGCCACCTATGTGTCTTGACCTTCCCACAAATAGTCAGAATTCCATGGTTGCCACAGCATAGCCTGTGTCTTTGTGATGGAAGCTTTACTGGAGTGATAACCGTTGTTACTGAGAGAACCATGACGCTCCAAGTCCTTCTCCTTGAGTTATTATCTGCCCAGGAAGGATGCTGAGTGGAGGATTTAAAGAAAAAACAATGCTTTTTTGAACGATCCACAAATCCCTGTTGTGTATGCCCATGTGAACGCCAATCCAATGGAAGAAATTTACCATGTTGCCCTTTTTAGCAATAAGAGCCTTTGTAAAGTGTTAACTGAATGATTAAAATCTGTACTAAAAGTGTATGATTAGAAAAATTCCTCTAAAAATCAGTACATCTGAAACAAACCAATTGACTTAGTAATTCAGCCTAAGGAAATTTTATCTTGATAAGTTACAATTGTGAGAAAAGTTCAAATTTGTTTATCACAATACACTAAAGGGCAGATCCATTTCATTTTTATATTAAAGAATATTTTCCCAAACCCAGTCCATTAAGTCATGTATAATTAAAACATAAAATATGGCTGAAAAGTCTACAACAAAAATTATCCTTTGTTTTTTCACCCTTGAGAAATCCTAGAGTAGATTTATAACTCTTTATAAAATCAAATCGGAAGAATAAATATTCAGTAAGCACATATGATAGGTCAGGCTTTGCCTTAAATCCCATGGGAGAAACAAAGAAAGTTCCTGTCTTCTAAAAATCTGGTAGAAGAATATCGTTAAGAACTGAAAGTTTAAATAACATCATAATATATAAGTAATACTTTAAGACAACAGTGGAAAAACTAAGGCTAACTGTGAATACAAGTCGGATGTTAAAATTCCTCTGGGAATCAGTAGTTCAGCTCTTTGGCTAAAGAATAGAGTTTCTAAAATGGTAGAGGAGACAGGACCAGAAAGTAAAATTGTGTTAAAATTATGGGCCTTAGATGCCATGCTAAGATTTTAGAACTTGATTTTGTAGGGAAACCACTGAAAGATTTTAATTCTAAACTTAAATGGAGAAGTGACAAAATCAGAGCAGCACGTTGGAGCGGTGACTCTTTCAGCTGTGTGCAGATGGGACAGAGAAACTTCGGACACCAAGATGACGTAGAAGGTACTGCCATTGGGACTTCCCTTGTGGTCCAGTCGTTAAGACTCTGCGCTCCCAATGCAGGGGGCCCGGGTCCAATCTCTGGTCGGGGAACTAGATCCTGCATGCCGCAACTAAGAGCCCACATGCTTCAACTAAAAGATCCTGCATGTGACAATGAAGATCCCGCGTGCCGCAACTAAGACCCTTTGCAGAAGGAAGGAAGGAAGGGAGGGAGGGAGAGAGGGAGGAAGGAAGGAAGGAAGGAAGGAAGGAAGGAAGGAAGGAAGGAAGGAAGGAAGGAAGGAACTGCCATTTCCCAGGTTGTTTAGGTCCCTCTGTGGAAATGGGATGGACCTGCCACCACCACAAGTTTAGTTCAGGGGTCTGGACTGATGATGCCACACACACACTATGAGAGCCTGAGAAGCTTTATTACTCACATGAGACTTTTTTGTGTGTGTGTGGTACGCGGGCCTCTCACCGCTGTGGCCTCTCCCATTGCGGAGCACAGGCTCCGGACGCGCAGGCCCAGCGGCCATGGTGCGCAGGCCCAGCGGCCACTGTTCACAGGCCCAGCGCTCTGAGGCACGTGGGATCCTCCCGGACCAGGGCACGAACCCGCGTCCCCTGCATCGGCAGGCGGACTCCCAACCACTGCGCCACCAGGGAAGCCCCATAATGAGACTTTTAAAGGAGAGCAGGACAAACTCCCAAGCAGGTCCAAAGGCTTGGGGGATCCGGAAAGGGCGACTGGGTTGGCTTTTTACGGTGGTTAGAGTGTAGGGATGGAGTGAGTGTCCCCTCACATGTGCTGAGGCTTGCGTAACCTGAATTTCCTGCTGGTACCAAAGGAGGGAGCACCCAGGCTTCTTATCATCTGGCTGTGGGGCAGCAGAAGAAGAGGAACGATGTGGCTGGAAAGTTGTCAGCAGACATGAAAAACGGAGTCCGATTCTTTGTAACACACATATAGGGTGGAAAGAGTGATAGAGTGTCAAATGAGGGTGCTCTGTCAATATTACACATGAGCTATAAGTCTCCACCTGATAGAAACTGCACTGTGGGAGGGCAGGTCTCTGGAAGAATGGATTTCCATGTGCACGTGGTTATATGACATTCAATTTACAGGCCTATTGAGGGCCTTTGGAATGTCAAAGAGGAGGTCTCTAGGGCTTTGAATTAAATATCCCAGGAACTCTTGACCTTTTGTTCATTGCATTTCTTTTTTTTAAAAAAAAAATCTAATATATTGCTTATGTTTGGAGAAAGATTTTTTGAAAGATGCAAAGCTGAATGGGATTGTTTGCATCTGAGATCAGTCGTAGATTCTGTTGTTCAATAAATCAGTCTGTTTTGGTTTGAGCACCAGTTCCATGCTGTCCATCTATATGTACAGGAATAACTATCTAGAAAACTTGTTTTAAACGTCGATTTCTGCTCTCAACCCCAGGGATTCTGGGTGAGAGGTTTTGCGTGGATCTCAGGAATGAGCCTCATGACAAGTGTTGCTGATACAGGGGTTTACAGGCCTCGAGTCACACAACCACTAAGTGGTAAAGCCAGGTTTCGAACCTAATTTTGTCTAAATCAAACTTGTGTTATAAACCATAACACTCTATTTACTGTCAGGAGCCTGGGTCTAGCTTTGCAGTCTCACCTGAGTGATGACGGTGGGGGGTGTCCCGTGGCACTCAGAGCAGGGGGAATATTAGGCAGTTGCCTGCTTAGTTTTCTCATAAATTGACAGTAGAATAATAGGCGTTGGTTTGGTGTCCTAAGGGTCTCTGTCTCCCAGGGTAGAACCTTCCTCGTTGACTGGCACATCAGCCCTTTCGTGAGCTTCTGGAAGACTTGAATTTTGTAGGTTGCTGCCCCGTAAGCACAGGTTGTCTGGTTCAGAAGAGCACTTTTTGGACCACTTTCAAGAGTCTGAGAGGAACTAGGGTGGCTACAGGACAGTGAGTGAGGGAAAGGGTGATGGGATTTGGGGCTAAGAAGGTATACAGGGCACAGATCAGACAGAGTTTGGAGGTCATGGTCAGAAATTTGGTTTTCAGTCTAAGTATGGTGAGAAACACATGGAATGTTTCACACAGGGGATTTAGTTCTCTGATTTTATGTCTTAAAAAATAGCCTTTTGGTTGCGATGCAGAGAATGGATGAGAGGGAACAAGAGTTGAAGTGGCAAGATGGGTAAGGAGGTTGTTTTACCTTTTTGAAAAATTTTTATTTATTTAATTTATTTATTTTTGGCTCCATTGGGTCTTCGTTGCTGAGCACAGGCTTTCTCTAGTTGTGGTGCGCAGGCTCTAGGCACACGGGCTTCAGTAGTTGTGGCTCTAGAGCGCAGGCTCAGTAGTTGTGGCTCACAGGCTTAGTTGCTCTGAGGCATGTGGGATCTTCCCGGACCAGGGCTCAAACCCGTGTCCCCTGCATTGGCAGGCGGATTCTTTTTTTTTTTTTTTTTTGCTGTACGCGGGCCTCTCACTGTTGTGGCCTCTCCCACTGCGGAGCACAGGCTCCGGACACGCAGGCCCAGCGGCCATGGCTCACGGGCCCAGCCGCTCCGCGGCATGTGGGATCCTCCCGGACCGGGGCACGAACCCGTGTCCCCTGCATCGGCAGGCGGACTCAACCACTGCGCCACCAGGGAAGCCCGGCAGGTGGATTCTTAACCACTATGCAACCAGGGAAGCCCGGCAGTCAGATTCTTAACCACTGCGCCACCAGGGAAGCCCACCCTCTGACTATTTTAAGTGTGGAAAAGTTCCTCATGAAGGAAAAGCCAATAAAGAAAGAAAACTGATAGTTCTAGGCTTAATGCGGCAGGAGCAGAGTAGAACTCAGAAAGAAATTTTTAGAGGCTCCCCCACCTCCTCCCCAAAGTAATTTTTGAGAGAAGGTAAGAGGGAGAGAGAATCAGAACTTGAACATTTCAGATTTCATTTTTTGTTCCTTTTTATCCTTCTAAAATCCACCCCCGCCCCCCAAATATTTTTCTCCTCAACTTTAGCAGTGTTGACTCTGAAAGCCTACGTGTCAGGCAGGTGTCTAAGATGATGATAATCTCTGTAGGAAATTACATATGTAAATATTCTTTCCTTGGAGAATTGAAGAAAAATAGGTTTCTTGATGGTGGATAAGAACCCAGCTCTGGAGTCATTCTCCATCACACAAATTACTCTTGTAGTAGCTTGAAGGTGGTATACTCGGTGTCACAAGACAAGTATCTCCTTGTGCAAGAAACATGACTCAAACTGCCATGAGACCAGAACAGAGTGGTGGTTTCATAGATGCTGTGCTGTTTCCACACATACTACATAAAACTCCTTTGATAGCAAGCTATAGAAACCCAACTTAAATTACCTTAGCGAAAAAGGTATTTATTGTAAGCACAGAAACATGTCTCCTGGAAACCAAGGTCAGAAAGATGGCTGGGCTTCTGGAACAACTGGATTAGGCTCCTGCAAACCCTGATTCCTCACATTCTTTTTGTTTTTTGACAGTTTATCTACCTGACAGAAAGATAGCTGCTGAAAGCCCTCAGCACTTTAGCCGCTTAGACAGAGAGAATGTGATGCTCTCAGTGCCAAGTCTAAAACTCCTGAAAAAAGAGCTTGTTGGCTCTGCTTCAGTTAGGGTCTCACCCCTGTGAGTAAGTGTCAGAGGAGGGTAACACTGGGCTAACAGAGTGGACTACAGCATCCATGGAGGTGGACAGGAGGGGACAGCTCTTTGAGGAGAGTTGAAGAAACACGTTTTCTTCAGAGGTCTCCAATGATAGATAGAAAGGTACTAGGTAAAAAGCCCCATACGTATCCACTGCACAAGAAAGTCTGTGTATGTGAATGTTGATGGAACTAGTTCTCTTAATTAAATTAATGACCGACCCAAACTAGCAAAAAGCAGGAGACCACTCAATCCAAAGAGATATCTAAACATCAAGAAAATAGAATGAATAACAAATAAAGGCTGGCATTGTATTTTTCTGTGAACTGTCATCTGGGTAAGCCATTGCAGAGAAGGACTGACCTCTTTGCCTTCTCTAATTAAGTGGTATCTTAATCTCAACGAGCTGGATTTTCCTACAATGAGGTAAATACTTGTTTACAAAGTGTTTATAAAGTTTATAAGAGGGCAAAGTCCCTCTTAACCTCTCCCCGATCTTCCCAATCTGATGGGTGAAGACATTTACCTCTGTTAACATATAAATATATGGATAATCTACATAAATAAATCATGGACATTTTTACATTTCCATAAACATAAATCCTACATTTTTAAAAAATAATTTACCTTGAAATAATTTCAAACTTAAAGAATACCACATCCCTCCATCCAGATTCCCCTTTATTAGCATTTTACCACATTTATTCCTTCATTTTCTGTCTTTATATAGATATAGAGATAGATATACCCATCATTATTAGTTTTTTTCTGAGTCATATGAGGGAAAGTTGCAAACATGATGCTCTGTCATATTTAGATCCTTCAGTGTATATTTTTCCACATCATTGTCTCCAAACAAGGACACTTTCCTACCTTTCACCATACAAATTTTCCAATCAGGAAATTAGCACTGACACAACTGATGACACTACTTTCCAAAGCACAATCCACAGACGCCTTTCACATCTCCTCAATGGTCCCCAAAATGTCTCCCTTTCTCATTCAGGACCCAATCCAGAATCATGAGTTGCATTTAGTTGTCATATCTCTTTAATTTCTTTTATTTGGAGTGGTTCCTCATTCTTTCCCTGTCTTCCATGGCCTTGACATTTTAAATTCTGTATCTGTATTTCATTCTATATTCATTCTGTATAATGTCCTTCAACCTGGGTCTGTGCAATGATTCCTCAGGCTCAAACAAGAATGTCCATGCATTCTTGACAGCAAAACCCCCAGAAATGCTATTTATGCTCTTCTCAGGGCACCACACAGGAGAAAATATGATGTTGACCCATCCCATCATGGGGATGTAAACCTTGATCACCCTCCCACCCATTTTAAGAATCACTTCTATAGGGGCCGGGATGGCTGATGCAAGTGTGCTGCTAACCTCATTTTTGTTGTGCTGTGGAGGCGTGGGAAGAGGGACAAGGACTCTTCATTTAGATTTTAATGTTGAACAGACCTGGAAGTATCTGAGCAGCAAGAACTCAAGATGAGGGCTTCAAGAAACACAGAGAATGGTCACAAGAGTGTCAAAAACTTACAAAACTAGAATTAACCTGTACGTTTAACAACTGCTCATAGAATTATAGAATAAAATAAAATTTTAGAGCTGGAAGAGACTGTCATAAACATTTAAAACAGATCTCTAGCCCATCAATTGTTATGAATTACTGACTGATTTTGTTAATGGGCTTCTTCAATGTTCCTCTCACCTCTTTTTCCTGGTACTGCCAGTGGGGAAGTTCCCAGTGAACCGCTGCTTTAGAGACTGGGAGGGTACAGAGATGCACCTGCCTCCTTTGGCCAGGCCTGAAGGGAAGGTTAGATCCAAAACATAAAAACACTGGGGACACAAGGACAGTCCATCCCCATTCTTAAGGTCATTTATTCATGTTTTTTTTTTTTTTTTTTTTTTTGTGGTACGTGGGCCTTTCACTGTTGTGGCCTCTCCTGTTGCGGAGCACAGGCTCCAGACGCGCAGGCTCAGCGGCCATGGCTCACGGGCCTAGCCGCTCCACGGCATGTGGGATCTTCCCGGACCGGGGAACGAACCCGCGTCCCCTACACCGGCAGGCGGACTCTCAACCACTGCGCCACCAGGGAAGCCCTATTCATGTTTTTTATCCTTTGTTTCATTCCAAAAATTATTTAAGATTCTACCTGAAAACATATATACAATGCTACAGGATAACTGAAGGAAACTAAAATAAAACCAGAGACAAAATTAACACACAAAATCCTTGAAATACATTGCCTGAAGAGGTTCCAGATTTGGTTCTGAGCTTCCTAGCTGCCAAACAAAATGCAACATGATTGATTACAATGTTTAGAGTGTCTAAAAATGAAAAATCCCTTTTTTTCAGAGATGCACAGCTCTTCCTGATATTGAGAACTGAGAGAAACATCTCCTGTGATTTCCCAAGGAGAACGACATCCTCAACAATAATTTCTGTGATAAATAAAATGGCAACTGTAGAATGACTTCCTTTTCTTACCTCCCTGGATGCAGGTCAAAGAGACCCAATGCCAAAGCATAGCTAGTGTACAAGGGACCAAAGCAATGAAATCAAAAGCAATATTTTTCTTCCTTAGCTCTTTTAGATTCAAGAGGAAGGAGTGGATTCCTATAGCCTTATGGTAATCTTCCATGAATGACATTTCTTAAAACTAAGCTTTTTATTTAAAAAAAGTTCCACAGAGAACTTCACAGTATATTGTCTATTTACCTAACCTCCAGGTTACTGACAAAGTGAGAGAAAGGCAGGTTTGACATCTCCTTATGACATTTTATGAATAATATGGGGTCTAACCAGGGGCCAGCCCCAGCTTCACACAGGGGTTCGGTAGAGGATGTACCCTTAGGCAGGGCCAACATCTCCTTATGACATTTTATGAATAATATGGGGTCTAACCAGGGGCCAGCCCCAGCTTCGCACAGGGGTTGGGTAGAGGATGTACCCTTAGGCAGGGCCAAGATCTTCCCCAGAAAGTAGTTAATTGTTTAACTTGAACACACAGACAGCTCAGGCCTAGAAGCATTATGGGTTAATACATGTTCACAAAATTTTCACTGGAAAATATTGCCATTAAGTGACATGCATCACCTAAAGTGTCCATTAAAAAAAAAAACCCTACCTCAAAGACATAGTTTAATTTAAAGAACTAATGTAAAATACTATTTAATAAAAACTGATTAAAATTTAGAATCTCTGAGCTCAGAATGATAGGATTCTGGAATGGTCGATGTTCATTTGTTCTTTCTGGTTATAGAAAGCTGTTCAGGAACAGCTGTCCAGTTTATGACACCAAACTATGTCATCAATTTCCAGCTATGATGGAATACCTGTGTTCCTGCTGGAAAACAAAGAGCCATTAAAAAAAAAAAAAGTCTTGTTGCAGCCCTGCCAAAGCAGTCAGGACCTAAGGACCTAAGAAAAGGGAACAGCAGAGAGGCATTTTCTGATTCTTGATCTAGAGCAAGACATGAGACTCTGGGCAGAGAACTGCTACAAGGCAGATGATTAACCAGCTAAAAACATTAACTCTTATAAAGAGATAATTAAGTGAAGAAAAAGTAAAACAGAGGCTTATAAAAGTCACTAATTATATATATGATATAATTATATATCAATGTCCAGCCACTGGACCAACATGTATGCCCAACTAGGGGGCAGGGAAATCAATCTCCCCTTCCCACAAGTGACCCCCAAGGGACTGTGACCTCTGCACCCCAATGTACACAGTACCTGGATCAGGGGTGGGTGAGAGGCTCACCCCCCCGCCCAGAGTCACCTGCCTAACACACTGTGGTACAGCCAGCCCAGGATGCCACCCTGGAGTGCACATCCTGTCCCAAGATGGTGTGGAGCACATCAGTTCTACTTTATTTCTTCTGGTGGGAAGGGGCAGGAAGGGGAGGCTGGGCATGTCCTGAGGCAGCAGGGAATGAGAGGGTGGGTGGTTGAGAGCCTGTGTGAGGGAGGGCAGTTGAGATGGGCCCTCCTGTGGGCCAAGTCTCCAAGCCATTAGTACATGCTCCACTGGCTCACTTATTTAAAAAACATAAGTCAAAGATAAAATTAAGAATTTCAAGACAACACCATTAACCCCAAGCACAAGACCCTTGTGAGCATGAGGCTCTGTAACTGCATTGGTGGCATCCTTGGGAAGCAGGCCTTGGTTGGAAGTGTTTTCTTCAAGGTTATGGAGCCTGGTCATCATGTTACTTGAGGCCTCTTCCTGTGCTAAGTTCTTTCCTGCTTCAGCCTTTGGTTTTCGATGTTTTGTGCGTCGTTTTAAAACACATCATTCTTTTTCTTGCTAGTAATTAGTTTTACCAATTCCCCATGTCTGAAACCTTCTGATAGAAAAATAATAGAATAGAAAAATAGAAAAAGTTGAATGAATGTACTGCTAATTTTCAGGGATAGTGCGTCAATATTCTTAATTTAAATAAAAAAATACGTCTTAATTGATTTTAACGGGGTTGGGTTAAATTTTGTCTCTGTGATTCCCCATTCTTTATTTTGATCATCAAAGTCACTATTTAATTCTCCGAGGGACCTCTTCTAACGTACTAGTTTTCATGGTTTAAGTGGAAAATTAGAATATCACACTGGTTTGCAAATCTGGATCTGATGAATGAGAATATTGTAAATTGAAGCTCTACTTGGAAAAATACATTTCAAACTCCCAAAGAGGTAGATATGATTTTTTTTGTTGGTTGTTTTTATTTTGTCTTCAAGATTTCTGATAAAGAGTGAAGCCCAAAGCCAAATAATCATACTAAAAATACTTTGGGCTAAGATTGACTAATGCCCGTAAAGCCCCTCTTCTAGAAACTTGTATGAGATTCTCACATGGGCAACCAAGACAGGATCTTGAAATTATAACTTCTCATGGCACAGCTGACACTCTTTGTTTCCTGGCTCCAAAGAAAAGTATAATCTTAACATGTATCCAATACCTCTTAAAATACACTCTGACTCATCTCTCAAACTCCAGGCCCTATATTCCTGCTGTAAATTTGATATTTAAATACACATTGAAGCCTCAGGGGATGTGAGCTTGGTTAGCAGGGAGCCCTATTTATAATCTGCAAAGTCCATTTGTTTTTCTTATCTTTCTTAGATTTCTGGCTCAGTCAACAAAGCTGAGCTGGAAACTTTAGTAAAGAACTCAGCAGCTTAGGCAATGTAATGAGGAAAAGAGGCCTTCAAGGAGGGAAGGTTATAGAAGGCAAGTCCGTGCGCCCCACACAAAGTGAGGCCAAACAATAACAAAACACCAGAGTTTGGAGCAGAGAGAGGTTTATTGCAGGGCCGTTTCAGGAGATGCGTGGCTCACGCCTTAAAAACCCTGAACTTCCCAAAAGCTTTCAAGCAAAGCCCTTTTATTGGAAAGGTGAGGGAGGGGCGTGGTTAGTAGTTGCACACTTCTTGGTATTAGATCCTTTGTTTTTGAGGTCAGGTCATGGTCAGGTCATGATGTTCCTGTAACCCTCCACCAAAACAGATGTTATTCTCTGTCTGACAAGAAAGGGCGAGGTCCCAAGGCTCAACTTTAGCCCTCCAAGGTCCAGGACCTGGCCGAGAGGATGGGGTCCCTTCGCGGGCTGGTAACCCTGCCCAGGAGCGCTCGTCCAGCACCCAGTCTGGGTCCTCCCGCCAGTGTCCAGGCCCAGAAGAGGAGGCAGATCTCAGCTGGCGGCACCCTCAGGGCCAGGCCCCCAGGCCCTGCCCAGCCGACGTAACTGAGGGAGCCAGGCACCCAGGACCCGGCCGGTCCTCAGGCTTTTCATTTAAACTGGAGAGAACCATTTGTATAGGATCAATAGGAATACACGTTGTAGCAAATCAGGTTAATTCCCAGCTCGCGACTGCTGCCCTTCTTTGACAATAGCCCCAACCATAGAGGTGGACCTGAAGTAATGACGTGCAATGTCCCTGCAACTTAGCCCTGCCCTCCGGCCACCTCCGAGGGGTAGACAGTTGATCCAAGCTGGACCAATTTTTGAGACTTGGGCAGAAAGACTGAAGCTTGTTGAAGCTGTTACCTTAATGGCAGTGTCCACATACTGCAGCTGCTGAGGCCTCCATGGACCACGACCCACGGAGACAGACCCCGCCATTAAGTCACGGAGGTGGGGATGGGGGAGACGTTTGCTGCTGCTTCAAGGCCTGGGCCCGGCCAGTGGGCGGCTGTGGCGAGGGCTCTGGAGCTCTGCGGGACACAGCGCTCTCTGTCCCGGGGCTCCCTAGCTCACCCGAGGCCAGAGGGCCTGGAGGGCCCCGGGGAGAAGGCCACAATGCAGCTCTCACCACACTCTCTGCCGCAGGGACCACTGGGAGCTGACTGTTGGCGGAGCAGAACCTCTAACCACTGTGCTCAGGATCTCGTCCTAAAGGTCTCGCGCGAATGGCTTCGCTCAGGGTCTCCCGCTGACAACCGTGCACTCGCCCCGCCCCTATTACAGGAATGGACACTTTGAGGGCCAGCAAGACCGGCCATGAAGCGTGGACAGCTGGACAGGTCAGTTAGAAGTCATTCTCTAATGCCCCCTGACTTCTCTTGCTCAGACCTCCAAAGAATACTTTGTTTTACCTGTCTAGTGCATGGGAGGGGTGGCAATAACTGAAATACTGTGGTATTGGGAGGTCGTGGTGACAGGACGAGAACGGGAGTTTCCAGAAGCTTGGCTGGGATACCGCGATTCAGTGTTACGCTGGAGAAGGTTGTACTGGCTTAAGAGACTTGACCGTTAAATATTCTGGTAGCTTGAAAATGGCCACGGGAATTGGTATATACTATAAATCAAAGGATTTGGTTTACCAATACTGCAGTGTCTGATTTTAAGCGTATACTATTTTCTAGAAATGTTCTCTGGCTCCCTCTGATTGCCTGTGGCTCTTCCTTTGTGGCATTCTGAGACCCTTATCTCCATTTATCTCCATTATTTATGCACCTGCTTCAATTCCTGGCCGTATAGGCCATAACGTCTAGCACATAATAGATGCTTAACAAATGTCTCTGTATCAATGGACCCATGAAATGCATATTTTCAGACTCACATTAAAACTAAGAAAAGATAGAGCTTTACTAGCAGCATTTTTTTCATTCCTTTTTTTCATATAGGTAACATTTAGTAAGCTCCTATCATGTAACAATGTACCAGGTCCTGAGGATTTACCACAGAGTAAAGCATGTTTCTTTTCTTCAAGAAGCTTACAGTTTTTTTGAGGAAGACATATATAAATAACCACGGGGCTTCCCTGGTGGCACAGTGGTTGAGAGTCTGCCTGCCGACGCAGGGGACACGGGTTCATGCCCCGGTCCGGGAAGATCCCACATGCCGCGGAGCGGCTGGGCCCGTGAGCCATGGCCGCTGAGCCTGCGCGTCCGGAGCCTGTGCTCCGCGGCGGGAGGGGCCACAGCAGTGAGAGGCCCGCGTACCACAAAAATAAATAAATAAATAAATAAATAAATAAATAAATAACCACACTACACTTACATCTATGTATTGATAATAAAATAAGAACAGTCATGTTCAATTTTTAGAATGAGTGTGTTAGAGTATGAGTGTGTTTTTATAAGAAGTGTGCTAAGAATCACTTGTAACAACATGAAACTTGAAACATTATAAGTATCAATCAGTAAGGGACTGGTTAATTAAATTATGAACTGCCAGGAAAATGGAATGGTATGCAGCCACTAGAATCAGGTACAGTTATGGATGCTGACATGGAAAGAATCTCAAAGATGTATTTTTCAAAGGAAAGAACAGCACAGTGAAAAGTTGCATGTATATAATAACCCTTTTTTTTACTAAAAGGATATATACATAAATATATTTGCATGTAAGAATGTTATTATATGCATGCAAAAAATTTTTAAAGGAAATACAAGGTGGTTATCTTTAGAAGAGACTGTAGAGAGGTAGATTTTTTTTACTTTTTAGTTTTAATATTTACATATTTCAATTCTCTATTATAAATTTCAGTGGAGACTATGAGACTGTTTAGTTTTCTTCTTCGTACTTTTATATAATAAATAACTCTAAATGTTCTTTAGAAAACAGTGAGGGGACGCCATTAGTATGTTTAAATTTTATATAACCATTTGGTAATACTTATCAAAAATTTAGAAGTGCCTACCTTTCATTCCAGTGTTTTTACTGCCAGGTATGTATCCTACCAAACAAGAGCACAAAGGTGGATGTACAAGGATGTTTGGCCCATCACCTAAATGGGTGAAAATCAGGAGTGAAATACCCATGAACAAGAGACAGGTTGAATGAATTATTACAGTGCATCTAAGCAATAGCATATCAGGTAGTGGTTAAAATAGATAAAGTCTTGAAAAAAATGCTCCTGGTTGCAAAACAGTGTATTACACCCTCATTATAACAGTGAAAATATTATATTCATATAGATAATAGAGTCACATCCAATGAGGGGATTCAGTCTTCAAGCAAATTCATCAGCTGAGGATCAACTACAATCAAACCTGCATCTACAGGCACTAGGACCACACTCAGCTGTGAGATGTTCACCCTCCACAGGCCTGGAAGCAGCTGTCCTTAGGGTCAGCGGAGTCCCAGGCTCTCTCAAGGCTCTGTGCTCCACGGAGTAGAATAAATAGCCTGAACTTCTATTTACGCTGCTTTCTCTTTGCAATGTTCTCTCTTTCTATATATTTTTATTATATGTGCATTAGTTGGTTTGGTAGGTTATAATGCAACTCCAATACATAAAGATTTATATAGAGTAAAATATCTGAAGGGCCACATGGCAAAGCATAACAGTTTACTTCTGAGAAAGAGGTGGAGATAGAAAAAGAGAAAATATTTTTTCTTTGTGCCTTTTATATTGTTTGAGTGTGTATTATTTTATACATGCTAAAATATATATTTTATACTTAGTATTTTATACTAAAAAGAAATTTTAAAAATTGATACAGCTAACAAATTTAAGGAAGTGTGGAGGGGTATGAGATGAAGGTGTGTTGGGAGATTGAATTTGATTCTGTAGATAATGGGAATCACATGGAGATTTTTAACCTCTAAGGGTGATGATATTTCAATTGATAATTTTGGAAGATAACATATAGGATTGAAAATTATAGGTGGCACTGGTGAGAGGTAGACTGAGTTTATGAATTAGTTATCTTTTGGTTTTTATCTAAATAATGAAGATATTCCTCTACCTAGTTTTGCACTGGAAGTTCCTAGGGTACAGTATTTAAGTCTCTATGTGGCTATAAGAGTAGACAGACGGTCAGACATTCAGTCCCCAATTCTTTCATCTCTACTTTCATCCTCATCTTGTGTCCTGGCATCCATTCAGTGTTTATAGGTGTCTTGGCAAGAGGGAAATTCAGGCTCCTTCTGAGTCACATGAGTGGACCAACAGTGATGCAGGGAAGAAAGTTCCCAATAGAGGTCAGCCTTGCTGGAAATGCAGAGATGGACAATCCCTGTTCCTAGAGTGGTCAAGGGTGTCAGGGTGCAGCTTGAAAGTTGTCATTGGAGGGTGACCTGGGTTGTACTCAGTGGCACTGACTCCCGGCTAATGGCCCAGGGCTCTTTGAGTTATAGTGATTTCAGTTCCTTCCCCTGGTGACTTTCATAGGGTGCTAATCTCCTCCGGGGCAGGTTCAAATGAAAATCCCTGTGTGAATGTTAGGTGAATGAGAGTTCAATGGGGTACCAATCATTGGATTTGAAATACTTCATGTTGGGTGAGGTGGCCCAGAAGCCCTCCAGCAGAAGAAGAGGCAGGAAGGGAGGTTATGCAGCATCTGAGTATTGATTTGACTCGAGAATGTTGTCTACTCTTGTTGGCAAATACTGCATATGCTGTCCAGGAACATGGCTGTGAGGCTGGGTGAAGTCCTCTGCTTTGGCAGAGCCCTATCCTAACCCCAAAAAGCTTTTGGGGGAAGGTCACTTCCTGTCCCTTGCTCAGATCAGATAGCTTTCGTCTATAACAAGTCTGAGGCCCATGTTGATACTATTTATAGAGAATGTTTCTTTCATTATATACCTAGCCAGATCCTAAGACAGGCCTTCCGAGGAAGGATGGATCAAGACCATGTCTAGTGTCTGTCACATCATAGAAATTAAACAACTATACCCTTTTCAGTTTCTAACTCAAATCCAGTCTACTGGCCCCATTTCTTTCTACCTTTGTGGTAAGCTTATTGGATTTTGTTATCCTCTTTGCCACTTACCTTAATTGGTAACACTGTAAATAGATCTTTCCAACTCATTCATTCATTCGTGTCTTCATTCATTTATTTTTTTGACAAGTACTGTGTTTGTTGAGTGCTTGTGTGGGTCAGACTGTGTGAGGCATTAGGAATATAATGAGGAACAAAGAGAGTCTCGGTCCTTACCCTCATGTTGCTTAAAGCCTAGAGCAGGACTGAAGTATGAAACAAAGAATAACAGTAAAACACAAAGCCACAACTGTGAGAAGGCAATGATGGAGTGGTACAAGGTGAGATTACATAAAAGGAGAATCATCTGGTGAGGAAAGTCAGAGAACGCTTTGCTGGGGAGGTAACTCTGCTGAGCTCTTTTTTCAGAAAAGCCTGGCTTTTGGCCAAGTTGATCAACTTCCTACCAGAAAGTGAAGCAACATTTCCAAAGTCACTCTAAAAGAATGAGAAATAAACGTCAATGGCGCTTACTTGGCCATATTCACAGAGCTAAGGGCCATTCAAGTGACTCTGAAGGACACACAAAAAAACAAGAACAAAACAAAACTAAAGAAAGCAAACAGGTACCCTGCTCTATTTATTAAAATGTTGCTTAATATTGATATAATAACGCTGAAGGATATAGTCCCTTCCTGACACCTGAATCTGTGGAGTTAAAAAGACAACCATTTTCCACTTACTTTGGACACTTTTTCCCTCTGAATGTTCTGTTCTGTCACCAGCCTATTAAAGCCCATTTCCAATCATTTTTTCAATTTTTCAAGGTCCTTCGGGATTTTGATGAGTAGTTATTTCTCTCTCCTCACAAAGAGACCTGCTTTAAGTTGTCTATGACTAGAACGGATTGAGTTATCATGCTGAAGAAACTTTGAGAGGTAAATACAAGCGTCAGCAACACATTCTGCTTTCTGGAATCGCAGGATGGAATTTCCAGCCATAAGCAAGGGTGTTAGTTAGCATTTCTGGTTGGAGAGTCTGACTAACAAGCTCTTTTCTCAGGAAACAGGAGTACCAGTCGCCTGGTTATTAGCAGTTGTAAAACCAGGCCCCACCGGTGATGTGTTACAGACCTCTCTTCAGAATTCCCCCATCTAAGAGAAGACTCATGAGTCAGAATTTTGGGAACTGCACAGGTAGCCATCTTGAAATTTCAGGGAAATTTGTCTGGTTTACAAATCATAAAAATAAATAGATGCTATATATTTTGAAAGAGACACAAGGCTGTCTAAGTATGGGGGAGATTGAAATGGATACAAACATACATATACTAACTTCCTCTTCACCCATGAGACCCTGAAAGATGACGGCTTCCAGGGCAAATGGATGAAAATGATCACAGTTAGTTTGAAGTGTTTAAGTCATTAGATGCTATACAAGTCACAATGCAGTGGACTCACAAATTAAGCAGGATTGATTGGTAGTAAAATAAAAAATTAAGCAATATATGGAAATGTTCAACTGTTAGGAAACTGACCAACACTAACATGTAGCAGTAATTAAAATAATTCCAAAATAATAAAGCTCATTAATGTTGAAAACAGGGAGAAACAGTTCATTTAAAGTACATATATTTTGTACTTAAACGGTGTATTTATTTTTTCACATCCATTATTCCCTGTGAGCATTATTACAGTCCCTTTTTTACATGCTGATATGAGTTTATTTCTCATTTCTGATTATAAACAAAACACGTTTTTCATGAATAATTCAAAGAGATAGAAGAAGAGATATAAAGTTAAAAGCAAAATTCACAGGAAATCCCAACTGAGATCACTATTGTTAAGAATTTTGTCAACATCCTTGCAGATGCTTCTATGTATATATACAGTAGATACCCGTGTAATAATTTTGCATTTGCTACCAGGTTGATACTTTGTAGTATATACACAGTCAATAAATATTTTCTTCCTACTCCCTGGGAAGGAAATTTTGTTCACTTATTATTCAGATTATGGTAATTACTACTTATTATTCTCTACCTCTCCCTACCTTATTATTCAGATTATGGTAATTACTACTAAAGGAAGAGGCAAGAGGGACAGGAAGAGAAGGGGATGATCAATTTGGGAGCAAAGTTTGTGGATGAGACTGGAAAACCTGTTGAGGAGAGAGAGGCTTCAGGAAGGAGCTATAATATTACAGTGTGAAAGAGAACAGGATGAAAAAGGTGGGTTGCAAAAGATATTTTAAGATATGGTACTGTGAGTTAGCAGCTGTATGTCCTTTAATGTTTTCTGAAAGTTGAGAGCAAAGGCTGAAATTGCTTGGTAAAGCCTTTTGTTAGCTGGGCTGCTTCTGTGAAGGTCATGGTGCTGAGACTGGATCTCAGAGGGATATGGGATTTATTTGATTTATATACAAATGGGATTTTGTCAACTACGCTGCTTTGTAATTCCTTTTCTCTCAAAAATATGTCATGGCGCTCCTTCTCAAGTCAACAAATATAAATTTCCATGATTCTCTTTAGTGGCTTCTCTGGTGGGAATACACCATATCTTTATAAACGGGCCCATGTTGGTGGGTGTTTAGGTTGTTTCTAACGGTGATGAGCATCTTTGTGCATCTTTACATGTTTATGTGACTATCTCATTGGAATAGACTATTTATTAGATATAACATTTTACGTTTTAAATTTTATTACATAACGCCAACAAAAAGTCACACTAATCTATACCCTCACCGAGTGTAAGAGTCCCATAGCCACCCAGACTCATTCTTATCATCTTATTTTTTTGGAGAGGATTACCACAATTTGGACAATATATCTAGAGCATACATCTTTTTTTTTTCGGTACACACGCCTCTCACTGTTGTGGCCTCTCCCGTTGCAGAGCACAGGCTCCGGACGCGCAGGCTCAGCAGCCATGGCTCACGGGCCCAGCCGCTCCGCGGCATGTGGGATCTCCCGGACCGGGGCACGAACCCGTGTCCCCTGCATCGGCAGGCGGACTCTCAACCACTGCGCCACCAGGGAAGCCCTAGAGCATACATCTTAAGAAGCTGAAACACAGGAAGACTGAGGGACTCTCATCTAAGATGTTAGAACTGAGTAGTTCTAGTCTGGTGACCTCTCTATAGGTGTCTTGGGCCTGGAAAAGCCAAATGACAATGACGTCTGTTAGGCCACACGGAGACTAATGCCACCCAGAAGGTAAAGAAAGATAGTGAAAAGTGGTGAATGAAGCTATTTTCAGTTCAACTCATCTGTGTAACCGGGGTGCAAGCCATAGTGATGAGGTGATGTGTATAAAAGTACTTTGTACATCACTAGACGTTGAGGTACCGCTTGGGAAAACAATTGCCCCCTTTGTCTGTACAGTTAGGACTGTGTGTGTTTAGCAAATTGAAAAATTATAAGCATTGTGGTTTGACCTTGCATCTCAGTGTCATTTTTATCTTCTGCAACCTGATAGCCAAATTCCCAGTAAAAGAAGCATTTGATATTATAAAAAAGTGCTGACAGGGTCATTGCCAATCTGGACCATGTTTCCTTGTGATATCCTGATGATTCAAAGCCAGAACGTCCGACGTTGTGCTGTCTTGTAGCGAATGTACTATAGATAGCATCTTTCTCTCTCAATTTGTGTCCCCGCGTTGCCTCTGACCTTGGCCTATATGGATTCTATACTTATTTATATTCATTTTGTCTCTAGAAAAGTGGGTCCAGACAGCCCTCTCTGAGTTTATTTTATCAGCTCAGGTCTTGCCTGACTCTTAAGGATTCCAGTCACCAGAGCAGCTGTGTTTAACCTCGTCTGTTCGTCCCTGCCCAAGAAACCCATCCGAATTGGCAATACTTCTGAAAACACAAGCGAGACTAAATTACAAATGGAGAAAGCGTCTGGGTTAAAATAAACAGTCACCAGACAAAAGCTATCTCCTTCCATGTTCTTTTTTCTGTAGGAAAAACAAGGCACTAGATCTGATCTTATTCTTAGGTGAGATTTGTTGTTCTATTTAAAAGCACTTATCTCAGAATTTCTGAGTAGCAATAAGAAGTGGCAGTGGGAGGGGTGGTTTGCAGTGCAGTTGTCTGCTTGTAGTAATAAAGATTCAAATCTAGTTTCTGCAGTTCTGCCTTTGGTATCTTTATTTTGAACTAGAATAGCACAGAAAAAAATGAATTGAGGACCTTGTAATTGGAGCATGTCTTATGTTTCCTAGTTACAGGGACCTTCAGGAGATTAGATTTTTCAGGATACTTAAAAGCACAGAAAAGCAAAAAAAAAAAAACCTCCTACCTGGCTGGTAATTCCTGTGTGAGGACAGGACAACCTCTAAGGTTGGAAACCTAGGTGAGGGGAGAAAATCATTTCTGTTAGCAGAGGATAATAAATAGTAATTATTTTCAACTATGTCTGCCCCTACGAGATAGTCTCACCATCCCAGAGACATGGTCAATGGGAAGTGGTCTCATTCAGTATGATGAATTGCATTCTGCTTTAATTCTGGGGACCCTCAGATAAGTACACACTGGCCTGCTTATCTTCAAAAGTTGCCCGTGCAATCTGCAAGTTAAGAGAAGAGGGCTGGGGAGACCTTCAAGATGGCGGAGGAGTAAGACGTGGAGATCACCTTCCTCCCAACAAATACATCAGAAATACATCTACATGTGGAACAACTCCTACAGAACACCTACTGAACGCTGGTAGAAGACCTCAGCCTTCCCAAAAGGCAAGAAACTGCCCACGTACCTGGGTAGGGCAAAAGAAAAAAGAATAAACAGAGACAGAATCATAGGGATGGGACCTGCACCAGTGGGAGGGAGCTGTGAAGAGGCAAAGGTTTCCACACATTAAGAAGGCCCTTCACTGGTGGAGATGGGGGTCGGGGTGGGGTGCACGGGGGAAGCTTCGGAGCCACGGAGGAGAGTGCAGCAACAGGTGTGTGGAGGGCAAGGCAGAGAGATTCCCGCACAGAGGATCGGTGCCAACCAGCACTCACCAGCCCGAGAGGCTTGTCTGCTCACCTGCCGGGATGCGCGGGGCTGGGAGCTGAGGCTCGGGCTTCGGAGGTCGGATCCCAGGGAGAGGACTGGGGTTGGTGGCGTGAACACAGCCTGAAGGGGGCTAGTGCGCCACAGCTAGCCGAGAGGGAGTCCAGGAAAAACTCTGGAGCTGCCTAAGAGGCAAGAGACCATTGTTTAGGGGTGCGCGAGGAGAGGGGATTCAGAGCACTACCTAAACAAGGTCCAGAGACAGGCGTGAGCCGCGGCTGTCAGCACGGACCCCAGAGACGGGCATGAGATGCTAAGCCTGCTGCTACAGCCACCAAGAAGCCTGTGTGCGAGCTCAGGTAACTCTCCACACCTCCCCTCCCAGGAGCCTGTGCAGCCCGCCACTGCCAGGGCCCTGTGATCCAGGGACAACTTCCCTGGGAGAACGCACGGCGCGCCTCAGGCTGGTGCAAAGTCACACTGGCCTCTGCCGCCGCAGGCTCGCCCCCCATCCGTACCCCTCCCTCCCCACGGCCTGAGTGAGCCAGAGCCCCCGAATCAGCTGCTCCTTTAACTCCGTCCTGTCTGAGCGAAGAACAGACGCTCTCAGGCGACCTACACGTAGAGGCAGGGCCAATCCAAAGCTGAACCCCAGGAGCTGTGGGAACAAAGAAGAGAAAGGGAAATCTCTCCCAGCAGCCTCAGAAGCAGAGGATTAAAGCTCCACAATCAGCTTGATGTACCCTGCATCTGTGGAAAACCTGAATAGACAATGAGTCATCCCAAAATTGAAGTGGTGGACTTTGGGAGCAACGATATATGTATCTTTTTCCTTTTGCTCTTTTTGTGAGTGTGTATGTGTGTGCTTCTTTGTGTGATTTTCTCCGTATAGCTTTGGTTTTACCATTTGTCCTAGGGTTCTGCCTGTCCATGTTTTTTTGTTGCTGTTGTTGTGCTTTTTATTTTTTCTTTTATTTTTCTTTATTTTTTTAGTATAGTTTTTAGCGCTTGTTATCATTGGTGGATATGTTTTTTGGTTTGGTTCTCCTTTCTTTTTTTCTTATTGTTTTACTTTTTTATTATTTTTAATTTCTTTTATTTTTAATAATTATTTTTTACTTTAATAACGTTATTTTATTTTATTTATTTATTTCCTTTTTTTCCCCTTTTCTTCTGAGCTGTGTGGCTGACAGGGTCTTGGTGCTCCAGCCGGGTGTCAGGCCTGTGCCTCTGAGGTGGGAGAGCCAAGTTAAGGACATTGGTCCACCAGAGACCTCATGGCTCCATGTAATATCAAACAGCAAAAGCTCTCCCAGAGATCTCCAAATCTACGCTAAGACCCAGCTCCACTCAATGACAAGCAAGCTACAGCGCTGGGCACTCTATGCCAAACAATTAGCAAGACAGGAACACAACGCCACCCATTAGCAGAGAGGCTGCCTAAAATCATACTAAGATCATAAACACCCCAAAACACACCACCAGACATGGACCTTCCCACCAGAACAACAAGATCCAGCCTCATCCACCAGAACACAGGCACCAGTCCCCTCCACCAGGAAGCCTACACAACCCACTGAACCAACCTTAGCCACTGGAGGCAGACAACAAAAACAACTGGAACTACGAACCTGCAGCCTGTGTAAAGGAGACCACAAACACAATAAGTTAAGCAAGGTGAGAAGACAGAGAAACACACAGCATATGAAGGAGCAAGGTAAAAACCCATCAGAGCAAACAAATGAACAGGAAATAGGCAGTCTACCTGAAAAATAATTCAGAGTAATGATAGTAAAGATGATCCAAAATCTTGGAAATAAAATGGAGAGTATACAAGAAAAGTTTAACAAGGACCTAGAAGAACTAAAGGGAAAACAAACAATGATGAACAACACAATAAATGAAATTAAAAATTCTCCAGAAGGAATCAACAGCAGAATAACTGAGGCACAAAAACGGATAAGTGACCTGGAAGATAAAATAGTGGAAATAATTACCACAGAGCAGAGTAAAGAAAAATGAATGAAAAGAATTGAGGACAGTCTCAGAGACCTCTGGGACAACATTAAACACACTAACATTGAATTATAGTGGTCCCAGAAGAAGAAGAGAAAAAGAAATGGACTGAGAAAATATTTGAATGGATTATAGTTGAAAAATTACCTAATATGGGACAGGAAATAGTCAAGTCCAGGAAGCACAGAGAGTCCCATACAGCATAAATCCAAGGAGAAACGTGCCAAGACACATATTAATCAAACTATTCAAAATTAAATACAAAGAAAACATATTAAAAGGAGCAAGGGAAAAGCAAGAAATAACATACAAGGGAATCCCCATAAGGTTAACAGCTGATCTTTCAGTAGAAACTCTACAAGCCAGAAAGGAGTGACAGGACATATTTAAAGTGATGAAGGGGAAAAACCTACAACCAAGATTACTCTACCCAGCAAGGATCTCATTCAAATTCGACGGAGAAATTAAAACCTTTACAGGTAAGCAAAAGCTAAGAAAATTCAGCATCACAAAAGCAGTTTTACAAAAAATGCTAAAGGAACTTCTCTAGGCAGGAAACACAAGAAAAGGAAAAGACATACAATAAAAAACCCAAAACAATTAAGAAAATCATAATAGGAATATACATATCAATAATTACCAAAGGTAAATGGATTAAATGCTCCAACCAGAGACATAGACTGACTGAATGGATACTAAAAGAAGACACGTATATATGCTGTCTACAAGAGACCCACTTCATACGTAGGAACACATACAGACTGAAAGTGAGAGAATGGAAAAAGATATTCCATGAAAATGGAACTCAAAAGAAAGCTTGAGTAGCAATTCTCATATCAGACCAAATAGACTTTAAAATAAAGACTATTAAAAGAGACAAAGAAGGACACTACAAATGATCAAGGGATCAATCCAAGAAGAAGATATAACAATTCTAAATATTTATGAACCCAACATAGGAGCACCTCAATACATAAGGCAAATGCTAACAGCCATAAAAGGGGAAATCGACAGTAACACAATCATAGTAGGGGACTTTAACACCGCACTTTCACCAAGGTACAGATCATCCAAAATGAAGATAAATAAGGAAACACAAGCTTTAAATGATACATTAAACAAGATGGACTTAATTGATATTTATAGGACATTCCATCCCAAAACAACAAAATACACTTTCTTCTCAAGTGCTAATAGAACATTCTCCAGAATAGATCATATCCTGGGTCACAAATCAAGCCTTGGTAAATTTAAGAAAATTGAAATCATATCAGCTAACTTTTCTGACCACAATGCTATGAAACTACATATCAATTACAGGAAAATATCTGTAACAAATACAAACACATGGAGGCTAAACAATACACTACCTAATAACCAAGAGATCACTGAAGAAATCAAAGAGGAAATCAAAAAATACCTAGAAGCAAATGACAATGAAAACACAATGACCCAAAACTTATGGGATGCAGCAAAAGCAGTTCTAAGAGAGAAGTTTATAGCAATACAATCCTACCATATGAAACATCTCAAATAAACAACCTAACTTTACACCTAAAGCAATTAGAAAAGAATAAAAAAAAAACAATGTTAGCAGAAGGAAAGAAATCATAAAGATCAGATCAGAAATGAATGAAAAATAAATGAAGGAAACAAAGATCAATAAAACTAAAAGCTGGTTCTTTGAGAAGGTAAACAAAATTAAGAAACTGTTAGCGAGACTCATCCAGAAAAAAAGGGAGAAGACTCAAATCAATAGAATTAGAAATGAAAAAGGAGAAGTAACATCCAACACTGCAGGAACACAAAGGATCATGAGAGATTACTACAAGCAACTATATGCCAATAAAATGGACAACCTGGAAGAAATGGACAAATTCTTAGAAAAGCACAACCCTCCAACCCTGAACCAGGAAGAAATAGAAAATATAAAGACCAATCACAAGTACTGAAATTGAGAATGTAATTAAAAATCTTCCAACAAACAAAAGCCCAGGACCAGAAGGCTGCACAGGTGAATTCTATCAAACATTTAGAGAAGAGCTAATACCTTTCCTTCTCAAACTCTTCCAAAATATAGCAGAGGGAGGAACACTCCCAAACTCATTCTACAAGGCCACCATCACCCTGATACCAAAACAGACAGATGTCACAAAGAAATCTACAGGCCAATATCACTGATGACATACATGCAAAAATCCTCAACAAAATACTAGCAAACAGAATCCAATAGCACATGAAAAGAATCATACACCATGATCACATGGGGTTTATCCCAGGAATGCAAGGATTCTTCAATATAAGCAAATCATTCAGTGTGATACACCATATTAACAAATTGAAGGATGAAAACCATATGATCATCTCAATAGACACAGAGAAAGCTTTTGACAAAATTCAACACCCATTTATGATAAAAACCCTCCAGAGAGTAGGCGTAGAGGGAACTTGCCTCGACATAATAAAGGCCATATATGACAAACCCACATCCAACATCGTTCTCAATGGTGCAAAACTGATACCATTTCCACTAAGATCAGGAAGAAGACAAGTTTGCCCAGTCTCACCACTATTATTCAACATAGTTTTGGAACTTTTAACCACAGCAGTCATGAAGAAAAAGAAATAAAATGAATCCAAATTGGAAAAGAAGAAGTAAAGCTGTCACTGTTTGCAGTTGACATGATACTATACATACAGAATCTTAAATATGCTACCTGAAAACTACTAGAGCTAATCAATGAATTTGGTAGAGTAGCAGGATACAAAATTAATGAACAGAAATCTCTTGCATTCCTATACACTAATGATGAAAAATCTGAAAGAGAAATTAAGGAAACATTCCCATTTACCATTGCAACAAAAAGAATAAAATACCTAGGAATAAACCTACCTAAGGAGACGAAAGACCTGTAAGCAGAAAACTATAAGACAGTAGTGAAAGAAATTAAAGATGAGAGATATACAGATGGAGAGATATACCATGTTCTTGGATTGGAAGAATCAACATTGCAAAAGTGACTCTACTACGCAAAGCAATCTACAGATTCAGTGCAATCCCTATCAAATTACCAATGGCATTTTTCACAGAAGTACAACTAAAAATTTCACAATTTGTATGGAAACATAAAGGACTGTGAATAGCCAAAGCAATCTTGAGAAAAATGATGGAGGTGGAGGAATTAGGCTCCCTGACTTCAGACTATACTACAAAGCTACAGTAATCAAGACAGTATGGTACTGGTGCAATAACAGAACTATAGATCAATGGAATAGGACAGAAAGCCCAGAGATACACCCATGCACATATGGTCACCTGTTTTTTGATAAAAGAGGCAAGAATATACAATGGAGAAAAGACAGCCTCTTCAATAAGTTGTGCTGGGAAAACTGGACAGCTACATGTAAAAGAATGAAATTAGAACGCTCCCTAACACCATACACAAAAGTAAACTCAAAATGGATTAAAGACCTAAATATAAGGCCAGACACTCTAAAACTCTTAGAGGAAAACGTAAGCAGAACACTCTATGACATAAATCACAGCATGATCGTTTTTGACCCACCTCCTACAGAAATGGAAATAAAAACAAAAATAAACAAATGGGACATAATGAAACCTAAAAGCTTTTACACAGCAACGGAAACCACAAACAAGATGAAAAGACAATCCTCAGAATGGGAGAAAATATTTTCAAATGAAGCAAGTGACAATGGATTAATCTTCAAAATTTACAAGCAGTTCATGTAGCTCAATATCAAAAAACAAACAACCCAATCTAAAAATAGGCAGAAGACCTAAATAGACATTTCTCCACAGAAGATGTACAGATTGCCAACAAACACATGAAATGATGCTCAATATCACTAATCATTAGAGAAATGCAAATTAAAACTACAATGAGGTATTACCTCACACTATTCAGAATGGCAATCATCATAAAATCTACAAACGATAAATGCTGGAGAGGGTGTAGAGAATAGGGAACCCTCTTGCACTGTTGGTGGGAATGTAAATTGATACAGCCACTATGGAGAACAGTATGGAGGTTCCTTAAAAAACTAAAACTAGAACTACCATATGACCCAGCAATCCCACTACTGGGCATATACCCTGAGAAAACCATAATTCAAAAAGACTCATGTACCACAATGTTCATTGCAGCTCTATTTGCAATAGCCAAGACATGGAAGCAACCTATGTGTCCATCGACAGATAAATGGATAAAGAAGATATGGCACATATATGCAATGGAATATTACTCAGCCATAAAAAGAAATGAAACTGAGTTATTAGTAGTGAGGTGGATGGACATAGAGTCTGTCATACAGAGTGAAGTAAGTCAGTAAGAGAAAAATAAATACCGTATGCTAACACATATATATGGATTCTAAAAAAAAAGGTTATGAAGAACCTTGGAGCAGGATAAGAATAAAGACACAGAGGTAGAGAATGGACTTACGGGCACGAGGCGGGGGGAAAGGTAAGCTGGGACGAATTGAGAGAGTGCATGGACTTATATATACTACCAAATGTAAAATAGAAAGCTAGTGGGAAGAAGCCGCATAGTACAGGGAGAGCCGCTCGGTGTTTTGTGACCACCTAGACGGGTGGGATAAGGAGGGTGGGAGGGAGACGCAAGAGGGAGGAGATATGGGGATATATGTATATGTATAGCTGATTCACTTTGTTATAAAGCAGAAAATAACACACCATTGTAAAGCAATTATACTCCAATAAAGATGTTAAAAAAAAGTAAATAAACATCACAAAAAAAAAAGAAAAAAGAAAAGAGGGCCTTCTAATTCACTGGTCTTGATAAAAGTAGAATAGAAGCAGGCTTTCAAGTATCCCTACGGAGGGCGCTATAGGATTTGTGTTAGAAATGGATGTAAAGACGGAGAGATTAGTAGGTGAGAGATGTAGACAGGCTGATCCTCTTCCATCAGCTAATTTAGAGCTAAGCTTCTGCCAAACGATGATTTTAGCTCAGCATCATCATTGCCCCTTTCTGTATTCTCTCCTGCATCACAGGAGGGAAATCTAGAATGTCATTTTCCTGAATTTATTTCCAGTAGAATTCTGGGTTAAATCTGCCAATGATAGGAACTTCGGTGAGATTAGGAAGGAGAAGAGGAGAAGGTGTTTTTCTCTTGTGACAGCCATGGGTAGGGAGCTAAGGTCATTGCTAATGGCTTCTGTAGGCTACGGGCGGGGGGTGGGGGGGGACTTCCCTTTAGAGAGGACTTCCCTTTAGACAGGCAGCTGAAGTCATCGGCTGTGGATTCCCAGCCATCACTGCATCTCCAGATCTTCTAGAGTGGACTCTTGACCTTTGCTCCCTCAACTCTTCCAATTCTTTCTAATTTTCTATATTAAATATCTCTCCACTCAAAATGCATAGTCAATATTTTTCCTCCCTGCATAATCCTGAATGACACAAAGGTACAGAAACAAAGGCCCAATACTTTGGTCATCGATATTAATAAACCTGAATTTTGATTATCACCAAATTATAGACCAATATATGGCTTACAAACATAAAAAAACACATACGGTATAATTTCATTTTTATAATGTTCAAAAGCAAAGTATTTGGTTGGCCAATAAGTTCTTTCAGGTTTTTCCATGAGATCTTATGGAAAACGAACTTTTTGGCCAACCCAATAATTTGTGGTGTTAGAAGTAAGGACAGAGGTTATGTTTGGGGAGGGCCAAGAGGGTCGTGATTGGGTAAGCCATGAGGAGGGCTTTGAATGCTGGTAACGTTTGATTTCTTCATCAAGGTGTTTCTTAGATGGCTGAGTTCTTTTTGTGATAATTCTTTCAAGCAAGAGAACTATAATTTATGACTTTTCTTTAAAGATGTTCAACTTTAATAAAATATTTATTAAAAAAATTTAAGACTGGGGCTTCCCTGGTGGCGCAGTGGTTGAGAGTCCGCCTGCTGATGCAGGGGACACGGGTTCGTGCCCCAGTCCAGGAAGATCCCACATGCCGCAGAGTGGCTAGGCCTGTGAGCCATGGCAGCTGAGCCTGCACATCCGGAGCCTGTGCTTCGCAACGGGAGAGGCCACAGCAGTGAGAGGCCCTCATACCGCAAAAAAAAAAAAAAAAAAAAAAAAAAATTAGGGCTGGTAGGAAAACTCATTTTTTAGGTCGATCTTAAAATGACAATGTTATTGTTAAGTTCAGTCTTACTCTTTGACAGTTGCTACAACTGAGGCAGCAAGAGACCCAGTAACTTACTTGCCCAAGGTCTGCCTTCAAGTCCCGTCTTCTACCCACTTATAATCTGATTTAACGTGAGAATTTTAACAATCAGATTATCTTTTTACCATTTAAAAAATTTATGGTTAAAATGAAATCAACGTTACATAAAAATAGGTAAGAGGAATCAATTCAAGCTAATTTGTCATCTCAGGCAGTACTTAAGAAATATCAGGGTCTCCAGTGAAAAGGTCTATGGGTGACATGGGTAGAGAATGTGTAGACCTTGCCAAGGTATTTAAAATTTAGGAATAGGAAGCAGAGACGCTGCTTCAACAGTGGGCTATTGTGAATTGGATGTGGCTCTAAATCAAGCAAAAAACACACATTGTGAAATGTCACCAAGAAAGGTAAATTGGGTACTGCTTGAAAACCCACACTAATTTTGTCCATTTGCTCATTTCCCACAGCTTCTGCTACCAATGAGCTGCCTAGATAGTCAACTTTCAGGGTGTGGGATTCCTAAGGCCTAATGGACCCAACACCTCAATGTTACCTTCCCTGCTCTTCTTGTCTAGAGAGTATGGGCTGACCCGTGAATGCCCACTGAATGAATCCCGAGTTTTACTAATGGAGGGCTAGTTGCTGGGGAGCTGTGGATTCATAGTTAACAAAAGATAAAAAGGTTCTTTTTGCAGAGTTCTCTCTTGCCAACTCTCCCAACCCTGCCAACCCTTGTAGGATCGAAATCTTAACATATTCTAGGACGTTCTTGGTTCATTACAACACATATATGGTTTTGAAATCTTTTAACCCATGACTTTCAGAAATCAGCAATAGTGTGAGCTTTTGAGCTCCTTGGCTTTTTCTGAACTTGCATCCAAAATAATTCAGAAAAGACTACTAGACTACTTCTTACCATCTATTTATTCAACTTCCACTATATGCCTGGCAGTGCGCTTGATGCTGAGGTCATATGATGAATAAGATATCGTCTCTGTCCCCAGCAAGGTCTTGATTGGTTGCAGAACAGTCATGTAAAATAATAGTTTAGTTATAGGAATGATTTTTTGTGCTGGTTAAAGCATATCATATAAGTCCTAATGATGGCTTTTAAAATCTGTTTTCCTGATAGCTCTGTGCTGGTGACCTTCCAATATAAGGCTAACATCTATTTTGGATAAAAGGACTTTTTGGAGAATTCATCCTGCTTGACTTCATTTAAATGTACTAAACCTGGGCATAGTCTGGGAGCATCCCAAGTTCAGAAGGATATACATGTAAGAATTGGGCTGGGACTTCTTGCTTGAAACTGATCCTAATTAAAAGTCCTAGGAGTAGGGAATTTTATGGCAAGAAGCTCCTATAATGCTGACTTGTAAACTAAGATTGAGAAGGTTCTGAAAGCCATAGTTGTTGTATTGAAAGAAAGGTCAAAGATACTGTCCAGTATGTTTAATTGTCACCTGTCCATCATCAGACAATACTTCAGGGATAACCGCTCGGAGTATGGAAATTAAGGTAGTGTCTCTAGTCTCGGAGGTTCTATATCTTTCCAGAGCAGAGACATTCTATTCCAAATCAAGAGATACCTACTTGCAATTATTCTTGATTTTTTAGTCTGGGAGATAAATTATATGCCAAATTTGATCAGAGATTTAAACCAGAAAAATTATCAGTCACTCGAGATTTTTTAAACTAATATTTATTGCCCTTGGGTTCAGATGAATCCGAATTTGGTTAAAAACCCTGCTGCAGGACTCTCCTTCAATCCTGATGGAAAGATTTGATGATGAATATCAAAAAGATCAGGAATCACAGGTCATGTGACTTCAGCTGGATGATGGGAGTGGAGAGAACTGGGTGGAAGTTGGGGGTTCCCACCTTGAGTAAAGAAGAAACCTCTGTTTGGCTGTGACTAATCACTGCATCTAGGACTACAGGTCTAGTGAGTTCAAGAGAACCTACTTTCAATAGAAGCTGCATATGTCCTTGGGTTTTCCTAATTTTTAATTGTTGTCAATTAATTAAAAAACTAGAAAAAGGTGAAAGGAAAAGACTTTTGCTTCTAGCTGGGATCTAGAGGCATATGAAAGCCCTTTTCTTCCATGGTAACAAAAAGAAAAATCCATACAAAATTTAAATCATACTTTTCCATGGGGCAGGCAGAGCAGTGGACACAAGGAAGCCTTGATGAAGAGAACTGGCTCAGTAATTCTCCCTCCAAACCAAATTTTGCTGAGAAGGCAAGAGTAAGGAAGAAGGATGGTAAGTAGAGAGGAAATAACAGAAAACTTATGTTACTAAGGTAACTGAATTCCAGCACCCTGACTGAGTTGAATCTAAAGGTGAGCCAAAATTACCTGCAAACTTTCTTGTAGCTCACATACTGACAAAATCAAAAAGGCGGTGGCAAGGAAGGTTGGGTTGTGCTCGACATCAATTTTCATCAGAGAAATGCAAATTAAAACCACAATGAGATGCAATTTCAGACCCACTAGAATGACTAAAATTAAAAGTATGACATCAAATGTTGGCAAGGAGGTGAAACCATGGGAACTCTTACACACCGCTGATGGGAGTGTAACTACTTTGGAGCACTCATTGGCAGTTTCCTGTAGTGTTATGTATACCTATCCATGACAAAGTAATTCTATTCCTATGCATATACCTAAGAGACATAAAGAAGTTTGTCCACCAAAACATTGTACAATAATGTTCTTTACAGCATCTTTATTCATAGTAGTTGAACATACTTCTGAAAATATAACCTTATTAAAAATATAAGTGCCTGGGGCTCCAGGCACACTTTCAGAATCAGAAATGGCATTGAGGAGCATTGTACATAGAACAAACACCTGGTGATCGCTCTCATCAAGGGACCACTGAATTCAGTAACTACATTCTGTAGTGGATGTGTTTACCTTCCTAAAGAAAAGCACCAGGAATCTTTGCACTTAAAATAACCAGGCACTTAGGGGGTCAAGGGGTGGATTTAGCTTCCATTGGTTGACATCTGGGTCATGCAAATGGCATTTTCTTGCAGAGTTCTCTTTAATAAATGGCAACTGTGTTCCTCCTGGCAATCAGCACTGGACAGTAGTCTGCTTTCTAGCTTGCATGGATCTGGGGTTAAAATAAGTTTGAAGTCCTCCTCTACAAAAACAAGTTTAGCAAACATCAATCCTTTCAGAAAATCACTGAGATTTAAGTGGCACCTTAATAGTATTCTTCCATCTTCCAAACAGTTGGGCTGGAAGATTTTTGTGGGAATGCAAATCTGAAACCCAGGGGTAGGGGCTGGGGTGGGGAGGCGATTTCGCAGGGTCTGGCAGATAAGAGTTGTCATGCCAACCCACATTTGCAGTGTTTCTTCCTATTCACTGAGGTCAAGCTAGAAAAAAAGTATTTTTTCTCCAAACATTTCTCCCGATCACTCTTATGTGACCGGCACCATTTCATCTTGTGCAGAAAGTCTGAGCCCAAAGAACAGACTTCATTTCTGTGCTATTGATTGAAAGAGAAAAAAAAAAAAAAAAGAAAGAGAAAAGGTGTGCTGAGTGCCATAGGAACTTCCGTCTAAGGAAGTTCTTTTATTTCTGCTGAAGAAATAAAAAAGCAAGAGAGAGGGCTTCCCTGGTGGCGCAGTGGTTGGGAGTCCGCCTGTCGATGCACGGGTTCGTGCCCCGGTCCAGGAGGATCCCACATGCCGCGGAGCGGCTGGGCCCGTGAGTCATGGCCGCTGAGCCTGCGCGTCCGGAGCCTGTGCTCCGCAACGGGAGGGGCCACAGCAGTGAGAGGCCCGCGTACCGCAAAAAAAAAAGCAAGAGAGATAGGTAAAATGGATTTTTTTCTAAGCCTACCTTGTGAGCACACGTGTGCACGTGTGTGCCTTCATGTGCACGCATGTACAATCACAGACATGAACCAAGCTGAGGTTAGCACCCTCCAGATTACAGTGGGAGGCCTGGAGCATTCCCTATGGACTCTGGCAAATGAGTGTGTAAGGATGCAGGGCAATGGCTGACAGATCGCTGTCTATTCTTTTCTCTGATAGTAGCCTGGCTGGTGTGCCGAGGCCCTGGGGAAGTGCTGCCTCAGGTACCAACGTCTAGCCAGTGAAGCTTGTCAGGCTGATGGATGGGAGTGAATCTCAAAAGTCCATCAACACTGCCACCTCGCCTTCAAATGGAAGACACACCAGGCTGACTCAACAAATAGCTCAGCATCACCCAGCAGCTGGAAAGGCAGCTGGAGGAAGTGAAGGAAGATGGAAGGGGTGAAACAGTGCTGGTTTACATGGGAAGAAACTGATGACTTGTTAAGTCTGACTTATTTTGACAATCAAAGCAGTTTGTCCTGGTGTCATCTTAATTACCTTCTGTGCAAAGGGGAAAAAAGGCAGTAGGTGGCAACTGTTAATTTGCACTGTCAAATGATTATTATTTTTTCTTTCTAGGAATTCTTCTGATGCACAAAGCATATTCTATAACTTTCCTCTAGAGATGAATTCTATTAGATTCAGTCATTTCTGTCTCCTCAGAAAAGGTACTAACATTGCCAGCACTGAGCATCTGTGTGTGTGGGTATGTGGGTGTGTGAGGATGTGTGTGTGCGTGTGTGTGTGTGGGGGGGGATATTTGGTGGTTTTATTTTGCACACAGGTAAGTTTTGTGTCCCTTAAGGGAACCCTTAAAATTTCTCTTGCTTTCTGGTCTCCAAACTCCAATAGCCATTCGGACTTAAGACCAGATGCTCTGCAGAAACCAGAATTAAAACTTATTTTACTCTGGGGGCTTAGAAGGAAAGAGAACTTTTCTCAAGGAGATGATGAGGAATTCACACAAGTCAATGCTTCAGAGGAGATGTGAGTTCTCGCCTGAATTGGCACCATCCTTACAAGGCACATCACTTATCCACTCCGTTTTGACTTTTCTAAGAAAATAAAGTGGTGCATCCTACCTCTTTTTGGAAAAAAGAAGAAAAGAGCAAGAAAGAACACAATCATCGCTGCTTTTCTACTTTCTGATTTCTCCTTTTTGCTTATTTCACACTCTCTAATAAAGGACCAATGGGAATATTTTATACATTTATTTAGTATTTATTTACTTATCCATTTATTTAACATTTATCCATTGACTCAGCAGTTTCCGCTAATGTCTGGGTAGGAAATGTATCTGCACAGGTGTGGTTGGGGGCAGTGGACCTGCCCAGGGAGGACCCGGCTTACAGCGGTCTGCTCAGAGACCACCATCACGAGTAAGCTATGTCTGAAGTCAGGAGAGGAGGGTGCCTGTTTGGAACGTGATATATTAAGTGCCTTATAACTGACTTCTTTAAACTCCCTTCCCACTCAGTCCTTTGGTTTTGGCCCCTAAGGACACTGAGCCCTCTGGTTTTCTACACATGCTTGAACCAAAGAACTCCCAGACCAGGGCAGGCAGCAGAGGAGTTGCGTGGTCTCCACGCATGTAGTTTTACTCCCAGTAAAACCTAGCATCCTGTCCTGTGCAGAGTAAGGACTGAACTGTTTGTTGGGTCAGTGAGAAAGTGGATGAAAAAGGAGATTCACTTGTTCATGGCGCCTCTGCTCTCCTGCTTTTAGTCCGAGTGAAAATGAGACAAGAGAACATTCTCTGACAGAGATGAAAGCCAACAGGCGTCTGTTTTATGCCCTAGAGAACAAGCAAGGAGCTTTGAGGCAAAGCCCTCATGCGGAGCCCTGAGCTCCCAGGGCTGCTGATAACGATGTGGTTTCGAGGTAAGGTCAGTGGACCAGAACCCTGAGAAAGGGTCCCAAAGGCCTTGGGATCCCGGGCTGTCTGCCCCACTAGCCGGGACATCCTTAACGGAGCGTTAGTGGGGAAGACGGCAGCTGTCAAAGGAGAAGAAATTCTCAGCTCCACTCAGGATTTGGCAATGCGGTTTATGGAAGAGACAACTTTAAACAGCAAATGATAAAGAAGGGTTGTCACTCTGCATTTACAGGAAGATTCTGTGGGCTCAGTCTAAGAAGTGGATTTGTGCTCTGACTGTAGAGAGAGCAGTGCCACGGCTGAAGGGAGGTTTCGTGCCCAGAAACATGAATTCAAGTTGTGTAATAGCACACAGGGTTCTTCTAATGTCTAACCTTTGGACGCTGTAATGTGGCTCTTCCCTGACCTGCTATGGACTTGCTGATGGTAGGAACCTTCAAGAATCATCTCTGTAGTAGCTCCTTGCTTACTTACAAACTTCCATGGACACCAAGTTGCTTCTGTGATTCTTGTAAAAAATAGATAAGCCATATGACGATTAGCAACCCATCGTTCTTTAGAGATCAGCAATGTGGAAATATTATCTATCGTTTTTATCATTTGAGTCCTAAGAGACATCTGAGAATCTATAATACGCTACACTAAATGCAACACAAGAGCAGTTAGTCTTTCAAGGAGATATCTGCTTATCAACTCTCCAGAGAGGCTGTGGGAAAGGCTACCTGTTTGGGATTATTCCCTTTTCCAGCCAAGCAAAGTTTTGTACGCCCACGACAGCTCACCTCCTTGGGCTCGTGTCATTCTGCTCCTAGCATACCCTCTTCTCACCGAGCCGCTCTCTTCATGCCTTTAAATGTTAACATTTAAATCATATCCTCAAGCTTTTGGCCTCCTGGAAGACTTTTCAGAAAACCCCTCTCTAGACTCTTCACTTCGGTTGGCTCAGCCAGCACTGGTTTGAAGCCATAATACGCTGTATCTGGTATTTCTGTTTATTATTTGCACACTGTCATGTCTTTGCATTTAAGTTAGACTTTGTATCTGTCCCAGGTGGGCAAGGAAGGTCTTTGATTTTGCCATGATCTTGAGATGCATGTTCTGCACATGTTATGGGGTCTAACTGATCAACGAAATGGGGGGGTCAGATTGAACCTGGCAGAGAGGAAATGAGACATGAAGCCCTGCAGGTGGTTGAAGAAAAGGCAGAGTTATCCCAATGGACTATGTTCCATTGAAAGGTTCCTGTTGAAATATAATAGAGAACGGCAGGAATTCAATGCACCAGCATTTACCATCTGATGGACATTTGGTTGTTTACTGCTTGGGTCTCTCCGTCCAGCTCCTGGAAGACATATGTCCTGCAGACTGCAAGTTCCAATCAGCGGGGAATTACATCTTTAAAAAATACAGTTTCCAGAAATATAACATAACTAAATAAAATCTAGTACTGAAGGCAGGAAGAAACACCTGTCTCCTAATGCTTAGCTGGAATAGCTTTTCCTCCAGCACATGGGACACATTTTGTTCAGTTCCTTCACTGAAGACAGATTGGAAAAATGAGAAGCAGTTGAGTTTGGGAAATTAATTATTGTATCTTTGTGTCAAATGTCGTAATGCTTTAAATGTAGGATTAGAGGGACATCATATGGGGACTAGGAACTGAGAGACACCATAAGATAAATGAAGAAAACAAAAGCAAAGTATTTTTGAGTCAGTCATTTAATCGTCCTCCTGGACAAAAGATAACCTTGTGTTATAAGCGTTCAGGCTATAGAGTGAAAGATGCGTTTTACACTCTCATGTAAAGGCATAATCTGTAAGGGCATAACCTGACCCAGGTGTAACCCAATCTGTGAATTAAAAAGGTGCTTTATAACAGGATTTAATTGTACTTGTTGGAATTTTGCCCCTCATTCCAGTTGTGGGATTTAATTAATCGTTACCCAGAGGTCAGTCACCTCAAGGCAAATGCCATAAAAGGACTAAAAAATTATCTTAATGTGGGTTAGGATGAGATGCAGACAGTTTCCATGTTATTACTATTATCAATTGTTTAAAGAGCTTTGCTGAATGATCTCATTGTACGTGTGCCTTGAGGCTTTCTAGAGCAATTTGGAAAATACATTATAGAACAAACCACAGGATTATTAAAATGACTTTAAACAGTATGAGTCCAATTTCCAAAGGAGGTTACAATACTCATATTTCGTCTCCTTATATAATTATTCTCACTCCATATTTTGAGAATAAAATTTATAAGAATGTGTCCCCACCTAATTATCTCACCCCCCTCTTTACTCTTTTATTTCTGTTCTTTTTATTCTATGAAGCAACTTTCTGGCTTCTAGCAAGAGCTCACAGGGGGATTTAAGAACGAAAGGCTGAGTGATCTAGATGAAAACACCAGAATCCCTCCTTCATGTGCTTTCCTTTCAATATATCTAATTTTTTCCCCATCAAGGAATACCTTTTGAACAAAATAAAGTGGGTTTGTCCTCACCACTGTCAGCAAAGGATTAAAGACATGGTTTCTTCCTGCAGCTCTTTTATTGCCTGTTTCTGCCCCCGTGTTCCCTGAAGTGTTAGAAGTTGGGCTAGAACCTCTGCTAGCTGCCACTGAGCAAGATTAAAAAGAGGGTGGAGTAAGGAACAGGTGCCCCAAGGACATCTGCTAGTGGGTCCAACTTACTGTGACCCCAGGGGGCTACTGCAGCAGATTTGATGTGATTTGCCTGAAGAGGTTGCCTCCTGGTAACCTGTTTCAGACCAAACATACCAAAGTATTACACATGAAACTTGAAAGAAAAGGACATTCTAAATAAAGACCACCTTTTCTTCACTTCATAAATATATTTTCTTCTCCTTTTCTAATTCATCTTTTTTGTTTCTCTCCCCTATTATCATAGGTATATTTCAAATCAAGATCTCTATCACAATCCCTCTTTTATATCTAGATAAAATGTTGGATGTGGAAGGATGATTTGTCATAAAAATATGAAATAACTTGCCTGTCTACATTGCTGAGATAGAAGGAGTGCTGGATTCCATCTTCAAGTGTTCAAGTTACAGTGATGCTATTAACTACTGCAAGTAACCACACAGGGCCTCCATTTACTCAGTTGTAAAGTAGTATAATATGATACTTTAAATCTCTTTCTATTTCACAAAGACTGGGGGAGGCTGAAGTGAAATAGATATTGCATAAAACTTAAAATGTAAAATACATACTACAGAAATATAAAGTATAGTGCATGGTAAAGAGCAGTGTCATAACTTGATCTTGTCTTTTGTTTCTTGCTTTTTTATTTGTTTCTTGCATTATGCCAAGCAAATGATAATAGCCAATATTTATGTTTCAAGCACTGTGCTAAGTGGTTTGCATATATTATTTGTTTATATAATTATTGGGTACTATTACCATCTCCACTTTACATACGAGGAAACGAAGGCACAGAGAGGCAAAGCACGTTGCCCAAGGTCACACAGCTGGTAATGGGGAGCTGTAGTAGGTTGAATTTTGTCCCTCAAAAAGATACATCTGGGCTTCCCTGGTGGCGCAGTGGTTGAGAATCTGCCTGCTAATGCAGGGGACACGGGTTCGAGCCCTGGGCTGGGAGGATCCCACATGCCGCGGAGCAACTGGGCCCATGAGCCACAGCTACTGAGCCTGCGCATTTGGAGCCTGTGCTCCGCAACAAGAGAGGCCGCCATAGTGAGAGGTCCGCGCACCGCGATGAAGAGTGGCCCCTGCTTGCCGCAACTAGAGAAAGCCCTCGCACAGAAACGAAGACGCAACACAGCAAAAATAAATTAATTAATTAATAAACTCCTACTCCCAACATCTTCTTTAAAAAAAAAAAAAAAGATACATCCAAGTCCTATCCCCTGGTACTTGCGCAAGTGACATTATTTGAAAAAGGGTCTTCCTGTATGTAATCAAATGGACGATCTTGAGATGAGGTAATCCTGGATGAGGATGGGCCCTGCATGTAATGTGAGTGTCCTTATAAGAGACAGATGGACACACAGACTCAGAGGGAAAACAACCATGTGAAGATGGAGGCATGGATGGAGAAATGCTGCCACAGGCCTGGAGATGTCTGGGGCCACCAGAAACTAGGAAGAGACAAGGAAAGATTCTTCCCTAAAGCCTTCAGAGGGAGTATGGCCCCGCTGACAGCTTGATTTAGGAACTTGAAGTGTCGAGAACTGTGAGAAAGTACATTTCTGTCATCTTAAGCCACCCAGTGTGTGGTAATCTGTTACAGCAGCTGTAGGAAACCACTATAAGGCCCCAGGATTCAGAGGGAGTTTGACTCCAGAACGTAAACACTTGGCTGTTTTCTTTTAATTTACTGTTTTATTTGAAGTACGAGTAAATCCAGGAGAGAAGGATATTATCAACTGAATGTGGTATGATTGTTTCGGTGAAATGAAATGGTTAAATTGGGGGAGCGTGCTCTTACGTAAGCTAAGACATCAAAACCATTGTTCTGTGAGGATGGGGCTGTTGGAACTCTAAGTTTTTCAAAATATTTGGTCCAGAAGTAGTACAATCATTTAGTTTTAAAAGATTAAAAATCCTTTCGGACAGAGACAATAGTACATTAACACTCCGCAAAGATAAACAAACTCACTAACAAGTAAACCCAATAAGAGCAGAACACAAGAACATGCTAGCTGACGAGCTGAGATCTGTGCTATTATTATCAATAACAATGACAATGTCAGTTTGGGATCCATACGTATTGTCTTGTGTACTTACAGAAAAAAACCAATTTCTTAGAGATATTGGGTTTCTTGGGCCAGACTAAAATGTCTCTGAACAATCTAGCATTTCCTAGCCTGGCTAATATATTTTACTCATGAATACATTTTTGTTCCATAAAATATTCTGTCCACTTCCACTGATTTATAAAGACACCATTCAAAAGCCGTTATAAATGTAATTCTTTGGAGGTTGAGAAAAGCTCTGGTCAAGCCTACCTCCTCTCTTGCCTGGGCTCTTGGACATCAGCTTTGCATGATGACAACTCAGCTAGATGACTCAGGAGACACACTCATCCTTCACCTTCCTCTGAGAGACACGGAGGACCAATGAGCCTCAGGAAAAGAGGAAGTGAGCGCCACAGCCAGGATCCCAGTCTACCTCTGGAAGCATCAGGAGCTGCTACCAAGCTTTGTCTTTTTATGTCCAGTAAAATTTACGTCTGCCTGAGCTAATTCCCTAACTCTGTCCCTGAGGTCTCTGCTAAGCTCTAATTCCATGTTTGTGACGGTTTTTTACAACCCTCCCCTCGGTTTTCCGTCTAGTCCATCAGATTCAAATGTCCTTATTGTAGCCCTTCTTTTCCCCTCTTAATCCGATCTCAACCTGGGGCTTCTCTGAGTTACTCATGTTTTTAAGAGCAACACCATTTTCCCTGGAATGAAGCTTTGCCATCATCTTTCATCCTGAGCCCCCATTATTTGTGCCTCCAATCATTTATCAAGAGCTGTTAAGTATCCTCCATAAATGTCTTTCACGTCGAAACCATCCTGTCCATTCCCAGTGTCATTACCTGCCAAGGTCAAGTTATGACAGTTCTTTTATTGCATTTCCACAGCTTGCAAAACCAGTTCTCCCCTCTCTGCATGCCTGAATTTTACTCCACACAAGCCCCTCTCAGATTCTACTTCTTCCAGGATTCCAGCACTCCCACCTGAAATAGAGGTAAAGTACTGTGTACCAGAAACACAGAGAAAAAAAGACTCCCTCTTCAAGGTTTTACAAGAGTGCAGAAGTAGATAAGTAAACAGAAAACCAAATCTGGGGCTATATGATAGTAGGGTACTTGATTTGCATAGAAACAAGATCAGGGCTCCAAAAAGGGCAGATATTCAACTGGTTCATACGGTGCGTGTGTAGCGGTTTGTGAACTACTGAAGTAGTTTTGTCTTGGTTGTTAAGTAGCTGCTCTGATGCCCCGGCTGCCTGGGCCCAATTCTGGTATCTCCCCAGGATCCAGCCAGCCAGGCAGAAAGCCTCCAGTATCTGCGCCAAAGCTCTGGCCCACATCTGTTCCGGTTCGTCAGACCTTGCTGTCTTATTTATTAAATATTTTAAGTATCTCCACGGCCTGTCTCACTAACTACAGGTGAAAGCTTGGGATTGACAGAGATGGTGAGGGAAAGAATCAAACCCACTTGACCAGGGCATCACCCAACTCTTCCCAACTTGGTTACTCTTCCAGGTGATGCCACTGTCACCTGGAGTCAGAGCTCTGAGATCACAGAAAACCCGTCTTGTGTCTTTTTCCCTTAGAATGTTTCTCATCTTCATAATTTCCCATTATTCTGCTATTTTCAACATTTCTGCATTTCTTTTTTTTTTGCTGTACGCAGGCTTCTCCCTGTTGTGGCCTCTCCCGTTGCGGAGCAACAGGCTCCGGACGCGCAGGCTCAGTGGCCATGGCTCACGGGCCCAGCCGCTCTGCGGCATGTGGGATCTTCCCGGACCGGGGCATGAACCCGTGTCCCCTGCATCGGCAGGCGGACTCTCAACCACTGCGCCACCAGGGAAGCCCAACATTTCTGCATTTCTTCTTCTTTCTTATGCATTCAGGACCCTGCTCTAGGCTTCACATTTTTGGATGTATGATCGACAAAGGTAGCAAAGTATTTGAATCTTACAGATTTAACCTGTGACTTAATTATGTCTTTAGCAGGAAGGCACTCACCCACAGATGCCCCTTTCCTTCTAGAAAGGAGAATTTCTCTCTGATGACATGTCTTGCCCCAATTATTGCCCTTCCTCCTCTGTGTCCTCTCTGCCAACGCTGGACTCTTGACATCCAAGTAAGTCAAGAGACCTTGCTGGAATCACTAAAAGAGTTACTGTTTGACTTGACAGTCTCGCTATTGTCCGCCGAAATTTTACCAGTAAGTTCAAGTGACAGCTGGGGAACATAGCAGAGAAAAGGTTTCCATTATCAGAGGCCTTAGTGAGATGTGCTCATGATCAAGGTTCAGAGGGGCTGGAAACTCAAAGAGGCTGAGTCTCGGGGAGGTCAAACATCAACTGACTCTCAGTGCATTGTCGATGCTACGGGCTTGCCAGGTTTCTTGTATAAAATGCTGCTGTTTTCTCTGAAGCAGTTTATGTGCTCAGTGGTAAAGCTAAGGTGTGCTCACTGTTTGTTTGTGCCTTATTTGGGGACCAGGGCTTAACCTGCAGAGGCCTGGATTAATAGTCCTTTCACTGGGTAAAGCTCTAGGTGTCTTGCAGGTTGGACCAGTTCCTGGCCCCTCGGCTGACTTGTGGCCTCTAGTAACCAGCTCTGCTAGTCATTATTTCCCACTGGCTTCTCCCCTTCCCCTGCCCAATTCTGGAATGAGAATGCAGGGCTGGTACTGCTGTCCTCTAGCCTATTGGTACCCTGTCCTTTTCCAGAGCATTTTCTGATAGCCAACAACAAGCACAACAAAACAATTGCAACATCAATACTCAAGGAAGCATAGGATAAAATGACGTATCTGTGTAATCAATACTTAGCTCTTAAGTGTGTTGCAAATTGAGCTCCTATCCTATTTTCATGTTATTTTTGAAGCCCTCGTGCTCCAATCTGTATTCTTCTTGTTCTGCTCCCTCCTTTAGATTGGAGCTTAAGCTCCCAGTTCTGACAGGTAGCTCTCCCAGAGATGTTTCTCTTACATTATCTATCTATCTATCATCTATCTTTCTATCTATCTATCTATTGATCTTCTCTATTTTTATCCTTTGCTTATCTTCGGAATTCTCTTATAGATCTCTTAGCACTATGCCTTACTTTACTTCTGCATAACTGGTGTTTATTACAAATAAATCACCAACATTTTTTATGATAGTAGGATCATCTCTTCCCCTTTATTTGCAATCACAGCTAAAAGTAGCACCCAATATATTAAATAGCTCTAGCAGAATAGCTTGCTTTCACATCATTTGGTCAAAACTACTCTCCTTGAGTGAGGTAATCATGGTGGATTTTTGTAGATCACCTATTTGCTGTTGCTGTTTCTTTGAAGAAATTTTTTTTGCGGGGGGGGTACGCGGGCCTCTCACTGTTGTGGCCTCTCCCGTTGCGGAGCACAGGCTCCGGACACGCAGGCTCAGCGGCCATGGCTCATGGGCCCAGCCGCTCCACGGCATGGGGGATCCTCCCGGACCAGGGCACGAACCCACGTCCCCTGCATCGGCAGGCAGACTCTCAACCACTGCACTACCAGGGAAGCCCTGAAACAATTTTCTTCTTGATCTTTTGATATCAAAACACTTTATTTAATAATTTGACCTATCCTAATATATTTAAAACACTTATTTTCTGGAATATTTTCCTGAATTAAAAGTTTCACTGAATATAATTGACATATAACTTTATATTAGTTTCAGGTGTACAGTGTATTTGATTCAATACTTGTATACATTGCACAATACGTCTAGTTAATATCCATCACCGTACATAGTTATACATTTTTTTCTTGTGATGAAAACTTTTAAGACCTACTCTCTCAGTCACTTTCAGATATGCAATGCAATATTATTAACTATGGTCACCATGTTGTACATTGCATTCCCATGACTTACTTATTTTGTAACTGGAAGTTGGTACATTTGATCCCTTTCACCTGTTTTGCCCATAATCTGTATTTTAAAAATTCCAAACCAGACTGGGTTTGAACTGACGGCTTCATGCCTGCACAGGTGTCTCTTTGCCTGACGCTTGTCCCATATGTCTCAGCCTGAACCAAACTAGAAACTTCAGTGTTATTCCCAACTATTCCCTTTTTCTTTAACCCACTACGTTCCATTTGTGGTCAGTATTGCAGATTTTGCTTTAGACAATATCTCCACATAGGTCCCCTTTTTCCGCGTCCAGTGGTCCTGCCTTGGTCTAGGTCCTCATCACGGTTCACCTGCACGAGTCACCTTCTCTTGGCACCATTGCAACCGGTCGGTCTGATCACCCCACTCCACTCCTTTCTCCTCCCTGCTCTGGTTGTGTTCATTTATCATTATTCTGTGCCTTTACTTCCTGCTGTTTTCTCTGCCCTCAAAGCGCTTCTCAGCTGGGAACATCCCAGTTCAAAATTGCTTTAAATCCTTTTTGGAACGTGGTACAATATGAAAACAAAATAAAACGAACAGCACAAACAACCCAAGAACAAAAATCTACTGGTTCTTTAGAATTGGGTTCCGAGGCTGTGTTCTCAGAGCCCTTCCTCAGCAGATGCCCCTCAGCAGGGCAGGCAGTGTCTTCCTGGTGTCCCCACTGGACTGTGGTCAGACACTGGCTGCTTCCCTCACGGGCTTAGAAGTTGGTCGACTGTGGAGGTCAGGGACCATGTCTTACCCACCCTTCTTTCCTTATTTTCCAATTAGTGTTTAACAAGCCCACGTTGGATGGGTCCTGCTGCACCCAGGGTGGTCTCCATTTGACTCTGCAGCCCCTCCCCGTGCTCCTGAGGCTTCCCCTGAAACTCAGTGCATGGAAGAGAGAAGTATTTTTCCTCTGTGAGCCCCAGGTTCTTCCTCACTGGCTTCAAGCCATGCACTTTCTGTTGCCATCTTCTTTCTTCACTGAAAATGATCATGATTCTTGACTAAAACACCTGTATTTTCTCCAGAATCTGGACTGTGTCCGATATGAGTATAGATTCTTGCTCTCTGTCTGGTATTGTGATTTGTAAACTTTCTGGGTGAGCTTGTCAAAAATGCATATTTCTTTGGCTTGTTCCCCCCAACGTTGTGATTAATACCCCAGCAAACTGTAATATATGTTTTCCCAGTCATGTCTGGGGTCAAGAAAGGGCTTCCTTTGCTTCGCCAGAAAACCCACATCATTAGTTGTGATCCACCGACCAGGGTCATATGTGGAATACAGCCACCCATGCTATTTTTTTTTTAACATCTTTATTGGAGTATAATTGCTTTACAATGGTGTGTTAGTTTCTGCTGTATAGCAAAGTGAATCAGCTATACATATACATATATCCCCATATGCCCTCCTTCTTGTGTCTCCCTCCCACCCTCCCTATCCCACCCCTCTAGGTGGTCACAAAGCACTGAGCTGATTCCCCTGTGCTATGCGGCTGCTTCCCACTAGCTATCTATTTTACGTTTGGTAGTGTATATATGTCCATGCCACTCTCTCACTTTGTCACAGCTTACCCTTCCCCCTCCCCATATCCTCAAGTCCATTCTCTAGTAGGTCTGTGTCTTTATTCCCGTCTTGCCCCTAGGTTCTTCATGACCTTTTTTTTTTTCTTAAATTCCATATATATGTGTTAGCACACAGTATTTGTTTTTCTCTTTCTGACTTACTTCACTCTGTATGACAGACTCTATCTAGGTCCATCCACCTCACTACAAATAACTCAATTTCGTTTCCTTTTACGGCTGAGTAATATTCCATTGTATATATGTGCCACATCTTCTTTATCCATTCATCCGATGATGGGCACTTAGGTTGCACCCATGCTATTGGTTGTCTGCATGACTCAGAGCAAAGAGCTTAACATCTTTAATCAAACTGACAGACTTTAATTTAGTTTTGTGATCCATAAGCCCCAGTTTTGCAGACAAGAGTGGGAGGTGTTTGAAGCCAAGGGATTTGAAAAAGGAGCAAGGTTTTCAGAAGAGAATCATTGGTGTTCATTGTTATTCACTATGCCTTCTCATTCTTCTTTATGTCTAACCACTAGCAGATGTTTGCTACATGGTTAAATCTCATCATGTGTCTGTCGAGTGAATGGAAAAATAAGTGAATATATCTTTATTGTTAAGTACTTGAGATGTGTTGTAGTAAATTCATCTGGGCCTCTAGTGTTTCATTTACTTTAAATTCCATAACGTTTTATGTTGATGTATTCTGTCCTATGCTGAACATCTTTATGGTTATATAATCACAATCCTCTCCACGTAATCTAATGTTCTAGAAAAATCAAAACATTAAAATAGTCCATCACAGAGAGACACAAAACTGAAGGCAAAAATGTCAAAGGTAACAATGGTAAGACTCCCACATTAAGAATAATATCGTTTGAATTGACCAGTAGTGCTATGCTTTTGTTATTAATATTTTATTATATTATATTTATATATTTTTATATTTATATAATTTATATATTTATATATATAAATATATAATATATATTTATATAAATATATATAATATATAAATATAAAAATATATAAAAAATATAAAATATAAAAAATAAAAATATAAATATAAAAAATATAAAATATAAAAAAATATAAAAATATATATAAAAAATAAAATATAAAAAATATAAAAAAATAAAATATAAAATATAAAATATAAAAAATATAAAAAAATAAAAATATATAATATATATATAAAAATATATAAAAAATATAAATATAATATATAAATATATATATTTATATATTTATATATATTTATATATATATAAATATATTTTATATATTTTTATATATTATTATAGTTTTATATATATTATATATATTTTTATATATATTATTTATATATATTTTTATATTTATATAATATAAAATATTACTGTTTTCAACTTTAAACGTGCAGAATATTGATCTAACACAGCTTGTTGCAAAACACCAACATCAGATTTATGTTTGCTGCAAAATACCCCATCTCTTAAACTAAATCTGCTTTCTTAGACTTTGAAATTGATACGAATTAGGGAGAAATTACTTTTAATCCTCAGATTGCCACCTATAGCCTGTGGCAAGCTGATGGTATCAGTTAGATACTGCTGCTTAATAATCCACTCTAAAATTCACTCGCTTAAAACAACAATAATTTATTTTGATCATGAATCTGCGATCTGTCAGGGCTCAGCAGGGACAGCTTGTTTGCTTAGTTGGGGGTCAGTTGGGGTAGCTTGACCAGGTTCATGTGCTCCTTGGACTTCCTGATAGCATGGTGGTTGGTTCTCAAATGTGAGAATCCCGAGAGAGAGGAAATGAAAACCCAGTGTCTTTAAGACCAGTGTATGAAAACTAGAATAGTGTCTTTACCTCTGAATTCTATTAGTCAAGCAGTCATAAAGCCCAGATTTATGGAAAGGACATATTTATGGCAATGCTTATAAATGTCACAGTGATCTCAGTCTCGGTTCTTGCCCATATAAATGAAGTTTCACTGAAATATTGAATTGTTATAACATCAATTTTTTAAGACTATCAGAACTACTTCAACTTCTTAGAATATTAGACATCTCCCTTTGATTCCAGAAATCTGGCTCCAGTTCTTCGATGAAACAGTTCCTAAGATGCACAGATTCCCCTGATAACTAACTCTCGTAGGTCAAGGTGGCCCTGGTCGCTGCACTCAGCTGGAATTTAGCTCTTAGCTATGGTACCCTTCCCTGCAGCTAGAGAAGTGAGAGGTGAGCTTGCTGAAAAGACCTGTCAGCCAAGTGATGCCTACTCTTCTTGTGTGAAAAGTAGCCCCTAGCTTGGAACACTTCAATTCTCGCCAGAAAATTGTCCAAAACAATTCAAATGTGAACTCTTTACAGTACCTCTTTGCCTGAGTTAGTTGGAGGTGTGGCTGGTGAAACACAAAGTGAGCACATAAACAGCTTCCGGAGAAAACAGAGATGCTATTCAGTGCATCCCCAGGAAACATAACTCTTTTTGAATGGTTGGATCTCCTCCTGAGAAAAGGCACAATCAGAGATCACACAATCTATGTTCCCCTGCCAGGGAATTATGCCAAGTACGGAGTACATGGGGGAGGGGGGTGGACATGGGGGATGTGGACATGGGGGTGGGAGAGAATGGGGTGGATTTCTTTGTAATAACCAGAAAAGTTTAACATGTCTCCCTGGTATGTGCGTATTCATCTACAGCGCAAGGCTGTACAATGGATTTGGGAAATCCTCTCTGGGGACCCAGCATGATCTAGGATATAACAGAAAGAAACGTACCTTTTAATTTTACTCTCCTTGCTGTTTCTCTGCTGCTAAGATGACTGCTGAGGGCTTCCTCACGAAATGACAGAAAGCAGTGCCAGTCAACGTGTTTGTTTAATACACGGCATCCAGTCCCTTGAAGTACTTGGGGCCCTAGAGGGAGGCAGAAACGGGGATAAAGAACAGTGGATATTGTCACTGGCCTTTGTCTACACCAAGACTTATATGACTTGGGAGGGGTAAAATCCTGGAGACTCTCCTTTTCCTAAAAGGAACCTTCAATTTGTCAAAGATGTACATAGTATTCTGGACATTGCGTAGGAAAAGTTTTTAATGTGTAAGCGCAGGGAAGCACTCTCAGTATTTGAAAAATGCCATTCCCCCAGATTTGGCCAAGATCAGGTAATGCAGATTTTTATCTCTTACCTACCCTTTTCTTGTGGTTTGACACTCCCCTGGGATGTTCTATTCTTTGAGAACAAATTTATGCCAACATTAGCAGAAAACAACCTGTTTGCTTCCTTGTGTGATGGTGGAAGAATGTCAGGCAGAACACAACTTGGTTATATTTCCCTTTCAAGAAAGACCCACAGTGAATTTGTCAAGGGAGCTGGAAAGAAATCCAGGTTGAGATGATTGTTAATTGGCTTTTAATTAATAATTCTGAAAAACCTCTATTTATGAACAACTGGTTCTTGGAGTCATACCAAGTTTATTCAAAAACAAGAAGCAAATATTCTTATTACCTTTGAAATATATTGTCCCTGTATCTTCAAACTTGAATATGCTTTGAATCTACCTCCAAAGAATTCTCACATAAATAAATTTATTGTGTCTCTTTTTAACCTTACACATTTCTTGTGCTAATGCCGTCTTATTTTAATCTGCTGTTATTCTTTTAAATATCAGATTTCAAAATGCAGCATATAAAGAAGAGCTATGCAGTTCATTATTATTATTATTTTTTACAAGCTAAGAATGTAATCTGCCTACAATACCTGCTGTCTTGGTGACTGGGTTTTCTTTTTCTCTGTGTTCGGTGTGGACCTGTAAGGCCCAGAAGTCACATCTTCAGTTCAGTTAGGCAGAGAAGGCCGTTTCTCTGCCACTGGGACATAAAATTCTACATTTTATTTATTTTGTTTCTTGTTTCAAATACCTGTCCTATGCTTCCAGGTTTTAGACTTATTTTTCAATTTTCTCTAGAAGACACCAGCAATTTTGTTTTCCAAATCTTCTTTTATATTTTGTCTATAACGTGGAATGAGAGTTCCATCTTCTTCATAGCTAGTCTCTCCACGTCCTTCTCTTTCTTTTCTTTTTCCTGATTGTCTTGTGTTTACTTTTACTGACTTCCTAAACTGGATTATCCAGGCCAACCCCTTTATTTATGAATCCTGAGGTAGTGTTCTCTTGCTCTCTATCAGTGAGGAGCTGTTGAGTGACTTGTAGACATGGAACTAGAATGCAGCTCTATACATATATTAAAAAGTGGACTGACAGGATTAGAAGATGTGGGATAAACTGAATTAAACCACAGGAACTATTTATCAGACAAATGTGAATTTTTTCCAGGAAATTTGCTTGTAATGTCTGTAGAGAGAGGGGATGCTGAGGTTAAGGGCCCAATGATGAAGATGTCAGATGAACACCTACAAAGGCTGAAAGAAAAGGACTGCATCTCTATGGTTATGAAAATGTAGAGGGGAAAAGACTAGTCATCAAAGAAGGAAAGAACTTGAACTGAGGTGGAGGGCAGGGGTGAGTTTAGGTCACAGGGTTCCAATCGTAAAACCCAGAAGATGGAGCAAATTGGTATCAATGATACAGAAAGGGATTAACATTAGACTCAAACTAAGGAGAGTGTATCTGATGTCCCACAGATATACTCTGGAACAGGGGAGTATCTCCAGAACAGGGGCAAGAAGCAGTTTGAAAATGGAAAAAGCCAAATTGGGCGTGTGTTCTGCAGACTTAGCAACTGGCTGAATACCTACGATTTAGGCCTTGGGTAGAGTTCATCACCTGAAATAGCAAGACCTCCAAGACAGAGTAGAGTAACAAAGTACAGGGATTGATGTTTGAAGATGAGTTTTGAGCCCTGACTATATGTTCTTAACACCTGGGTGGTCTCTGCAGAAAAGGGAATTTGGGGAGCTCGGTGTTTCAAGGGGTCCTAGGCAGATACTTTTCATTATTCTTCTTTAATTTCTTTTTCATTTTGCTGCATCTATACTCTGAGTCACCTAGAGTAATTAGAGGAATTCCTGCATCTTTCTCCTTTATTCTATCTCCCACTCGTCAGGAATGGGGACATTGTAAAGATGAAATGAGACGCGGTATTTAGAAGCACTGTATGGGCAGAGGAGCATAAGAGTTGGCAGTGGCCCATCTAAATTGGGGTTGGTTTTCTAGGATGCTCTGGTACCCTTAGTTCTCACCCTCTGAGTGTAGCATCCTAAGATTTTCAGATGATATGTTTTTCAACAAACATTTATTTAGCCTGCACTAAGTATTTGTATCTGGTGTCAACAAAGGAGCTACCAGATGAAGACCTGGGGCTGCTACCTAGGTCTGCAGGGGAGGCCAGGGGCAGCCAGGTTTATAAAGCCTAAAGTTTATGTGATCTGCAGGGCTCTCTCTAAGAAAAAAAATACCAACTTACAAATATAAATTGAAGTATAACAGAGAAATTTTATTTATTTAGAGTGAGAAAAAATTCCAACAAATTTAAATTTTAAAAATCAGACCAATAACACAGATATAAAATCCAGGTGGGAAAAAAGACATAGTATTCTTGTTAACTAACTCCATAGCAAACTTCTAGTACTTTTTTCCCTGTAGTTTTTGACCATATAATCTTTGATCTCCTCTACATATGACAGTGATTTTTTTTACAATTATTTTGCATAGAAAGACAGAAATGTAATTCAGTCTTTCCTGTAACTTAGTCCAGTGAAATTTGTTTTTTATTATTGATCTTTTGACTCGGTGTGATTAAAGGCTGAATCACTCACTTAACAATTTTATATTTTGAAAGACTAGAAGACAGTTTGGTACGTCTCGTTTCACTTAACTGCCCTCATGGTCTGTGCCCAGCATAGCGGGCTGCTCTTGCTATGGTGCAGCCTCTGGCCTCACTCCTGAGTGTCATGTTACAGGGTGAGTAACAGGGTGAGTCAGCCCTGTGGGCAGGTTGGGGATTCCTGGAAGCCATTCCTACACTGACACAGCTAGTGTCACTTAACTATACATGGAAGTGTTTAGGAACCACATAAATACGCCTGATGAAATCCAAATAAATGTCTCTCTAGCTCAACTCTCTCCAGACTGGATCCCCCCCCCCCACGATGTCCTCAGCCTTTCCAAGCTACCCAGCATGAGGAGACATATGTAAATTGGGGTAGGAGCAGTCAGAGTGGGAAAGAATCAGCGGACTTAACTCATTACAGTTCAAATAGTTTATATATGCAAAGTTTACAAAGATCTATGACCTTATGAACGCATGAGGCCCAGGGCCTCTGCGAATGAAGTGCCCTGATGCTTGAGTGTTATTAACCTCCATGTAAGTCCACCTGTGGGGAGGCAGGTAGGCGACCTGAGTGAACAAAGACGTCACAGTGGTATTGAACTTGGAGCCAAGTCTTGAAAGATAAGGAGACATTTTTCAGCAGGTCACTGGGAATGGCCAGGCCTCGTGGGAGGTGCTAGTAAAAGAGACAGAGGAGGAATGGTAAGAGTGAAAGAAGGAGAATCAGATGAGAATGGTGCTTTTGGAGAGTTTTAGAGCAAATTTCAATAAGGGATGGTTAAGTGCAGTGCCACGTCCAAGCAGTGAGAACCTAAAGGGGCCTATTTGATTCGGCAACTAGGAAGCCACGTGGTGACCTTCGCCACCGCAGTCTCAGTGCTGTAGCAGGCGTCAAGGCTGACTTCAACGGGCCGAGGAGGGAATGGACCACAAGGAAGCTGACACTTTGATTCTCTTCCTGGAAAGAGAATTGTGCCTGGGAAGGTGAGAAGGGGCAGAGTGCTGTACCTTTAAGAAAGCATCAGGATGAGGGACTCTTCCTTAGTGCTGTTTTTTTATTAAAGAGGAGCGTGACCAAGCATGCTAAGGGTGCCCCATAAGGGCAGTTGGTAAAGACAGAGAAGCTTCCCTGGTCTGAGCAGAGGGCATGTGGGCTCCATCTGCTCGTAGCGCTGCTTACCTGCTTCTCACGACTTGCAAGTTCTCTAGGATGGCTTACTGACACCAACCAGCTGAGCAAGTGTGCAGGTCCTCAGAAGAGTCTCTACATGCTCATCCCAACATCCCAGGTGGTGGTCGCAGCTCAGTCCTGCTCTCTCATCCCACATATGGAAAGTACTGAGTTCACATTCGGTTCTCCTCCAGTTTCTCATCTTCTCCTCTCACCCCTTCTCCCAACCCTCTGCTTCTGTCCTGTATCTCTCTCCACCCCCTTTCTTTTCCATTTCTGATATGGAATGTTTCTCATGCCATTACTATTCTTATAGATATAACTCTTAAATGGCTGCATAATATTCTGTAACATGGATTAGCCATTACTTAGTCTAAATCTCTTGTTGGACATTTGATCTGTTTCAAGATGATTGTTCAGTTATCTAAATTTTTATGTATAGAAGTTGCTTATTCCTTGAGGATCAATTTCAAAAAAATTTTTCAAGAAATGGAATCACTTATACAAAGATATGCATGTTTATATGGCTTTTGACATATATCACCAAATTGCTTTCCTGGTCTCTCAAATGTTTGATGATAACGAAGCACTGGGAGATCATAGGCATTTTCATTTGGTGAAACACATTTGAATAACACGATGAAATGGAAAATCTGAAGTAATCATCTGACACATTTGGGTAAAATCTGGATTTGATTTTCTTTTTTTTTTATTTGCGGTACGCGCGCCTCTCACTGTGTGGCCTCTCCCGTTGTGGAGCAACAGGCTCCGGACGCGCAGGCTCAGCGGCCATGGCTCACGGGCGCAGCCGCTCGGCGGCATGTGGGATCTTCCCGGACGGGGGCACGAACCCGTGTCCCCTGCATCGGCAGGCGGACTCTCAACCACTGCGCCACCAGGGAAGCCCTGGATTTGGTTGTTTTTGTCCATATTTTGAATTGACTAAGTAAAGGAGAACTGGCCTCCACATTTTCTTATTGTCAAAATTTATTAAAATAAATTAAATTGCTTCAGACTTGCAGTTGGATCTTCCTGGTTCTTAGACTGTGGTTACTGCCCTGACTGGTCAGGCTGGGGTGAAAAACACTTCCTGGCAGTCAGCAGGCTCTATTCTGGGATATAGAAACATGAGAACCAACGGGAGGAAAGTTAATCCACCAAATAAACAAACAGGCACGGTGGACTCGTAAAGGGCAGCCAGCCCAGGACAGTAAACTCACCTCAGGCAGAGAGGCTGAAAGACCCATCTCCTACCTTGCACCCCAGGGGTTCCTGAATCCTGACCCCTGCTGTGAGAACTGAGGATGCTTGCCACCTTTCTGTCCCCTTCCTTGGTCCCCAGGTTCTAGGATCTTGCTGAATAGCCTGAGGACAATTGAGATGCTAAAAACAGAAGGAGAGCTTTTCAGAGGCTTCCTCTCAGAAGATTTTGCCAAATTTCTGGGAATACATAAGAAGTCTGGGCCACGAAAGCCTGGGTGATCCGTGAATATAAACATCACTGGGGGAAATCCAACTTTATATTTTTTAACAAAAGCCCTTTATAAAAAATCTTGGATTTCAAAATGCTACCCTGTCCAAATTATAACCATACAGTGGCATCAAACAAGAAAGCTCTTTGATAAAACCCTGCCTATTTTGGGAAGGGTGGAGATGAGAAAGATGTGGGTGGGAGCCGTGCTTGGTCACAGCTTAGGAAGCTGGACTTTGATCATTTGGTAGAGAAGGGGCAAGACCATTATGCCTCCAACTCACAGCCTCAAACCGAAACTCGTTAATAAGTCATGTCTCACCCACTCCATTAATGATCAGCAAATGACTGGAACTCTGGCCAAGAGGCCCAGACTTCAGCACAGAGTGTCAAATAACAACTGACACCATTAATTAAAAATAGTACTTTGGATTTAAATGGGTGATTCAGACTTGATTTCCTACCTTTGCCTGGGATAGTACTGTACATAGGAGGGCTGTTTTCAAATGTTTCCCTTTTATGTGAAAGGAAGGTTTTATTGCAACCATCTGGGAAGTGAGCTCAGACTCAGCTCTGTGGGAGTCGGATGCACCCACATGTCCACCTCCAAGGCTGAGGGCACTTGGCACTGCTGGCCTCCTGGGCACATGTGCGCACTTGACTCTCCAGACCAGGTCACCAAGAACAAGAGGATGGTTCAGGAAGTTATGTCAAAGTTTTACACCATTTCCAGAAACTCTTCCCTTTGTACTCTTCCCATCATTCTCCTTCTTCATAAGATGAGAACAATTTAAAAGGCTAACTAGTCAATGATGAATGACACAAGCGAAACAACCCAAGATACTCTTTGGCAGAGGTGATAAACTGAAGAACCAAATTTATCTTTCCAGAATATGCCCATATACATAATGACTTTAAGTGTTTTGACCAAATTGACCAGATAGATAATTTAAAAATAAAGTCTACAATAAAACATACATTTGTTGTTCATAGGATATGATTTTTTCCATCGAATTTGTTCGTATCGGCTAATCGGATTGGTCAGTGTGCTTTTCTGAATTTCAGTCAGTACCACTATACGTCAGGCCAATGAAGGATGTCTAAGCTGTGCATTCTCAAGATTTTGGCCCCTATGAAATGCATGCCCCTTGAATGTAGATGAATTTCTGTTTTGTGTACAAGTTCTCCTCCCCTTGGACATTTTCCCACCACACAGCCAGTTACCAGATCCCATTATATTTAGGGACATACAATGTGTCTACACTCCCTGCCTGGTCATTGGTGTCTTGGGCACCTCCTACTCATGAGAACAGAGAATGGAGCCTGGAGAAAATTATGTGAGTCAGTTTTCTACAGGGATTGCAGACCAGTAGTATGTGTTCAGAACCCAATGACCAGTTCCAAACGGGACAGCACAGAAAGGGGCTTTCACACTGTGGTAGAAACTAGAGCAGAAGATGAGAGGAACCCACATGTGATGACGTCAGAGTTTAGACCACGAGCCTTCAGGAGAATTCCCCGAGCCAGGAATTCACAGCAGCTTTACAGCAGCTTCCTAGTCCTCAGGCACAGGTGCGGGAGGAACACTTAGACAGTGGCTGCGTGGCAGATGTAGCCAGTGGGAGGCGCTAGACTTCGAATTCTGAGCCCCTAACAAAATGTCACTGAGTTTCCAACCTATAGACCCCAGTCCAAATACACTGGACTCTTCACACAGATGTGCAAAGAGTACCGTGGGCCTAAGTGTTTTAAGAATGTACTAAAAACGTCAACAACGCCATCAGCTCATGGTCTCACTGTGAGACTGAGGCTAGACAGGCCCGTGAACTGTGAAAGCCCGTCTGTGGTGGCCCAGGGCCCCAACAGTGGCCCCAGTGGCCGGGGGAGGAGTGGGAAAACCCCTCCAACCTTATTTCTGCCCAAACCCTGATCTCTTCTCTTCTCTCACCCTCACCCCTTTCCTTTCTCCATCAGGTCTCAGAACTGTCATCAGATTCCTAAATCCCAATGTTAAGACCCCTAGAAACCCCTCAGGTGTGTCTGCTGAGTGGTCAGTCTCTGCAAGTGGACACTTCGGCTGGTCTGATGGGACTGGGACCACTCTACCCTGTCTTTCCTTACGAGCATCCACGTGAAGACCCCACCACTGATGCCATCTTGTTCCAGTGATGGTTTTGGATCCTTGCTAAGAGAGCTAGAGCTTGTGCCGCATGCAGGGAGCATAGCTCCTCCCTGGAGATGCCTCTTCCTCGCCAAAGGAAGAAGAGCGGGCAGTTGTACAAACAGGAATGGAGAACATGTTACATGCTCCAGGAAGGTCTGTCCCCTAAGAGGGAGAAATGACACTCACTGGTCAAGAGAGATCAGCCGTGCTTCTACTAGTTCTTTCTCCATCTGTCTAAAGGCAGGCTGGGTAATGGCTTCTCAGGAGAGAGACGGGAGGGAAGGGGAGGGAGAGAGAGGGAGAGATGGGCACCGCAGGGGGTAACCCCTCATCTTGTTATTGTAGAAGAAGTGCTACGGAAAATAACAATGCCTAAGGAAAAGTAAATAAGGTACCCTACAACTCAAGCCAGCCTTGCGGTGAACGATGGGACTCTCTTGTAAAATCTGAATGATGCCAGTGGAAACTAGTGCTGAGTTATGCATGCTTGTAAGTTGCGCAATCTTTCAACAGGTTGGAGGGTGGACAGGTTACTTTCAGGCATTTCACTCATTCCTTGAATTCTTTTCTGAGTGGATCTGTGATAAACAACTGAATTATAGTGCCAGACAGGAGCTGCAGAGCAGCCAAAGATGATAAACAAATGTGAGGGAAGACCCAGGAAAGGATCTGAGTGTTCTGGAGCCCAAAGGAGAGCCTGCAACCTAGATCCTATTACTCTGCCGGTGTTTACAAAACCATGGCTACCTTGTCTAGTTGACACCTTGGAATTGCACTTCATTATAAACGTTTGAATAATTCTAGTGTAAAATGAAATCAATTCCTGATTTGTTAGACTCATTACAGAAATACTGATGGTATTCAGAGTTCTGGAAGACACATACAATAATATTATGAAGGTCTAAAAGTGCCTTGGCAAACTCTAGTAAAAATTATGTTTCTCTTAGAAAAAGTATGATCCTCATGTGAGGTTTTCTTTTTTGGAGATGGATTTAACAGCCCTTTGACACTGATTAGATAAGGAGGAGGATGGTAATTATGAAATTTTAATACACAAATGGCCAAAGAAGTAGAATTTTCACTAATGGAAATAGGAAAGTCCCCAGAAATGACTGGCGTGAGAGAAAGCTGATGTATTTCACAGGAAGTGTGAGATGTGGGTAAGACACCAAGTTAAAAACAGCACCTTGGAAGTGGGTATAAACTTGGAGGAAGTTTTGGTAATTAGTCACATCGCAGAAGCCAAGGAAGTAGATGTGATTGAAAAGGGAGGGATGGTGAGGAGGCAGAGGAGGAAGATCAAAGAGCATGTGGAGAACCCAACTCCAAGGGCATCAGCTGAGGACAAGGTTCCTGGGGGAGGAAGAAACTAAAGAGAGAGCCAAGGGGGAATGCGAGCAGCAGGGCTCACAAGGTCCAAGATGGCCTGAGGTCTAACAGCTCTTTGAGTTGTCTTCTATGACCCTCCCCGTAACTTTCTCCTTTCCTGTGCACTGGCTTCCTTGCTATTCCTTGAACATGCAGACAGGTCCCACCTTAGGGTGTTAACACTGCCCACCCTCTCTGCCTGGAGTACCCTTCCTCAGCTGTCTACATGGCTGCCTCTCACCTCCTTCAAGTCTCTGCTTGATTGTTACCTTCTCAGTGATGTTTACCTGCTCTCCCTTTTCTGTTTTCCCTAGGACCACTTAATATACTAGATAATTTACTTGCTCGTTTGTGTACGTAATAACAATTGGTTATTTATGTGGTTTGATCTCTGCCCCCAATCAAATATACACTTCATGAGGGCACCTTTCTTGAGTACCTACAACAGTGCTTGGTGTGGAGGAATATGGAAGACTATTTGTTGAAGGAAAGAATGAACAGTGTTGGACAGAGCTGAGAAGACAAGGAGGCAGGCACAGGAGAATGGGCAAGGTCATCAGATTGACCTTGGAAAGTCCTTGGCAATCTAGGGAGAGTTGTTTGGGGACAGTAATTGGGGGCTGGGTAAGTGGAATTGGGGCAGGGTAGAGGAAGTGGAAGCAGCAAGGTCACAGAGCTAACTTGTAGAGCAAATCAACGTTTGGGTATAATATTTAAAACTCCAGAACTGTAAGCAACTGGATCAGCTCTTCATCATGCTGGTTTTGGAAGACAAATGAAAGGCACACACTGGGTTGGCAATCACAATGGGCTGGCCTGTGTGGAGTTGCAATTTAGAGGGCGGGATGTGACCCGCAGTGTCTCCAAATCCATGTGACATTGAGCTGTTCTACAAAGGAGGTACACAGCCTGTTCAAGCACCACCTATTTTAAGACAATGCAATTTTCTGCAAAATCTAAACCTACAAGTCGCATGAGTCAAGGGTGATGGATTTCAGATGGAGATAAGAGAGAAAGGGGAAGTGGGAAACCGAGAATGCAGCTAGGGCTCCACAAAAAGCACAGGAAGAGACAGCGGGGAGAAGACACCCCCTGCTGAGGAAAGGCGACAGTCTGGGCCTGCCCCAGAGAAAACAACTGTGTCCAAGGGCCACAGGGGAGGAAAGGGCGCAGGGAGGAGACTGTTCTCGGAAGTGAAGACAGCCAGAGGAGAACAACAAGCTCAATTATAGAAAGATCCTCAGGAAGAGGATCTGCTGGAGGAGTGAGTAATTGGAATTTGAGACAGTGAATAGCCAGAAATCAAGGAGTCAAAGAGGAGAGGGAAAGAGAAAACCCTGAGGGCAGCCAAAGGAGGAGTTAAATCCATTTCAAGAACAGGCTCCGAGAATAGGAGAATAGGCAAAGCCACAGAGAGGGCTGAAGGAGGAACTTGAGACACAAAATAAAAAGCAAACGGAAGAGGGGAATGGAAAATCTGAGGGTACCTTTTGTACGAGAAACTGGGAAGCGTTCAAGTGTGCGTAGAATTTGTCTGATGTTAGGTCATTAATTCATTCCGCTGTGCCATGTTTGCATACGTAACACATCAGCACCTTGGGAGGGACAAATGCAATGCAGAGAAGTGGGGCCCAGGAGTGGGAAAGGGTGTCTGAGCCAGAGCCACGTGATGTTCACGTAGGATTCAGTAGTGTTTGATCCTAGAGAACCTGGAAGGTGGGCTCACTAGGGGTCCATTATCTGGTGGACATTGGAGCCGCTTGGGAAAAATTCACAACACTTTCTATCTGGGATATAAGGCTTGATCAATGAGCTAGAAAATATTTCCTTTGGTTGATACCAGCAGTAGGCAGCTCTGGAGTCTCCAGCAGTTGTTGGGTGGTGGCCTCCCTGTGCCTTAGGCGTTGGCAGGGGCTTTTCTTAACCATGATCACACCAGAGCAACAATGGTTAACATTTATTGGGGGGTGTGTGTCTATGTCATGTGCTGTGCTAAGCTTTTTGTGGAATTCCATATTTGCCTACTTGCTAGAGTATTCGTGACTCCAAAATCAATACTCACAGAGCTTTTGTGGTCATTCAGGGACAAGGGCAGAACAGAGAAAAATTTGAGTCCCCTGACATGTGTGTTCCCAGCTGAGGTCAAACAGGGTGACATTCTCTTCTTGTTTCAACTTTCATACTGTAAACAAGGGTCCTTTTTGTAGTCTATGTGGTGCCATGTTTTTTTTTTCATTTTTGTGCTTTTTGTTGGTGATTTCACCGTTTGAAATGGCCCCCAAGTGTAATGCTAAAGTACCTTCTTGTATTGCTAAGCACAAGAAGGCTGTGATCTGTTTTAGAGAAAAAAAGTATACATTAGATAAGCTTTGTTTCAGCATGAGTTATAATGCTATTGGCCATGAGTTTAACATTAATGACTCAACACTATATATTAAACAAGTTATCTTTAAACAGAAACACATATAAGACAAGATTATGTATTGATTACTTGACAAAAATGTGACTAGAGGCTCTCAGGAGTCTAACTCTGTATTTCTTCTCCTAACGACAGTTCAGTATTTACTAATTCAGTGTTTGTGGTGACTCTATAGACTCTAATTGTCGCGAATAATGAGAATTGACTGTACGTTATTTCACTTAATAGTCATAGTTCCAGAAAGTAATTCTACAAAGGTCCCATTTTACAAAAATTTAGGCCTAGATGAATATTAGGCCTAGAGAGGTTAAATACTGTATTTAAAGCTATAATACTGGCAAGGAAGTGGAACCCAGTTCTGACTCTGGATCTCCAGCTTGTGATGTTGGTGCTACCCTGGTGTGAAGGTGGATGCAGAGAAACGGTGGATTCTCCAAAATGTAGGGAGGATTTTATTCGTGAACAAACATAAGTTTGCCTGAGGAAACTCCTCAAAATTATATGATGGGAATTTAAAATAGAACTGGAATTTCTAAAATCACAGGTAGAGAAATAACCAAGAAAATACTGTTTGTTGTTTCTGCTATGACCTTAGTTTATATTCCGGAATGGGAAGGCCTGGGGAGACTTGGGTCTACAAGAGGTTGTGACCATGCTTTGAAGAGAATAAAACACTATAAAAATATGTGATTCATTACGAAAACGCTGAGCTGGGAGCAGGAAGTTCTATTCTAGTCCTAATTCTGCCAGTAACTGCTGTCAGGCTTTGAGAAAGTCATCTTCACAGCTCTACACCTTTGCTGCTCCACCTGTAAAATGAAAGTATTGGTGGCTGATTCCCTCTTCTCTAAGTTTTTAGGCTCTGAAAACTGTATAGGTATACCTGGTTTCTAACTGGCTGGCTGTAGGTCTTATTTTGCCTGGAAGAGACTTAGTTTACACCTTTTGTCTTGGCATAATTATTAATAGCATCTTTTACTCTCAAGAGTGCGTCACTTTGGACAATAAATTATAAGATTGTCCTGTTCTCAACCAATATTTGTTCCATGTATTTTCTTGGCTAGCTCAGATACAAGAAAGCCTTTACCCTGTCTTAGGAATGGAGACCAGCTGGATTACTTCTTCCAGATACAGTGGGTTCCTGGTGTCAGGTCATTGAGCTACCTGGTTCCTACCTGTTACCAGGTTCCTGGTCTACCCAAACTGGCTCTTGCCTCACATCTTGGGTCTCTATACCAGGTGCCCTGATGCTTAACCTGGGAAAAAATTCTGTTTTGGCTTTTGATTCCCTAAAAGAAAATTGTATCCGAAGGACTGTAAAAAGAAGAAAGTCTTTAATACAGAGAAAAACTAGTTTGATATAGCACTGCTGATTCAAGGACACAGTATGACTCAATAAAGTCATTCCTAGTTATATTAGATGTGATTTTTTTTCATCAAATTACCTACAATCATAATATAATTCTATCGATACTGATTGAATATAACAAAACTTAATTTTCAAATATAGGAATAAAAAAGCTAGACTGAGACGTGAAATGTTGAAACAAAACTTCTGGCAGTCTTTTGAGTCTTCCTAAATGTACTGTTTGTCTTTCTAAACACAGTTTCATCCTCTTGTTGTCATGTAAGAAAGTTACATGAATCACTATTCCAAAAAATAAGTAAATAAATAAATAAAACCTTCACAATTGAACAAAATATTATCTTTTCCTTCACTCATTCAAATTTTATAGAAATAAAGCACAAAAAAGAAAATAGTTATACCCTATTCTTTTTGGTAGGTTAAAATGCACTAGATAATTTTATTACACTGTTAATTTGCTTAGCAAAGCATTTCTTCCCAGATAGTGAAATACAAACTTTAACACAGGCCAGATTAAATAATTCTAAACGTTCTGAATGTAGTTTGGAAAATGAAATGATCAATTAATCTAATTCTCTAATCTGTGTTTCTGGTTCCCACTCTCCTTTCCTATCTTTCTGGGTAACCTCCAGCTATTCAATCCGGAAAATGTAATATGTTAATGATTGAACCAACATCACCAGACTGATCTTAATTGAAATCCTTCTTCTGCATGCTGCTCACAGGTTAGGAGTGAACAATTTCTCAGTAGCAATTGCTTGATTCCTGGAAAGAGCTCTGGTTCAGAAAGGAGAGCTGGGGGAGAATTTGTACTTGGTGCAAAATTGATTGACTGACTTGTGTCTATTATTACAACTCTTTGGGACAATATTGAAATGGATTATTGGCTAAAAGATCAGATTCCTTGGAACTTGCCAGCCAGAAACTCAAATGGAAGACTGCACCCTGGATGGTCTGAAACAAAGATGCCAAAGTAGCCCTGGATCCCTCTCTCCACGGGGCTTGCTCTGTGGTCAGGAAATGACCCAGGGAAGGCCAAGGCCTGGCATGGACTCTGCTGGTCTACTCCCTGAAGAGGAAGAAACCACCAGCAACTTTTATCTGGTTCAGTTCGGAGTTTAAAGTATCATCCCCTGTTGTTGCCCAAAAGGGGCAATCTGATCTTCTGAGCAAACAGCAAAAGTAATGCATAAAAAAAAAAAAAAAACGTAAAAAATCTATTTGTTGTTGGTTTCTTACAGTTTCCACAATTATCTTAATTTGAAATGTTAGATGTTGTTAGGACATTTTTACTTTGTTCCTGATACGTGTTAAGTAAAATCTCTCATGATGTTGGGCGTTTATACTTAATCTGTTTTCTGTTAATAATCCTTCTCACTTGATTATGAAAACAATGAAACAAATGTTGTCTCTTTTCTTGGTGTCTGGTTCAAAATATTTGACTTTTAAATGTTGGCCCAAGGAAGGAGAATGTGGTTGCTATTTGCTGAGCCTGGATCAAGGAATTTGCTATGTGTTAGTTGAACTCATTGGTACTGCTGCTTACCTGATACCCAGTTTCCTCCCCAGCCACTTTATCATTCTTTAAATGTTTCACCGATATGTACCTCATGTTTGGGCATGACTGCATGCACAGTTTCATCTTCCTCTTTTATCCAACATTCAGGATAAAATAAAAGTTATGTGGTAACCAGTTTACATCTTGAACTATCAGCAAAGATTGACCAGGCCAGGCCCAGAGACACAGATCATATTTAAGACCAAGACACAGAGGCAAGGCAGGTGAAGATCCACGCTCAGAGCCGAGAGGCCACGGGCTTGAGGTGGTGACATGAAGGATCACCAATACCCCACAGACTCTGCTCTGGAGTCAGAGCTGTTCCTTCATCCTCTTCTAGATTTTCTACTATGAACAGGTGTCTTCGGGCCCATCTCAGGTGAGCAAACCTCCTGGGAGTGGGAGACCAGAGGTGTTCTCTGCCACTGATTGGAGGTACTAGGTGCAATTTCTAGGAATCTTAGCGAGTTTTTTCCTTCATAACTTTTATTTTCTCATGGTTAGAAACAAAACTAAACAATGTAAGTAATTCTGTTTAATGGAAATCAGGAAAGAAAAAAACGGTAACTAGGAAGTGTTACATACCGTGCATGGACCGTAACATTCATATGAACCAGAGAGGATGCTAGGAACTGAGAACACTCCGTGCAAGGGAATAATAGAAGCAAGACCTCCAAAACATTCTGATGAACCCAAATATATTTAAAGTAACGAAAATATGAAGAGTGCCCTTTTTCAGTCAGAAATTTGACAGGTTATGTAAAGAACTGGCTCTACGCTTACTGTACGGCGTTGTTAAAGGGGGACCACCGAGACAGTTCATCAAATGAGTTTAGTGAGTCAAAGAGGACTTTTTCCTGATTGGAAGGAAGCTATCAAGGGGGAGAAGCCCAGGAGAAAAGACATATTTTGACCAGGTTTCTTCTTTTTGCCCCCATGGTCTGGCCTTGAAAAGACAGATCACAGAATGTGGAAAAGAAAAAAATTTTGAAGCTTCCCAAGAGATGGGTAAATATCAGTAGCTCTTTTTCAGAAAAAGATGTTATTCCTGAGCCTCAACAGGTGAAAAAATGAAACCTCTGTAGGTTTCTAGGAGGAGGGGCAGGAGGAGAAACAAGAGGGAATTTCATCCCCAGCTACTGTAGGTCCCACAGACAGGATAAGGATCTGGGACCTGAGTATGACCTGTGGGTACGTGTGATGAATCAAAAGTGCCCTGGGAGGGGAAAAGAAAGACATGGTCTTTCTGCAGTGGCTGTCAATCATTGAAATGTGACAAACAGATTGATAAACAGATCACATATTTAAGTGTATTCCTTCAAGTTTTATTCTGTAATATATTGTGCCATATGTATATAAAATAGCTTAATCTGAAAATGAAATTGCTTTTGATAATTTTCTTTAATTAAAAAAATCCTAATTAGCTGTTTTCCTGTTTCTGCCAGTTTTTACTAATTAAGGAAAGCCATCTGCAGACCTTCTGCCCCCGTAGGAGACACCAGTGTTTACATGATGCAAAATAATTTCAGATTTAGTGCACAAATAATCAGGCCCCATACGACTGGCCTTGAGCATCTATACTTATTAAGTGATGGCAAATGTTAAACCCTAGGTACAACAAATGCTCACTTAGATCATCATATGGGACAAAAATGCAAGCTTTGGAGCCAGAGCGATATGGATTCAAACGCTAACTGCATAGTAACCAGCTGTGTCATCTGTAACCTCTGAGATCTTAGTTTCTCATCTGTACAGCTATAATTTCTAATAAGCTCTACTGTTGTAGGAATTAGCTATAATATATGCCAAGGGCTAACACAGTGCCCCCAGAGCTTTAGGGCCTCAGTAAGAGCTCATTACAGTTATTACAGGAGACTGTGAGACCATCTGTATTTTTAATTTTAATTATTTTGATATCTTTATTGGAGTAAAATTGCTTTACAATGGTGTGTTAGTTTCTGCTGTATAACAAAGTGAATCAACTATATGTATACATATATCCCCATATCTCCTCCCTCTTGTGTCTCCCTCCCACCCTCCCTATCCCACCCCTCTAGGTGGTCACAAAGCACCAAGCTGATCTCCCTGTGCTATGCGGCTTCTTCCCACTAGCTATCTATTTTACATTTGGTAGTGTATATATGTCCATGCCACTCTCACTTCGTCCCAGCTTACCCTTCTGCCTCCCCATGTCCTCAAGTCCATTCTCTACGTCTGTGTCTTTATTCCTGTCCTGCCCCTAGGTTCTTCAGGACCATTTATTTTTCTGGATTCCATATATATGTGTTAGTGTATGGTATTTGTTTTTCTCTTTCTGACTTACTTCACTCTGTATGACAGACTCTAGCTCCATCCACCTCACTATAAATAACTCAGTTTTGTTTCTTTTTATGGCTGAGTAATATTCCACTGTATATATGTGCCACATCTTCTTTATCCATTCATCTGTCAATGGACACTTAGGTTGCTTCCATGATCTGGCAATTGTAAATAAAGCTGAAATGAACGTTGTGGTACATGACTCTTTTTGAATTATTGTTTTCTCAAGGTATATGCCCAGTAGTGGGATTGCTGGGTCGTATGGCAGTTCTATTTTTAGTTTTTTAAGGAACCTCCATACTGTTTACCATAGTGGCTATATCAATTTACATTCCCACCAACAGTGCAAGAGGGTTCCCTTTTTTCCACACCCTCTCCAGCATTTATTGTTTGTAGATTTTTTGATGATGGCCATTCTGAGGGGTGTGAGGTGATACCTCATTGGAGTTTTGATTTGCATTTCTCTAATGATTAGTGATGTTGAGTATCCTTTCATGAGTTTGTTGGCAATCTGTATACCTTCTTTGGAGAAATGTCTGTTTAGGTCTTCTGCCCATTTTTAGATTGGTTTTTTTGTTTTTTTGATATTGAGCTATATGAGCTGCTTGTAAATTTTGGAGATTAATCCATTGTTAGTTGCTTCATTTGCAAATATTTTCTCCCATTCTGAGGGCTGTCTTTTCATCTAGTTTATGGTTTCCTTTGCTGTGTAAAAGCTTTGAAGTTTCATTAGGTCCCATTTGTTCATTTTTGTTTTTATTTCCATTTCTCTAGGAGGTGGGTCAAAAAGGATCTTGCTGTGATTTATGTCATAGAGTGTTCTGCGTATGTTTTCCTTTAAAAGTTTGATAGTGTCTGGCCTTATATTTAGGTCTTTAATCTGTTTTAAGTTTATTTTTGTGTATGGTATTAGGTGGTGTTCTAATTTCATTCTTTTATATGCAGCTTTCCAGTTTTCCCAGCATCACTTACTGAAGAGGCTGTCTTTTCTCCATTGTATATTCTTGCCTCCTTTATCAAAAATAAGATGACCATATGTGTGTGGGATTATCTCTGGGCTTTCTATCCTGTTCCATTGATCTATATTTCTGTTTTTATGCCACTACCATACTGTCTTGATTACCGTAGCTTTGCAGTATAGTCTGAAGTCCGGGAGCCTCATTCCTTCAGATCCGTTTTCCTGTCTCTATCTTTCTTTGGCTATTCAGGGTCTTTTGTGTTTCCATACAAATTGTGAAGTTTTTGTTCTAGTTCTGGAAAAATGCCATTGGTAGTTTGATAGGGATTGCATTGAATCTGTAGATTGCTTTGGGTAGTATAGTCATTTTCACAATGTTGATTCTTCCAATCCAAGAATATGACATATCTCTCCATCTGTTTGAATTATTTTTAATTTCTTTCATCAGTGTCTTATAGTTTTCTCAGTACAAGTCTTTCATCTCCTTAGGTAGGTTTATTCCTAGGTATTTTATTCTTTTTGTTGCAATGGTAAATGCGAGTGTTTCCTTAATTCCTATTTCAGATTTTTCATCATTAGTGTTTAGGAGTGCAAGAGATGTCTGTGCATTAATTTTGTATCCTGCTACTTTACCAAATTCATTGATTAGCTCTAGCAGTTTTCTGGTAGCATCTTTAGGATTCTCTATGTATAGTATCATGTCATCTGCCAACAGTGAGAGCTTTATTTCTTCTTTTCTGATTTGGATTCCTTTTAGTTCTTTTTCTTCTCTGATTGCTGTGGCTAAAACTTCCAAAACTATGTTGAATAATAGTGGTGAGAGTGGAAAACCTTGTCTTGTTCCTGATCTTAGAGGAAATGGTTTCAATTCTTCACTCTTGAGAATGATGTTGGCTGTGGGTTTGTCATATATGGCCTTTTTTATGTTGAGGTAAGTTCCCTCTATGCCTATTTTCTGGTGGGTTTTTATCATAAATGGGTGTTGAATTTTTTTGAAAGCTTTTTCTGCATCTATTGAGATGATCATATGGTTTTTCTCCTTGAATTTGTTAATATGGTGTATTACATTGACTGATTTGCTTATATTGAAGAATCCTTGCGTTCCTGGCATAAACCCCAAGTGATCATGATGTATGATCCTTTTAATGTGCTGATGAATTCTGTTTACTAGTATTCTGTTGAGGATGTTTGCATCTATGTTCATCAGTGATATTGGCCTGTAGTCTTCTTTCTTTGTGACATCTTTGTCTGGTTTTGGTATCAGGGTGATGGTGGCTTTGTAGAATGTGTTTGGGAGTGTTCCTCCCTCTGCTATATTTTGGAAGAGTTTGAGAAGGATAGGTATTAGTTCTTCTCTAAATGTTTGATAGAAATCTCCTGTGAAGCCATCTGGTCCTGGGCATTTGTTTGTTGGAAGATTTTTAATCACAGTTTCAATTTCAGCATTTGTGATTGGTCTCTTTATAGTTTCTATTTCTTCCTGGTTCTGTCTTGGAAGGTTGTGCTTTTCTAACAATTTGTCCATTTCTTCCAGGTTGTCCGTTTTATTGGCATAGAGTTGCTTCTAGTAATCTCTCATGATCCTTTGTATTTCTGCAGTGTCAGTTGTTACTTCTCTTTTTTCATTTCTAATTCTGTTGATTTGAGTCTTCTCCCTTTTTTTCTTGATGAGTCTGGCTAATGGTTTATCAATTTTGTTTTTCTACTCAAAAAACCAGTCTTTAGTTTTATTGATCTTTGCTATTTTTTCCTTCATTTCTTTTTCATTTATTTCTGTTCTGATCTTTATGATTTCTTTCCTTCTGCTAACTTCGGGGTTTTTTTGTTCTTCTTTCTCTAATTGCTTTAGGTATAAGGTTAGATTGTTTATTTGAGATGTTTCTTGTTTCTTGAGTTAGGATTGTATTGCTATAAACTTCCATCTTAGAACTGCTTTTGCTGCATCCCATAGGTTTTGGGTTATTGTGTTTTCATTGTCATTTGTTTCTAGGTATTTTTTGATTTCCTCTTTGATTTCTTCAGTGATCTCTTGGTTATTTAGTAGTGTATTGTTTAGCTTCCATGTGTTTGTATTTTTTACAGATTTTTCCTTGTAACTGATATCTAGTCTCGTAGCATTGTGGTCAGAAAAGTTACTTGATATGATTTCAATTTTCTTAAATTTACCAAGGTTTGATTTGTGACCCAAGATATGATCTATCCTGTAGAATGTTCCATGAGCACTTGAGAAGAAGGCATATTCTGTTTTTTTGGATGGAATGTCCTATAAATATCAACTAAGTCCAGTTTGTTTAATGTATAATTTAAAGCTTGTGTTTCCTTATTTATTTTCATTTTGGAATATCTGTCCATTGGTGAAAGTAGGGTGTTATAGTCCCTTACAATGATTGTGTTACTATTGAGTTCCCCTTTTATGGCTGTTAGCATTTGCCTTATGTATTGAGGTGCTCCTATGTTGGGTGCATAAATATTTACTATTGTTATATCTTCTTCTTGGATTGATCCCTTGATCATTCTGTAGTGTCCTTCCTTGTCTGTTGTAATAGTCTTTAATTTAAAGTCTATTTTGTTGGATATGAGAATTCCTACTCCAGCTTTCTTTTGATTTCCATTTTTATGGAATATCTTTTTCCATCCTCTCACTTTCAGTCTGTATGTGTCCCTATGTCTGAAGTGGGTCTCTTGAAGACAGCATATATACAGGTCTTGTTTTAGTATCCATTCAGCCAGTCTATGTCTTTTGGTTGGAGTATTTAATCCATTTACATGTAAGGTAGTTATTGACATGTATGTTCCTATTACCATTTTCTTTTTCTTTCTTCTTCTTATTTTTTTTTTTGTGGTACGTGGGCCTCTCACTGTTGTGACCTCTCCTGTTGCGGAGCACAGGCTCTGGAAGCACAGGCTTATTGGCCATGGCTCATGGGCCCAGCCACTCCACGGCATGTGGGATCTTCCCAGACTGGGGCACGAACCCGTGTCCCCTGAATCAGCAGGTGGACTCTGAACCACTGCGCCACAAGGGAAGCCCACCATTTTCTTAACTGTTCTGAGTTTGCTATTGTAGGTCTTTTCCTTCTCTTGTGTTTCCTGTCTAGAAAAGTTCCTTTATCATTTGTTGTAAAGCTCATTTGGTTGTGCTGAATTCTCTTAATTTTTGCTTGTCTGTAAAGGTTTTAATGTCTTCGTCGAATCTGAATGAGATCCTTGCTGGGTAGTATAATCTTGGTTGTAGGTTCTTCCCTTTCATCACTTTAAATATGTCCTGCTACTGCCTACTGCCTTCTGGCTTGCAGAACTTCTGCTGAAAGATCAGCTGTTAACCTTATGGGGATTCCCTTGTATTTTTTTGTTGTTTTTCCCTTGCTGATTTTAATATTTTTTCTTTGTATTTATTTTTTGATAGTTTGATTTATATGTGTCTTGGTGTGTTTCTCCTTGGATTTATCCTCTCTGTGCTTCCTGGACTTGATTATTTCCTTACCCATGTTAGGGAAGTTTTCAACTATAATCTCTTCAAATATTTTCTCAGTCCCTTTCTTTTTCTCTTCTTCTTCTGGGACACCTATAATTCGAATGTTGTTGCATTTAATGTTGTTCCAGATGTCTCTGAGACTGTCCTCCATTCTTTTAGCTCTAGTAAATTACATGGCTCAGCTCTGGAGATGTTTATTGCCATAATAATATAAACACTGAATCCTTATGTAATCACAAACTGTTTTAAACTGCATTGGGAGGATGAATGAGGGGAAAGTGTGTGTCTGGAGGGTGGGACAGGAGAAGTAAATTCTAATCTTTCAATTTAAGAATTCAATATATAATATCTAAGTGTGAGAAAACATCCAGAAATAGATACATATTATAAAAATGGACATAAACAATTAAAAAGATTTAATAGTAGTTGCCCCTGGGAGGCCGGAATCTGGAAAGAAACTGCTGCTTTTTTCATTATTGTTGTTTTGAGTCTTGCAGTAATATTTGACTTTTTAAACTGTACACATAAATTAAGGATTATAAAAATTATATTTAAAGTGTATTCAGAATGTAGAGAAAAACATACCTCACTATGATGACTGACGGGGAAACCCAGAAAATTCCTAACAGATAAGCATTATATGTTCATTTTACATGAGAAGAAATTGAAGTCCAGAGAGACTGTACAAGTTGACATAGTTACTAAGTAGCAGAGCCAGTGATCAAACCCAGTCTTTCTGATTTCCTATTTCAGGCTTCCTCACAATACCTTCCTGTCTCTCGTTATCTTTTACCTTAAATTTGTCATATTGCTATAAATAATATCACCCACACAGTAGCAACTAAAAAAGTCTGAATATAGGAAATGCCATCCTTCATTAGTCGTGTCTGAGCTAACTGAGCAGAATCTAATGTCGCCGTCGCATCCTTGGTATGGAACAGAGATGAGCATTCAGGTGGACAGTAGGTACAGCTTTGGATTCTAAAGATTTTCCTAGTGGATAAATGTTTCTCTCTAGAGCAGCCCAAGGCACAAGAAACTAATCTCACTGCTTAACAAATCTTCTCAACTGGATTAAATGTACCTGGGAAATAACATTTCTATTTGCTCTCAAGACATGATTACATTAAACCTAAATGATGTACCTGACATGGGAGTTAGACAAGAATATTTTAATTGAGTGTTAACTATACTACTGGTGTACTCTTCTACATTTATTTTTCAAAAAGCTATAAGCTTTGGGGCTTCCCTGGTGGCGCAGTGGTTAGGAATCCACCTGCCAATGCAGGGGACATGGGTTCGAGCCCTGGTCTGGGAGGATCCCACATGCCACGGGGCAACTGAGCCTGTGAGCCACAACTACTGACCCTGCACGTCTGGAGCCTGTGCTCCGCAACAAGAGAGGCTGCAACAGTGAGAGGCCTGCGCACCACAATGAAGAGTGGCCCCTGCTCGCCGCAACTAGAGAAAGCCCTCGCACAGAAACTAAGACCCAACACAGCCAAAAATAAATAAAAATAAATTTATTTTAAAAAAAAGCTATAAGCTTTGATGAGCTCTCAATTCTCATCTATTAGTTTGAGATAGCCCCTGATTAATGTCACCTCCCTTCCACAAGCACAAGGCATCACCAGCCTTCTCCTTGGTAACCAGATATTTTTTGCATCCTTTGGTACTAGTTTCTGAAAGTGTCGTTATGATGTCTGCAATTTGCAGAATTCAATGGCAGCTCCAGTAAAATAAACAAAATCTAATTACGTCAAGATTGAACTTGGCCTGAAGTAGGACGATTTGTTTTCATTCTTTATAATGTGTGAATACCTGCAAAAGTGGTAAATGTCCAGATGTTTCTTAGAAAACTTTATGAAGAGAATTATAGGGGAAATTTAGATTGAGTTGCTAAATATCCTATCAATTTGACCTTTCTAGTCTAAGTTCTTGGGTTTTAGATTTATGAACCCTTGGAATTTTATGGAAAATGGTGCATATGTGCACTTTGAAAAAAAGATGGTCCATAACTTTCATCAAATTAGATGAAAAGAGAGGTTCATAACCCCCAAAACATAAAGAATCATTGCTCTACATAAAGAAATGAAGTCCATGTGGAACTCTTTAATTAGATTCTTCTTAGTGGAAACATAAGGATTATTACAAAGGGTATTAGTAAATTTCCAAGAGATAGAAAGTATTAAATATGTCCTCTATCATTACTATTCAATTCTTTTTCTATTTCTGGAGCCATGAATCTCAAAGTTCATCTAAGACAAACTTCATTTCCCCTCCCACCCCATCCCCTAAATTTCCTTTTTTTTTCTAGCTTTTGAGGGTTCATATGAGATTATCAATGGACAGTACTTTTCACTGTGGCTTCCAAGTTGAGTTGAAGTTTCTACTTCTTTCTCTGCACAGTATACTGAACATACTTAATAGAAAAATGAAAATCTAAAGCATTATATTATTCAGTGATGCCAGTGGTGTAACACTGCTCATCTTTTCCCTTGTTCTTTCATTGATCAGAAGCAGCTTTTGTGCCATCTCTGCTAGAGCTCTCAAAAGCCGTTTTCCTCTAAGCAATTGTAGAGAAAATAAAGGGTCAACTCAATGATAGGTGTGTGGCCTGGATTTCTGAAACTTTTTATGAGATTTCATCATTGTTAAATTTAATCTCTAGCAACCTGGAAGCAACGCATAAAACTTCCAGGAAGGACATTTAATTGATTATTCTGGTTAAGAAACATTTTTATTTAATATTTTAAAGATCAACTATAGAATAGTTTAGATGACAAAAAAAACAGGACACATACTCTCAAAAGCTTAATAATCTACTGAGAACAGCCTATGGAAAAGAGAAATAATATGTAGATCAAGTCAGGTCTTCAGGTAAAGTGATGATAGCAGATGAGTCACCACATTATGGAACCACTTTCTTACCTTTTCACATAAAGAAAATAAATTTTAACAGTGCATCTAGGCTTATTAGTTTCTTACATAACAAGTCATGCTAACCAAATCAATGAAACACTAAAGTGTAAATCAGATGCACCTGTATTTATCTGTGGGAAGCAGAGTATATCTCTCAATGTTGATTATAATTGTTTCTTTTACTTTCAATATCCACTTCTTGGAATCTGGGGGGAAAAAAACAACTAACAGTTGAAAGCTGAGCGTAGAATTGTAACAGAGAAAACTGACTATGGGAAAATTCCTAATAAACAATCTTGACTTCAAAAACACAGCTCTCAGACATGAGTGGTTTTATAACTGCCTGGTGACTCTTGGGCCAGGTTTCCTTCATTTGTAAATTGAATCTGACACTTTCTTGCAGTGAACCATTGGTTGAGACAATTAGCCTTTCTGAGCCTCATAGAAATAACAGTATCTACCTCCTAAGGTTGTCATAATTTTGACTAAGATAATTTGTGTAAAGAGCTTAGCATTGTGTTGGCACATAAATTAGATCCATAGACCCTTTGTTGAATTTCTTTTTCACTTTTACCCTTGTATGTTTTCCTTTTCCTTCTTCCTCTCATTCTTAAAAAACTACATCAATTTTTCCCTTAAAAAATGAGATAAACATCTAGGAAATGCTTCGTGTTATTTTATGTGTATGGTTTTAAAACTTTACATAAATGACATTGTGCTCTAATCTCATTCCGTGTCATTCCTTTTTCACGTTACTATATGAGAATCTACTTCATTGGTTCTGTTACATAATATCCTGCTATGTCTATGAGACATATTTTATTTTTCTGCTCACTTAGTGATGAACACAGGTGGCTTGCATCTCTTTGCTTCTCCCAAACAACTCTGTGATCAACAGACAGGTGCATAGTTCCTTGTGAAGGTACAAGATTTTCTCGGGATATATTTTCAGGGGCAAAACTGGTGGGTCATAAATGCATGGGCTTCCATATGATGGACCTGGAAGGACAGCTCATACTTTTACATACTTTTCCAGTAGAGCAGGGAGGGGAATGGGATTGGAAATGGGAGATGAAGAGGAAAGTAATAAAACAAATCAAAGACCTTCCTCAGATGGATGTGGACTGATGAGTATGATCACCTCAGTCCTATGCACCTGAAGTCCTTAAAACTGTAGTAAAAAAGAATATGACTTAATGCATTAACAATATAAATACAACGCTTACTACAACGGCTTAGCATTGTCATCTATGCTCCAGAGCCAGGATGTCAGCCTCCCATTACACTATCAAGATGCTGCAGAAAATCACTAGATGATGTCTGTGAGGTCCGTAAAACTCTTGAGACTTAGCTTCTATACGAACAATGCAAAATGTTAACTCTGAAAAGATAGCTCTCGAAATTCTAATTATAGACCTCTTTGTTAATCAACACTGGAGATAGCCATGACTTAAATGGTTTCTTTAAGCCTGACTGTTTCTGATTCCCAATTAGCCTATAAGGATGTCTTATAAGTGGACACTTGTGACCATTTCATCCAATCAAAGAATGCAAGGTCTCACAGTAAGGTCACATATAATTTAGACACATATATGAGCAAGAGGTATAGAATCAGGAGTTTTGAAGTAAGCAGTCAGTGCAAAAAGAAATGTCAAACAGGGTTCAAGAGTTAGTTTAAATTTACACTCGTAAATGGATATGCCTTTAAAACAAAAGAATAAAATATCACTCAAACTGTTTGTCTATGTCAATAGATTGAAATGACTAAACCTTTTATTTTCAATAGCACTTTTTGCTTTTTTGTAGGTCTAGTGCCAAACAACAAGTATGACAGTTTTTCCTGCTTATTTCTTCAGGAACTAAGGAGAGACAGACCTGAAAAAGGGGTCATAATGATTTTCTTCAGAAGTAATAAGGGAACTAATGTGAAAGTTAGGAATCTTTGAGAAATGTCCACAGGCAGCTCAGTCCTTTAATTCAGAGCAGGATTATTTTGTTTTATTTTATTTATTTATTTATTTATTTTTGCGGTACGCGGGCTTCTCACTGCTGTGGCCTCTCCCGTTGCGGAGCACAGGCTCTGGACGCGCAGGCTCAGCGGCCATGGCTCACGGGCCCAGCCGCTCGGCGGCATGTGGGATCCTCCCGGACCGGGGCACGAACCCGGACCGGGGCACGAACCCGTGTCCCCTGCATCGCCAGGCGGACTCTCAACCACTGCGCCACCAGGGGAGCCCTACTTTACTTTTTAATAGTTTAGGATGTAATCGATATGTTAATTAAATTAGTTGATTTTGCTCAAACTATTATATTAATCCACTGTTATTTTTGGTAAAGCAGGTCACTATAATTCTAATACTATTTAGAAGCCAGGAATACATAATGGAAGAGGACATTTAGAGGTAAACATCACCACTAAATTTTAAAAACCTTTCCAATTTATGAAATTGAGTTTTATTTAAAATTTTTGCTCTCCTTTTATCTTTGTCAATATTTGTCTAATATATTTGCGTCCCTCAAATCTGATCTGTATATGTTCTGTTTATAATATTTAAATATACACATTTTATGTTAGTAGTCTATACAATAATTTCCCATGTATTCTAGATAAAAGACATTGAAAATGTAGGTTACAAAGGATTAATTTTATGTATAAACATCGTTCTTATTCAGTTATCTTTATCTAAGAGAAACAGTTCTTCATTTGTAAAACCTTTAGGAGAGTTCACTGTAAATATACCGGAGCTGAAGAAGGGGATTTGGGACAATAATTTGTGATTAAATCCAATCTTTTAACTCCGGCTGTTGGGAGTTTCCCATGAAACCCCTGTCCTCAGAGATTTGCCCCTTTTAACTCTAATTAGTTGCATGTTTATTGATTTAGGGAACAGGAAAATTCACCTCCTCAAATAGGGCATTTTCTGAATTGAAATCCTTTTAAAGGGGTGTTTGATGTGTCAAATAGCTGTGACCCTTTTAGAATTAAGTTACTGCTGGTATAAAAATACCAGTTAAAACTCATATTCACCTCTGTTCTACATATAGAATGTGTTTACATACCTGATATTGTATATCTGTAGTATAGCCTAATTTTCCAAATCTAATCTAGATTGATCCCATTTTCTGGGGTAAGAAAAACAACTTGTAATATAATCTTTTTGTCATAACCCTCAAGAAGTATCTTCTGGGCTTGAAAGCATGCTGGAGGTTCTATGTGTTGGCTCACACCTCAAGAGGAAGTCCGCACCCAACTCGCCTCTCTGGTCCCTCCATCACACCAGGAACTACTCCCTGGAACATTCACCAGATTGTCTTAGTTCACCAGCCTCCTGCCTTGTGTCACTCAACTCTAATGGAAGAACTTGAACTGTTTATAACAGAGATACTTTAATTCTAGAATTAAAAGATTGGAATTTGACACACACACACAAAATCTACTTTTTCTAGCTCTAAGAGTTCTGGTGAACATTAAGGAACAGTTTTGACATTTTTTGTTTTTAATATGAGCCAGCAATTTTGTACCATCTTCTTTACAAAGCAAAGCATTGACAATCACCCACTTGCTGACCCCTTCTCTGCCTTGGGTCATCTGAAGTCAATTACTGCCGTCCTGGGAGGATGGTGGAAAATGCCAGTGAAATCGTGCACTAATTCAATGACATGTCCATTGTTCCACTCATTTAAGAAAGCAGTTTTCTGAACAGCAAAGCATTTCACATGTTCCTGGCTGTACTAAATTAACTCGAAAAATGTAAGGATTAGACCCTAGGCTGTTTATCTCTAGTTCTCAGCTGTCATCCTGGGTTGCAAGACTCCAGAGTCTTCTTGCTCATGAGAGGACTTGTGAGCATTCAGAAAAGCCTAAATGGACTCTCATTACGTCACAGGGACTTGGAGGTAAGAGCATATTCTGTGGCATTTGTGGTTCTGCCTTGTAGAATTGATATCCTTAATTATAGGCAGCAGATGGAGCTGTGAGTGAATGCATGACCTTTTAAGCTCCGTTCCCCAAGTAGACTTAGTGCTGTCACAGCTCAGAGGCAATCACTGTCAATCAGCGCCAGGTCAGCCTGTGATGGGGCCAGGGGCCTGGGCTATCGGAAAGACGCTGGCTAGGGTTGAAAAACTAATTTCCCTACTCCCGTACACAGATACACAAAAGAGGGGCTCATTGCTTTCTAGAGCTTTAAGTTCTTAGGTGCTGATAGAAGCTCCTGGATTTGGTGCATCTGGGAAAGAAAGGTTACTCTGGGGTATAAGATATTGAAATTCAGCAGCTGATGAGGATAAGAAAGGCCAAATCACCGGAAGACAAACACTGTGTGATTCTACTTATAAAATAGTCAAATTCATAGAATCAAGGAGAGGAATGAATGGTGGTTGCCAGGGGTGGAGGCAGGAGGAAATGGGGAGTTATTCATCCACGGGCTTAAAGTTTCAGTTATACGAGAGGAATAAGTTCTAGAGATCTGTCCAACATCGTACCTGTAGTCAACATGCTGTATTGTACACTTAAACATTTGTGAACAGGGTACATCTCCCATTAAGCGTTCTTACCATATTACAGAAAATTTAAAGAAATTTAAAGAAAAAAGACCAGCAGAGCCAGATTTGTCAATACTTGTTTAGCAGATTACAGGAGCCAAGAATCAGTATCAGTGACAGTGTAACGCATGACTCAGGCCAGGGGGAACAGACAATAAAAAGAAAAACCTTTCTCTTTTCAGAATAAGAATTCTCTGTCTTCAGAGAACACTGGATGCCTCTTTACCGCGCATCCCTACAGCAAAATGCTTTTCTCATGTACAAAACACTGTGGTTGACAGTTTACCTGAAGCTTGTTATTGTTCCTCTACCTAGTAACCCACATTCACGATTTCTTCTACAAGAGCCACATAGATGAAGATGGAGTATAACACCTGAAATAATAGAATTTTACAGGAAATAATGTAAATGAAGCCGTTTGCCCTTAATGACCCATAATAAGATGCTCTTGTTACCAAGCTCTGCTGGCGCACCCAGTGCAGGTTGCCATGGTAATGTGCAGCTGCGCCTCCACACTGTTGCTTAATCATGTGTGATGTCAGGCCCTTGAGATAACACAAGCTTAGAAAATCTTTACAGCCACAGTGACAGTCCACTTGGGACTTCAGTTATGTATGGATGAGGGCCTCTGTGTCCAGGTATAATTAAAATACACTCAGACTTATGATTGGAAATGACTTCAGCAGAGAATTAGGTCATCTTTTTAATTCTCCATTCACTTCCATTTCTCCACATGACTGCCCAGTCAGACGTGAGCCAGAAATGGGGCAGCCCCAGCGCATCACTGAGGATGATGCTTCCACACCTGTGCAGGGCTCACCCTTGGCATGGGTGGGATAAGTGGCTGGTCTACCCTAGTCCACATCTAAAAAAGACACGACGAAGACCTTCTGTCCCCTCTTCCCACGTTCCCTGCGTCTACCTTCCGCCATGACTGAGCCTGAAATTCTCACTATGACTCTTTACTCAATTTAGACAAAAAAGTCGGGACATTTTACCCAGAGTACAATTTTCAAAATTTATTTATTATCTCGGAGGAAAAAACAGGCTCTGAGGAATCTGTCCTTTTCCTTCTCTTTTTGTAATTCCTTTTTTCCTTCCCTCCACCTTTTTGTTCTGTCTTAAAAGTGTTTATTAGGTACCATTATCTGTCAGGCAATTACCAGGACATGAGGATGAATAAGGCTCATTTACTCTAAGGAGCCCACAGGTTATCAAGGGGGATGCGGCATGTAAGCAAATGTGCAAGCTAAAGAGACAGAGACATGCACAAGGCCCACGTGGAGAAATTCTACCTGAGGGAGAGCAGGACAGGCTTGGAGAGGCGGTCATACTTGGGATGCCTCTCAAAAGGAAATTAGTGGGATTGGGGGAGGGTGATAGAGGGGACAATGTGAGTAAAGACTGAAGGCATGGAATGAGCTTGAATGTTTGGGGAATTGCAAGCGATTCAGAATGGCTAGGGCTATGGCCTTGAGAGCGGTCTGGGGGAGAAATAAGACAGATGTAGGTAGGTCCAGATTGTAATGAGTTTTGGCTTTATTTTGCAGGCAAATAGGAGCTACTTAAGGTTTCAAGGAGGGAAGGCAGAGAATTTATAATTGCTCTTTAGGAAGACTATTCTAGCAAAGAAAAGCATGAACTGGAGAAAACATGGGGCAATTAGGAAGCTATTGAAACAGTGTGACTATAGAAGACATTTAACGTGTTTTGTTTTGTTTTGGTCTGTCTAGCATCTGCTTTTTGAGAGAGAATTGCCCTGTTATCAACCCCTGGCCCACCCTCACACTAATGGACATAAGACCCAAACCCAGCCCATTATAGTACCCTAGCCCTGGTTCACTGTGACTGGTCCAGGGTTAGTCACATAATCCAGGCAGCACCAATCAGACTTCTCTCATGAAACTTCACATATGGACTCCTGGATGTACGATTCTTTCTTTCCCTCTTCCTTCCTACCTTCCTTCCTTCCTTCCTTCTTTCCTTCCTCCCTCCCTCCCTTTCTTCGTTCTTTCCTCCCTTCCTTTCTTTTCTTTCAGGTGAAAGGATGTAGCCTTTGGTTTCCAGAAACCACCTCTCCTGCGATAGAGAGAGGGCGCTTTGATCATTAAGCCACTTAGAGGAAAATACACTAAAAGATGGGGAAACAGGGATTTATTGATATTGTTTGAGCCCCCTAGAATCTAGGACCTAGATCCAGCTGTGTTGAAACCAGTATGCCAGTGGACTTTCCAGTTACATACACCAAAAGATTCCTTTTTGCTTGAGCAAACTTGAGTTAGCTTTTTGTCACTTGCAGCTGAATGTTTCCTGAATAAGATACCAGGTAAAAACGGTGAGACCTTGAGTTGAGGCTATAGATGATGGTTTCAGTGACATTAATGAAGCTACTCAGGGCTCAGAGAAGTGAGCTGAGGGAAAAGCACTAACAGAGGCACCTACTAAGTACTGGGGGGACACAGAGGTTGGACCCACCAGCCATGAGCCTCCAACTCCTGCACAAGCAGGGGTTGAGAAGTTTCTGCTTTGGCAAGTGGATTGGTGAAGAGCATTTCTTCTTCTGATGGAGACTCTCTCTCCTTTGGAGTGACCAGATTCGTAGGAGTTTAATTTTATGTTGAATTGATTCTGTCTTCATGTCTCACTGGCCCTGATTCTATTCTTCAGATTCCTACAGAATATATTTAGTCTTTCTCTTACAGAAAATCCCTTCTACATTTTAATAAAGCATTTGCATATCTCTTCCATCTTCCCCTTTCCAATCTAAACATTGTGTCTCTAGTTCCCTTCCAATGTGCTTCACAGGACATGGTTTGGATGGCTTTTAAGTAGTACTTACCAGTAGGTAAGGTTATCTTTTCAACTATTTGTTTATCTTCTGTTTTCATTAAATCAGTCACATCTGTGTGAACAGGCACCTTGAATGTTTCGTCCACCATTTGTACCCAGCACCACAATCAGTGACTGAAACAAAGTAGGCACTCAATAAACATTTGCTGGTGAGTAGTTTCTAGTTTCTAGTTTCTAGTCCATCACCATCTCAGTGGATCTCTTGTTTGTCTATAGCCCACTAATATGCGGTATCCAGTGCAGGATACTCTGGTATCAGTAGAACATCACAGAATAGAAGGGGGTAGTTGCCAATTTTTTCTGGATCTTTAGACGATGTGCCCCAACACTGCATTGGCTTCTGGGGGAGTTACATCACATTGTCATTCTATATCGCTCACCTCAAACCATTAAGTCTTTTTCATGAAGCAGTTGTTAAGCCTTGTCTTCCCATTCTGTAACGGCCTTGCTAGGTCATTATATTTTTTGATCCTTAGTCCAGAATTTCACATATACCCCTGCTAAATTTAGCCCAATGAAGGTCGCATGGCTTTTGCTTGTGATGATGTCATCCAATCTTTAGTTCTCCCAGCTTTCTACCAACAGCATAATCAGAGTCTGACTAGTCTTCTGGAGGTCAGGCTTTCTGCATCACCCTTCTCCCCAAATCCTGGCACGTGGCCTGGTGTCTAGAGCATACTCAGTTAAATGTTTATTGGACCAACTTGAAAGGCATACCTTCTATATTTTTCAAGTTTTGATTAAAATGTAAAAAAGGACAGAATATTTTAGCTTTCTTCCAGAAACATCCTTCTTTTGGTATCTATCTCTCAATGTGTATTAATCCAAAAGTGTTTGGATTCAGCTCATTTTTCTCCTTCATCTTTGTCATAAGGAAGGTTTGGGGATATTTTGCTGTTATCAAGATACAATGTACTTACACTATAGAAACAATTCCTATGAAAGCTGAGTTTAGATTGACATAACTTGATATTAAGGAACATATACTGGCTCCCAGTGATTACCAGTTCCTCTTCTACAGGTTCCAGAGCCTCCCTTTGTGGGCAGAAGGCTCCATGAGCCCGCTTGTAGACATTCTGGTGGAAGACAGAATTTCTAGGAGTCAACTGTAAAACTACTTTGCCCTTTCGGGTTGCCGCAGCAGATCAGGATGTGTGGGGAGAAGTTAGAGGAGAGAAACAGCTACCAAAACCCCAGGGGGTATATTTTTGGACTAGATAAATTCTCATTTTGTTTAGAAAAGCATCACATATCCATATATAATCAAAATATATCCACTGATGATTATAATTAGGGACGTTCAAGGTGGTGTCTCTATCCCCTGTTTAAGCAAGAGGACAATTTCTGGCAGACCGCTCATCTTAGGTTTGGTCCAAGAGGATGCTGAGTGGAGGAGGCAGGAAGCAGGAGTTGGAGATTACTGTGCTCCACATCCCTGGCTAAGGCCATCTGAGTTGACTATGTTAGTTACATCAGCACTACTTTTTCCTCAGTGCTATAGTAATGACTTGGAACACTCTGAAGGACCTTCCTTAGATTTCAATGTCCTTTAAAACCAAAGAGCATATGTTAACAGACCAAGCCAACAGCCCCTTTCAACATAAATTGGCATGATCCTTCTCTCTTGAGTGGATTCCTCCAGAATCCATGGCATAAAGAGCCACATTTCCTTGAAATGTACAGGACATTTAATAACAACCACAGTATCTCCTACATGATTTATGGCTGCCTCTTCTCTGTGGATTTTGGTAGGAAGAAGGGAATTCAAATTTGACTATATGTGGGGGCAGTTCAACAGGCTTGTAGCATCATTTTGTTCAAGTTATTTGAGGAGGCTGCCACTTCCTTCCAATCTGTGCTAGTTAGTATGATTACTATCACATCTCTACTATCACATCTCTCCTCTCCATAGCCAGCAAATTAGGAATGGAGAAAAATGCAGACAGTTCACAGAGATGTTATTTTTTCTCATCTTTTTCCTCTTTCAGGCACTCTTAAATGGCTTACTGAAAAATGCTGCCAAACCTTATTTTTTGCCTCATAAGGCATAAAAGAGTTTCTCCACCCCACCTACCCCTGCCATCCCCCTTTTCTCTCCCTCTTTTTTTTTCCTCTCTTTAGAAAATGCTCAGAAAAGCATGAGCATCTTAGGGTCAGACTATCATTACAAAGTAAATTACTACTAAAATGAGCTAAGTGGTAACTTCAGTGTCTTAAAGAGTCTCTGCCTTGTCCTATGTGTTGAATTGATTGCTGGAAAATACTACACTGAATTGATTGCTGGAAAATACTTTTAAATGTATAATATTTCACAGTCCTTCCTGGGCCAAGGACTGAGTTCGGCTAATTTGAAGTGTATTGAGCTTAATGGTACCAAGCACCTCTCTCAATGAGTACTATTTGAATAAAAATAATGCATAATAATAACAGTTCCATAAACATTTGCTGACTGATGCTTTTATGGATTCAGTGAAGAAACTCTCCATTCATTACTTAATTTCACTGCTTCCCTATTTCTCCACCAGATGGCAGAAGAAGGGCCAGGTTATTGAGCTTGAGATAATTTTGATTCTTAGATATTAAATATGAGATGGTATCAAAGGTAGGAAATAAACTGTGAAATATATTGCTATGATTTTATTTTTATCATATGTTCTACATGGAAACATCTTGAAATAAAGAAAGGGTTGTGGAGAACTTAGGTGAATCTTAGAATTTAGGTTGGAGATTACAAATTAAGCCAGGGATTATAGACCAAGGGATATATTAATCCTCTTTCTGGTATCCTGATGAAATGGGCAATGGGTATGGGGAAAGGACTCAAAGGGTGTTTTTCACCCATCGTCCCTTTGCATTTGGAAATATAATAGGAAAGACACGTGGATATGAGAAACGCTCTTTTATTCCAGTACTGCAACGGATCCAGGCCTTTCAGGAATTATATCCTCTACTCCTATTTAGTGTTACTTTTGAGGCTAAACCCTTAAAATCCATCCTACTGGGTAGTTAAAATGTATGAGGAAATAACAAGGGTCAGTCAAGGACCTGAGGGCCATCAGCCAACAAAAAGAAGAGCTTGCATTCTTACAGCCGGTAAATGTTTAACATCTTGGCACTGTCAAGTGTTGCCCAAGTTTATTTATCAAGTTCTTAAACAAACTGGGAAAAATATCTTATTATTCTTGTATAAATAGATTTAAAGGGGGAGATATGAAAAAGACAGTGTGTTTCAGTCAGAAAACAACTCCATTCCCCTTCATTCTCATTGCCATTTCTCCTCCATACCAAAAACCCAAAGCATTTTTCATGATTTACATAGTCTGTCTTTTGAGATAAAAAGCCATTAGATTACAGTTGGGAGAGAAAGGGAGTGAATTGTAAGAGGTTGTTTTGAGAATAGTCTTTTCAGATAATAACCTGCATGGTAGAAATGGAAAATTAATTTTAAGACAGTGGATCAAAGATTTTTTCATCCATATTTGAGAAGAATATTTTAAGAAGCATACACATATTTATCATATTTTATTGCACAGCCACTCTGTTTTTTGAGACTTTGGCTTTAACCTTTTCTAGTCACCACGGCAACGAGGACACAAATACAACATCCATCCTAAGAGCTGAATATGTGAGGTGGAACTTCCACTGATACACATATATGTATATTTGACCTAAGCATTACAAAAAGAAATTAATGTAACTTTAAACACAGTAAATTGTCTGAGTCGTAAAATGGAAATAGTGTATATGACTAGGAAAATGTAATCTCATAAATGATTGGAGGGAAAATAGTGTTGGATTCCCCTTCTCTCTAGAAGCTCCATCTGGCATTCTCCCTTCTCCCTTCCTTCCTGATGTAAAGAACATCATGGGAAACTTGAAGAAAATCATTCTAAGACTTTACTTTTCTTCTTTCTAAAGTCTAAGCCTAAAATAAATGACTTATTTTTAGGCAAATCGTAAACCTGTAATCTGAGACACTGGTCTTACAAAAACACTTCAGCACTTCCAATTATTGGCTGTAAATTGCTTTCATAAAAACTCTTCTAAATGTTCACTCTGCATTCTGAAAGAAGAAAACAGATGCTAAAATTTCATCCCTATAAACTCCAACTACTAACTAGGTTGCTTCTCACACAGAATCCTGTGAAAGCAGGGGGAATGCGTAGATTCTACAGTGGCATAAAGCCTAGATCCATGCCCAAAGTTCTGTCCTGGACTTTGAATAACATCTTGGAAGGAACCAAAAAGAGAGCCTGCTCTGGCTGTGACAAGGGTAACACCAGATGTGAGATGCATGTGCATTGGGGAGTTTTTTGGGCAGGGGTGAAGAGCCACAGAAGAGAAGCAGGGAAGTGTGAACAACAGAGACACAAAGAGAAGCCCCTGCAGGGAGCCTCACACAGATTCTTAATAAATGCTTTTGGATATGACTGAGTGATCAAAGGGTGGTGTTAGCAACAGGCAGTCTTAGTACCATCGCCTATGGATGCCTTTGGCAATCCAGATCCTGGGTTATCTGGGGCAGTTGGACTGCCAAAGGGATGCCGTGCCCTTGGGCTTGTTATGAATGGGCAGCCATTCCTCTTGCTTGAGTCACACTCCTCCGTTGTTGGAAGGCTGTACTGAGCACTTTCCCTACGAAGAGCCGTCTTGGGTGTATTTTTCAGACTCTATGGGAGTTGGTGCAACCCAGCTCCTCAGTTTTCTCATGTCTAAAATGAGATACAAATCCACTAATAATAAGTAATAAATTTATGTACAAAATCTAACTCATAATACTGCGTGATGCTAAAGAAAAAATTTAGGCAGCTGTTGTAAAAACTTAAGGTCCTTTTCATCAGAATGTTCTTCTGCTAGCATCCATCAGGGAGGTGGTATAGCAGAGTGGGCAGAATGTTGGCCTGAGAGGCCAGAGAAGCAAAGTTAAGTTCCAGATGGGTGGCGACCTGCTGTGAGATCTGACAAAACCTCACAGCCTCTCTGGCGTCCAGTTTTCTCATTGGCAAAAGTAAGATGCTGGTCTAGAAGATCTTCTATCAAATATTTTATTATTCTAGAGAGAATTAAGTAAGGAATTGAGAGCCTAGTGTCCCTGGGAAGGTCAATTTTACTTCTGACTCCCTCAGATAATCCTCTAGGCACCTGGAAAAGGGGGAGAGACATTTATATTCAAATTTTCCAGTTGGGTTTGGGAAATCAGAATAAAAGCCAACATATCCTCCATGCTAGAAACATGGTCCTAGGGTGGGAAAGAGAGAAAGGCAACCGCTATCTCCTTCTCCTCAGTCTTCACCTGGGTTTCTCTTATGGATCATCTATCCATAAAATTAAAATTCTCTTGGCCATACGTTTATATAAGGCAGCTCACAATTAATTATTGACAACTGTGAATGAGTTTATCATAGTCTCTGGGCTCTGACAAAAGAGACGGATAACTCGCTATGAACCACTAAGTATCTGAAAAGGGCATGGGGAATGTTAGGAGGAAAAATTATGTGAGTGAGAAGAGCATGGAGGGAAGAAAAGAGAGAGAAGGGGTTGAAGAAAACTCTACAGTATCATATGGAGTCTAACAGGACAGGATCCAAATTGTAGATCCTTCATTTAATGCTTTTTTGTATACTTGAACCAGTTATTTAATCTCTACGATCCTTAGGTTATTCAGCTGTAAAAAGAATACATCACTGGATTGTTTTGAGAATTCTGTTCAATTATAAGATAAGTATAAAGCATATAGTACAATTCCATTAAAAATAATTGTTATTTTCATTAATAACAATTAAAATTGTTAACAAGTCAACAATTTTAGTTGGCGATTTAAATACTCCTCCCTCGGTAATTGACAGAACTAGAAAGATCAGTAAGAAAGATTTGAACAACATGAACCAAATTGGCCTAGTTGACATATATAATGCACTCCGCCACCAACAGCAGAATGCACATTCTTTTCAAGTATATATGGAAAATTTCCCAGTATAGATATTATGACAATTCCATAAAACAAATAGTGATAAATTTAATAGGTTTAAAATTATACAAAGTAATTCTCTGATTACAATGAAACTAAATTAAAAACCAATCACAAAAAGAAATCTGAGAATGCAAATATTTGGAAATTAAAGAGCACAATTCTAAATAACTCATGGGTCAAAAAAGAAATCACAAAAGCAATTAGAAAATATTGTGAACTAATTAAAAATGAGAACAAATCATATCAAAATTTATGAGACACAGCTAAAATAGTGGTTAGAGGGAAATTATAGTGATAAATACTTATATAGTATTAAAAAGAAAGAAAGAGATAAAATCACTAATTTAGGTTTCCATCATAAGAAATTAGGAAAAGAAGAGCAAACCAAATCCAAAGGGAGTAGAAGGAAATAATAAAGATCTGAATGGAAATCAGTAAATTAGAAAGCAGAAAAACAATAGAGAATTTCAATCACACTAAATTTTGGTTCTTTGAAAACATTAAAAAAATTGATAAACCTTTACTTAGTCTGATCAAGGAAAGATGGAAGTAGACATAAATTACCAAAATCAGGAACAAAAGAGACACATTAACACAAACCATGAAGAAATTAAAATAGTTATAAGGGGATATTATGAATAACTTTATTCTAACAAATTAGACAATTTAAATGAAATGGATAAATTCCTAGAAAGACACAAATTACTAAAACTGACTATAAAAGAAATAATAAATCTGAATAGATCTACATCAAGCAAAGAAATTGAATTAGAATTAAAAGTCTTTCCACATAGAAAAGCTGAGGCCCAAATGACTTTACTGGTAAAATCTGTGAAGTCATTTCTTTTAAGGAAGAAATAACACCAGTTCTACACACACTCAGAAAATAGAGGAGGGAATACTTTTCTACTTATTTAATGAGGCCAGTATTACCTTGATGTCAAAGCAAGAGAGGTATCATAAGAAAAGTGAATAAATAAAACTATGGAATAATAACACTCATTCACTAATAATAGCTACGGAATAAAAACAAAAATTATTAACAAAACATCAGAAGATCGTATCCATCCATGTAAAAAAGAATTATAAATGATGAAAAGCTGGGATTTGCAAGAGTAGTTTGAAGTTCAAAAATCAGTGTAATGTACAGTATTAAGAGGATAAAGGGCAAAAACCATATAAACATCTCAATAAATGTAGAAAAAGAATTGGAAAAAAATACAACACCCATTTACGTTAAAAACTCCCAAGAAGCAAGCAGAAAAAGAGAACTTCCTTAATTTAATAAAGAACATCTATAAAAAACCTACAGTTGGGACTTCCCTGGCAGTCCAGTGGTTAACACTTTGCCTTCCGATGCAGGGGGTGGAGGTTTGATCCCTGGTAAGGCAACTAAGATCCCACATACCTCAGGGTCAAAAAACCAAAACGTAAAACAGAAGCAATATTGTAACAAATTCAATAAACACTTTAAAAATGTTCCACAACGAAAAAAACATCTTAAAGAAAAAGACGTACAGTTGATGTCATACTTAGTGGTGAAAGACTAAATTCTCTCTCCCTTAGACTGGGGAAATTCACTGTATATTGGATACTCTATCCAGAGAAGCAAGGCAAGGAGAAAACCTAAAGGCATATAGATTAGAAAGGAAGATGTAAAATGTTTTGTTCACAGATGAAATGATCTGTGTGTAAAAAATCCTAAGGAATCTAAGAAAAAGACTTAGAACTAATGATAAGAGTTTAGCAAGGTAACAGGAAGATGAATATACAGACAGTAATATATTCCTATATACTAGCAACAAACAATGTAAAAATATAATTAATAAAAAATTCCATTCACAATAATATCAAAAAGAACAAAATACTTAGGAATAATTTATATTTCTTTAAAAAGATAAGACCTCTACATTGAAAATTATAATACATTGCTGAAAGAAATTAAAGAAGACCGAAATAAGTGAGAAATATATCATGTTTGTGGATTATAAAACTTGATATTAAGATGTCAACTTTCCACAAATTGATCTACAGATTCAAAATGATCCCTACAGAATTCTGGCTGGCTCTTTTTTATTAGATTCAATTAGTCGATCCTAGGAAGCATATGTAAGTGCAAAGGACATAGAATAGTCAAAACAATTTTGAAAAAGAGGTGCAAAGTTGAAGGACTTACACTACCTGATTTCAAAGCTCAACACAAAATAATAGTAGGCAGGACAGTGTGATGTTGGCATAATGGTAGACATAAAGGTCAATGGTGCAGAATAGTCCAGAACTAAGCTCACATGTATATGGTCAATTTATTTTCAACAAGTGAGCCAGGGTAATTCAATGGGGAAAAACAGTCTTTTCAACAAATGGAGCTGAGAAATTAACTTTAAATTGATCACAGACTTGAATGTGAGAGCTGAAACTCTAAGATATGTCGAAGAGAACACAGGAGAAAAATGTTTGTGATTTTAGGTTAGTAAATATTTCTTAGATATGGCATCAGAAGCACACATCTATTAAAAATGTGATAAATAGAACTTCATCAAAATCACAACTTTTGGTCTTCACAAGATACTACTAAGAAAATGAAAAGATAAGACAGAGGCTGGGAGAAAATATTTGCAAAACAACTGATAAAATAATTTTGTATAAATAAATAACTCTTACAATTCAATAATAAGACAAACACCCAAATTAAAAATAAGAAATGATTTGAATAGAAATTTCTCCAAAGAAGATTTACAAATGAGTGCCACTAGTCATCAAGGAATGCAAATTAAAACTACAGGAAACCACTACACACTCACTAGAGTAGCTTAATTAAAAAAGACTGAAAATTCTACGTGTTGGTGAGGATGTGGAAGAAGTGGAACCCTCATACACTGCTGGCAGGAGTAAAATGATACAACCACTTTGAGAAATACTTTGATAGTTTGTTTTTTTTTTTCGGTACGCAGGCCTCTCACTGTTGTGGCCTCTCCCGTTGCGGAGCACAGGCTCCGGACGCGCAGGCTCAGCGGCCATGGCTCACGGGCCCAGCCACTCCGCGGCATGTGGGATCTTCCCGGACAGGGGCACGAACCCATGTCCCTTGCATCGGCAGGTGGACTCTCAACCACTGCGCCACCAGGGAAGCCCCTTTGATAGCTTTTTTTTAAGTTAAATATAAACTTATCAAAGAGACCAGCAAGTTTACTCCTAGATATCTACCCTCCAAAAATGAGAACATATATCTATACAAAAACTTGTATGTGAATGGTCATAGTAGCATTACTTGTAATAGCCAAAAAATGACAACGTCCATCAAATGATGGATGTATAAACAAAATGTAGTAAATTCTTGTAATGAAATATTACACAGCAATTAAAAGGAATGGATTACAGATACATGCAACAACATAGATGAACCTCGTAAATGTAATGCTAAGTGAAAGAAGCCAAATGCATTAGACTATAATGACTACATTTTAAATAATTTCTATAAAAGGCAAAACTTCCTGGGGCTGGGGAGAGAGCAGGGATTAAAGGAAAATAGTTCAAGGGAATTTTTCCATTGATGGACATGTGCTAAAACTGGATTGTTTCTGAATGTTTATAGCATCTTTTGTTCATAATCACTAAAAACTGGAAGCAACCAAGATATTCTTTAAGAGATAAAATGGATAAATGAACTACAGTACAGTCATATGATGGAATATTATTCAGCCATAATAAGAAATGTATTATCAAGACACAAAAAGACATGGATGCATCTTAACTGCATATAGCTATGTAAAAGGAGCCAGTCTGAAAGAGCTATGTACTGTATGATTCCAATTATGTATATAACATTCTGGAAGAGTCAATGTTATAAAGATAGTAAAATTCTCAGTGGTTGCCAAGGGTTCAAGGGTGTGGTGGGGGTGAGTATAGAATATGTGAAGCACAAAGGATATTTTAATGTGGTGAAACTATTCTGTATGATACTGAAAGTGTGGATACACAGCACTAGGCATTTTGTCCAAACCCACTGAACTTTAAAAGACAAAGAGTGAAACTCAGTTTATGTAAACTTTTAAGAAATCATTTAAGGTGTCAGGGGATACCAAGGAGGAGTGTAAGCTATGACAAGAGACTCTAATGGTATTACAGTGTGTGAAACAACCTCACTAAGGCAGGTAGGGAGAAAAGGTGCTGATCTAAGTGATTTAGGAAATGAGTGGAGTCTGTAAGAATTAAAGGAAAAAGAACTCGCACATAAGCACTGCACTCTGATTGGTAAAGTTGCTTCCAGTAGGGATATGGGTTAATGATTCTGAAACTACTATACATGTATATTGGAATTGAACAATCAAGTAAATGGATGGCAGATGAACAGAGTCAGATTTCTCACTGTTAGAGTGAATGTTTACAGATAAGCAAGGGGAGGAGGCCACAATGAACCGTGTGATAACGGATTAGGTTTGGAGACATCAGTATGAACTCATGTTTAGCTTAATATAGATATAGATGGCTAAAAAACAAAAGGTTTTTAGATGTGTGTAAATACATAGGTTAGTATACACACATATATTTCTTTGCTCTGTCAGCTGAGAGGACCCAGAAGCACCAACACCGTAGTAGCAATAAACACACCTCGTATTCAGATCTTGGTTTCTAATACCATTCCCAATAAAAGGAACTATGACTCCTTGGAGAAATGGCTGATTCTAAGGCTGGGTCAGGAAATAGACGAGATGATACATCTTACAGTCCAGAAAGTAAGGAAGTGTCCAAAAAGCAAAACAGACAAACCCCATAATAAGGGAGATATTCCCAAGGGATATAGGAGCCAACTGAAAGAGTTCCCAAAGTCCAAAGCTGGAACAATATGGGAAAAAAATCAAATAAAGTAGTATTGGATTATAATTCAAAGTATGAAATAAACGTCCATGAGCACATATTGATATAAAGAATTGAATAGATAAATAAATGGGGTAGAAGGTAAATATCTCCCATGCAGAAGAATTCCAAATAATTTATATAGATGCTCCACCCTCAAGAAGTGGGGCACATATCCCCACACCTTAAGTGTGGCCGTGTAGCCAGCACACAATATCTTCCTTTAGAAGAGTATGAAAAGAGGGAATAAAAAAATAACCTTGCAGCGCAGAAACCTGATAAACACGACCTCAGCCAGGTGATCACGATTAACAACAACAGCGATGTCATGTGGGTAGTACGCACCCTTAATATAATGTGATGAAAAAGGGTACTTTAAGTCTGTGGTCTTCCTCTCCAAAACCCACAATCCCAGTTTAACCATGAGAGAAAAATCAGATAAATTCCAACTAAGGGTCATTCTACAAAATATGTGGCAAATACTCCTCCAAACTGTCAAGTCATCTAAAGCAAGGAAGGTCTAAAAAACTGTCACAGCTAAGAACCTTAAGGAGACATGACGTCTAAATGTAATGTGGTGTCCCAGATGAGATTCTGTAACAGAAAAAAGAAATTAGGTGAAAACTAATTAAATTACGGACTTTACTTAATAATAATGTTTCAACATTGGCTCATTAATTGCAGCAAATATACCATACTAATATAAGAGGCTAACAGAGGAAAGTAGGTGTGGGGTATATGGGAACTCTGTGAACCATCTTCACAAATTTTTAAATTTAAAATTGTTCTCAAAAATAAATTTTAAATTTTAAATTGTTCTAAAAAATAAAGTTTATTTTCAAAAGAGGAAATTATTCTCTTTCCTGTGATATTACAAAACAGATCAGGGAAGATCTATATAAAAAAGTCTGAGATAAAATGATATCACACGGATAAGTTCCAGAAAAACGTGTTCCATTTGGCTCTGTGCTGGCTTAGCGCTGAAGTGGCAGCCAGAAGAAGTTCAGAGCTAGGATTATTATTATTACATATTTGGCAGAAATTTCCATTATTGACAGCTGAAAAAACATGACATGGGACCCTTGAACAGAACTGAACAGGGAAATACAAACTCTCTCAACTTTGTTTTCTGTATGCAGCTGACATCTCCTATGGAACAAATGGCTGGATTTTAGAGCCTGCAAGATATTTCTTTTAGAAAACTCTTGCTTTACTAACTGTAGAATGCCGTCCAATGCTCAAAGACCCCTTAACTCACTTGATGCCTAAAGGACTTTGTGAAGTGGGTTTTGCTATTACTTAGAGGAAGAAACAGGTTCAGGGAGGGTAAGTAATTTGCACCAAATATACATCTAAAAAGTAGTGGAATTGGAATTTAAATCCAGGTCTTGCAAATTAACACCAAATACCCTTTCTACAACTAAATTTGTTTCGAGAAAGCCTTTGTCCTGTTCTTTGGCACATGTTAGAAAATACCAGGCATCTAGAACAAGGTGTCATCTGTTGAGTGAGAACACCACAGGTGGGCTTTGGCCTTCTAAGTGGGCATGGGTACAAACAAACCTCAAAATTCTTCTGCCCATCATTAAGTCTCAATTCCAGTCATTTAATTTCTTCTTTCAACCTGTCCCCCAAATGCTTTCACTGTCTCTGCTTCTTGTATGAGTCTGATTAGAACTTTAGGTCTCTCATTCCTGCTCAGCTGGTAAGCAGTCACTCTGTATCTTACTTGATCCTGCTTCCACACCATAATTCAGCTTTCTTTAAACATTTTTATTTCTCTTTTTTTTTTCATGATAACATTTAAATTCTCTTCTAGCAAATGTCAATTATACAGTATATTGTTATCAACTACAGTCACCATCTTTTACACTAGATCCTCAGACCTTATTCATTTTACAGTAGAAAATTCAGCTTTAAATTCCTCACCCACTTGCCTGATGCTGAGAACCTGGTCCCTATGCCTGTTTTTCCTTGGTTCTGACCAAAAGTGACACATGACGAAGCGCATCAGACTGCTAGAGACGACCCAAATGCTGTTTTAAATAGGTTCTCTGTACTATTTTTAAAAGCTCACTGAAAAATGAAGTACTTGAGAAGTCACAGAGTTATTATGAATATCTAATTCTACCTCATCTCTCTTCTCAGTCTTAATATGTGTCACTTCTATTGAAGAAGATGAGGAATTGGGTCATTATCTTCAATTTCACAGTAATATTTCACTGACCTCTAAAAATACTTACTATTAAAATGATATAGAAACTAATTCTTTAGCTGAATCAGTCTTTAATAGAATAGAAAAATAATACTGTACATTAGAAGAGCAAGCTTTTCTTTAGGAAGGGACCTTGGGTTTTAACAATCTAACCTGTTCAGGTACAGGACACCTGTTCAGGTACAGATGTATTTAGCTCCTATCCTTGTACAGGTTACTGTGGAAGAGATTCACATATCACATGATGGTGTGGAGGGCCTCGGGAAACAGAATCGATGACTTTTGAAGTCAGTCTTTTAAATCTATGTATCAAATGAGATTTCTTATTGGTTCACTCCAGTCCATTAAAACTCATCTCATTTGTGTTACCAGAGTGATACTTTCCCTGCGCAGTGCTTTATCAATTCTCATTGCTTTTGGCTCATAATTCTGAATTTGAGTCTACGTGCTCCTAGGGAGATTGAGAGCCTTATACTTCTAAAGGTTGCAGAGCCAGTGGCTTTGTCTCCATGTGACCAGGCACTGAATGGCCATGTTCTCTTGCCCCCTGAGGCTGCCAGGTAGGCTGGGGAAGAACATCCTTGGAGGGACAAAGACTTAGAATAAGGGAGCAGGGAGAGGGGTCCAGCTACAGGTGCTGAGAAGTATAGTCCAGCAGAGAGAACGCTGCCTCAGAGGGTATGGAAATAAGCCACAGGTATGGGTGAGGGACATTGGAAGTAAGAAGACTGTCCTGTGAAGTAGGTCAAAGCGAAAAAGCAGGGAAATTATGAGAGACAGGCCGAAGAAGGCCGTGAAGACTGAGGTATGAAGGGATACTCAGAAGTGCAGGCAGGCAGAAAATATAAAAAATTGTTAGCAAGTAGCAGGGCTTCACCTCTTATGTCAAAGTTCAAAAGCAAGACTCTAGTCCCTTACTCGTCCTTGTGGCTTGGGAACAAAGAGGTGGGCAGGCAAGAGCAAGACAAGGCTCAGTATAAGAGACAATGGCCAGCGAGTAGAATACAGGGGCTATGGGGAGGAGGGGAATGGGGAGTTAGCGTTTCATGGGTACAGAGTTTCATTTGGGGATGACGAAAAAGTTCTGGAGATAGATAGTGGTGATGGTTGCATGACAATGTATAATGTGAAAATACTGTGCATTTAAAAATGGTTAAAATGGTAGATTATATGTTATGGTACCATAATAAAAAATTTTTTTAAAAGAAGAAAAAAACTTTTTAAAACAGAGAGCATCAGGTTTCCAATGCAGGAACTCAGACACTGGGGACAAGGAAGAAGCCAAATTCTCAGAACTGGCGCCTGAGGTGGAGACTAGCTCTTGGGGCTAAGACAGAGGGCCTGTGTACAAGGGCAGAGCTGGACTGGGGGCACACATGACTTTGTGCAGAGACTCAGGGTGTGATCTGGAACTTCTTGTTGCTGTTTCAGCCTCGGAAGGTTGAGCCTGAAACTGGGCTTAAGTAGCCTCAGCTATGGAGGGAGAAGAAGCCTGAAGAGGCTGGATATTGGGCAAGGCTAATCCATGTTGGTTTCCTGTGACCTCATTTTCCTCACCCAGAACTCATGTTGGAGGTGACAAGAAGAAAGTCAGCCCTGAGGAAAACAAGAGCCCCCACTGAAGGGAATAATTTGAGAATGAACAGAGTAGAAAGAGGATATGGAGTTTCTAATATTCTAGGCCAACTCACTAACGGGTAGACAATTCTTCCTTTTGAAGAACTCTACGCCTTTTCACTAATGAATTCATGTCCCCATAGATCCATAAAGGATGAGAATTTGGCCCAAATGCATACTTAAACTGGATCGCCTTGTAAGGATGCTTTAAAAAAAATAAAAGGCAGCACCTGTGACCTATTAAGACTGTTAATGTGCTCCCTGACATAATACCTGAAGGGTTTCTACAACAGCTGGAACACGGCTCAAATATCTTTCGTGTCTGCTTTTTAATGTACTTCCAAAGTGACTTCATGAAACTGTAACCACTACTACCAGTGGGACTGAGGTTTGATTAACTCCCTGAGTCCATCTTCCAACACTATTGATATTTAGTGATTATTAATATTGCCTACTCTAAATGTCTTGAATATAAAAATCAAACCCCACGTAAGTTACCAATTGAGAGACAAGGCTTGAAAGACTTAGGCAATCCAAACCCACATGTCCTTGGCCACAACTCTCACAAAATGGCACTTTTTCTAGCTCTACCCTCACACAATCTGTAGAAACTTCAGCCCCCTCAAATTCTTCCCATGAGGGTCTTAGTAAGGCCCAGATTCTTCCCATATGGCATCTCCCAAGGGTTCAAACAACTAACCTTCTTGGCACTCATGGGACCCCAGGGTGTCTGAACTTCCATGGTGCTGCATCTGCCTCTGCTGTGCCTGAGGGGAGAGCCTGGCTTTCAATGCCCACCAGAGAGGCCAACTGTTCCAAATGTCCACCCTGAGGTTGATGGCGATCAAGGTAAAGTGAACCAATATCTGGGCCACTGCATTTAGTCATGACAGACTCTGTACTGTCATCAAAGCCAACTGGCCACTCCACTTCCATCCCACTGTCCTTGAGCTTTGTTCAGTCATTATGTATTCTTTCAGTCCACAAATGTTTATTGAACATCTATTATTTACAGAGCAATAAAGTGGGCTTATGGTGTACAGTTATGTAGGAAGGAAGCATCATGGAGCTTAGATTCCCATGTGTAGACTGACAGTCAACAAGCGAACAAGTTAATAGATGGACAATTACCTACATGAAGTGCTGAGAAGGAAATAGTCAAGGTGTTGTGATAAGGAACGAGAGTTAATGGAATTGTCAGGAGGTAGCCTCATTCAGGAAATGACATTTAGATTGAGAGCCAAAGCAGGGGAAGAAAACAACCCGTTAAGGATCTGGGTGAAGATTTTTCCAGGCAAAGGGAACAGCAAAGTCCATAAGGAATAAAGAAGCATGGTATATTTGAAGACGTAGGATAAATCTGGAGTGAGTGTGGCTAGAAGAGAGACAGAGTCAGTGACAGAGAGGCAGAGTGGCAGGAGGTGGGACTGGAGCAGTAAGGAGTAGCCATGCTAAGTTTGGGTTTGTGAGTTGTACTGGGGTAGCCATTAAAGAGCAGAGCACTGGAATAATTTTCTTTACATTTTGCAAAGATCATCTTGACTCTATGTGGGGAATTAGCAGTCAGAGTCTAATTAGCCATTAGAGGGGAATAAGGGTGCTAGTAAGGAGAGGTGTAAGGATGCAAGTTGCAGCCAACTGAGTAAGAGGTGATGGTGGCTTGAAGGACAGTGACACCGGAGATGGTTATAAGCAAATGGAAGATGTATTCTAGAACCAGAAGAATTTGCAGATAGAGTCAACATAGAGGTATGGTAAGGAGAAGAATCAAGATCAACTACCAAGATTCTACCTTGGATGGATGCTGACGCATTTACTAAGATGAGAAAGATGAAAAACTTTGAGGGGAAATCAAAAGCTTACAACATATGCAGGTTGATGAGTTACTGAAGTGGGGCACCGAGGCATTTGCATATAAACATCTGTTGATTTAACAATATTTGTGAATCTCTACTGTACACTGGAACTGGGCTGGATTCTGGGGGTAAAGCCATAAACAAAACAGAGGTGGTCTTAGCCTTATGGAATTTATAAGCAAGTGGGACAGACATTGAACAAGTAACTAACATGATGTAGGTTAGTTACTTCCCTTAGGGAGGGAAGAACAAGAGGAGATGACAATCTGGGTGGCTCGAGCGAAGGTTTCCTAGAGAAGTGATATTTAGACTCAGCTCTGAAATATAAATGAAGTAGGTGGAGAAAGAGTTTCAGGCAAAACATGTGTGCAGAGCATGTGTAGAGGCCTGGAGGCAGGAGAGATTAGTCTTTCCAGGAACGAGTCTTGTAGTATTAATTCTCTCCCCAGAGATTCTCAGTCTTCACGAAAACAGCTTGCAGTGGGCTGGCTCCACCAGTCCTCCAGACATGTTGACCATGGGGTCAACAGTTCACATTCCAGCCAGGACTCCTGCTACACTGCGTTTAAAAGATCTAAGTTCAGGCTTTCAATCCACAGTTTCTTGAGCACCTAACCATGAATTATGGTACTCTAGATGAACTTCTTGCCTTTAAGAAAGAACTTGTCACTTAGTAGAGGAGTAAAAAGTATGATATTAAAATTATGTATAAAGAACAATGGGAAGATTGAACAAGGAGGGGCTGACTCACCCTGGTGGCCACAGAGAAGACGTCACGGACGGAAAGGAGGGAGAGAGAAAGAAAACGTAACACTGACATCAGGATGAGCACACGGAAAACATGTGTGAAGGAAAGAATTGTGTGCTTAGGAAATGACAAGCAATTGGTGAAACAAACCATTCTTATGAACTTGATTTACACAATGAACATAAATAATTTCCTCTCAAATACATTTTCTTCCCTAGTGCTAAGACTTCTCTGCATTTAGCAATAGCTGTGATTTTGTAACTGGTGAGTTTCTCCAAGGAGATAGAATTGAAGGCTAAGGAAATAAATGATCCAGTTCCAGTGGTCATATGAGTAAAAGACGGAGGAATCCCCCAGCAGCCAAGCTGAGACCAGAAACCTTTACTCCCCCTCGACACATTTCAGCTGACTTCACAGGTAGTCAGGGAGTATGGGATATAGATCCTCTCCTTACCAGGAAAGAAGTCATTCACCTAGCAGTCGCTCTGTCCCCATCCCCACAGAAAGACCCCCAGCCCTTTGGTAGCGCTCTATATTCCCTACCCCACCCCCTATATTAGAGCATCTGCTATTTGAAAACTTTCAAGCACAGCTTTTCCCCGTGACTGATGGGAAAAAATCCATTTGCTTGTGGCCATTTCTTAATTAAAGTGGCATTACATAAAAACATATTTAGAAATTTCAATAACTCAGACCTGTTAGAAAATGAAGACAAGAAAAGGGAAAAAAGTGGGAGTAGGGAGAATCCTAGAAAGAGGAAATGAATCTATGTGAGAAACTATTTCCCAATGAGCCCCCATATTAATCACAGCTTTCAGGCAGCAGCCTTGGAGACCACAGCTGGGTGATAATTAAGAACCAAGCAATCATTCTGAAAGGAGTACAAGATGGAACATTATTAGGTGATGTGGTTTTTTTTTTTCTTTTTTAACCCAGAAATGTGCTCCAGTTCCTTAATAGCTTTGAAAAGCAAGAACATTAAACATGAAGGCAATGTGTCAGGAGCAGTGGGAAACTAAAGCATGGGCTTTCCTGTGTCTGTCCTAGGAAGAGTCTAGTCACCTAGTCACATTAAATTAAAACACTCCAGCAGTTGCCAGGGGTTGGGAAGAAGGAGAGGGATGAATAGGTGGGGCACAGGGAATTTTTAGGGCGGTGAAACTATTAGGTATGATATTCTAATGGTAGATACATGACACTGCATATTTGCAAAACCCATAGAAACGTACAACACAAAAACTGAACCCTAGTGTACAGACTTTAGTTAATAATAATGTGTTAATACTGGTGCATCAATTGTAACAAATGTACCACATCAGTGCAAAGGGTTAATAATAGGGGAAACTGGAAAGGAAATATATGGGAACTCTGTACTTTCTATGCAATTTTTCTGTAAACCTAAATAAAGTCTTTTAATTAAAATAATAAATAAAGTCTTTTAATAAATAAAGACTTTGATAAATAAAGTCTTTTAATTAAAAAAATAGTAAGATAAATAAAGTCTTTTAATTAAAAAAATAGTAAGATACTCCAAAGGTTAATTGCTGAATTTGATCTCTTTTACTCTATTGAATATTCCAGGACATCTAGGGAATTTCTACTACATGTTATTTCCTATTTTAGGCGCTCAGGACTCAGCATTTAGTGAGACAATATCCCTGCCTTCCTGGAGTTTTATTCTAGTTGGGAGACAGATAATAAACACATAAAAACACAAATAATGTCAGGCAGTAAATGCTATGGAGGAAAATGAATCAGTATAATGCACAGGCAGGGAAGGAGACAGCAGTGCTGTGTCAGATGTGGTGGCCAGGGAGGTGCTCTCTCAGAAGGGACATGTGATGGAAGCCTTGAGAGAGGAAGTGAGGGAGGGACCCTGCGGACCGCTCGGAGAGGAGTCCTGGAGCCCTGGAGAGAGAGGAGACAGCCCGCTGTGATGGAAGCCTGTGTGGCTGGGGAGCAGTGAGGAGAAGCTTAATAGGCAAAAAGGCCAAAGTGATGGCTAGGGGTCAGATCATATAGGGCCTTTTGAGCCATATAAGGACTGCAGATTTTATTCCAAGCATGACAAAAAGCCATGGGAGAAGCAGCCCAAGTGTCCACAGACAGATGAATGGATAAACAAAATGTGGTTACATTATAGACAAAGGAACATTCTTCAGTTTTTAAAAGGAAGGAAATTCTAGCACATGCTACAACATGCATAAACCTTGATGATATTATCATCGTCCTTGGCTAAGTGAAATAAGCCAATCACAAAAAGATAAAAACTGTGATTCCACTTATTTGAGGTACCCAGAGTAGTCAAATTCATAGACAGAAAGTAGAAGGGTGGTAGCCCAAGGCTGGGAGGAGGGGCCAATGGGAGTGGTGGTTCAATAGATGTATAGTTTCAGTTTTGTGGGATGAGAAGTGTTCTGGAGATTGGTTGTACAACAATGTGAACGTACTTACACTACTGAACTATTCCAACTAGATCACAACTTCCCTGTGGCTGACAGCAATTCTAAGATGCCATGATTATTAGATGCATCCGATCTCAAAGATGTTAAAATGTAGAGAAAACAGTGTTATCTGTATTTGTTTCCTATGGCTACTGTAATACATTGCCACAAACTTGGTGGCTTAAAAACATCACAAATTTATACTCTTACAGCGCTGGAGGCCAGAAGTCCAAACGGTCTCACGGGGTTGAAATCAAAGCCACACTCCTTCAGAGGCTCTAGGGGAGAACTCATCTCCTTGCCTTTTCTTGTTCTTAGAGCCGTGATCCTTAAATTCCTTGGCTTGAAGCCCCTTCCTCCATCCCCAGTTACATAGCATGTTGCTTCGGTATCACATTAACTTCTGTGTCTACAGTCAAATCTCCCTTGCCTCCATCTTATAGGGACATTTGCCATCTTATAGAGGTGATGTAATCACATTTGTGATTACATTTAGGGCCCACCTGAATACCCTGGGCAATCTTCCTACAAGAAGATCCTAAACATAACCAGATTTGCAAAATCCTTTTTGCCGTATAAAGTAACATTTACAGATTTCAAGGATTAGAACCTGGATATCTTTAGGGGCTATTATTCAGCCTATCACAGAATCTTAGACTTGATGAAATATGTAGAGGTCACTTAAAGCCATAGTCTGGATGAGATCATAAGGGAGTGAATATGGACACAGAGGAGTCTGATGACTTGCCCCTGTGCATTCCAACGTTCATAAATCAAGAAAAGGAAAGGGGAGACCTTCAAGATGGCGGAAGAGTAAGACGCGGAGATCACCTTCCTCCCCACAAACACATCAGAAATACATCTACATGTGGAACAACTCCTACAGAACACCTACTGAACGCCGGCAGAAGACCTCAGCCTTCCCAAAAGGCAAGAAACTCCCCACGTACCTGGGTAGGGCAAAAGCAAAAAGAAAAAACAGAGACAAAAGAATAGGGATGGGACCTGCGCCAGTGGGAGGGAGCTGTGAAGGAGGAAAAGTTTCCACACACAAGGAAACCCCTTCACTGGCAGAGACGGGGAGGTGGCAGGGGGAAGCTTCAGAGCCACGGAGAAGGGCGCAGCAACAGGGGTGCGGAGGGCAAAGCAGAGAGATTCCCACACAGAGGATCGGTGCCGACCGTCACTCACCAGCCCAAGAGGCTTGTCTGCTCACCCGCCGGGATGGGCGGGGCTGGGAGCTGAGGCTCGGGCTTCGGAGGTCGGATCCCAGGGAGAGGACTGGGGTTGGCTGTGTGAACACAGCCTGAAGGGGGCTAGTGCGCCACAGCTAGCCGGGAGGGAGTCCGGGAAAAGTCTGGAGCTGCCTAAGAGGCAAGAGACCATTGTTTAGGGGTGCGCGAGGAGAGGGGATTCAGAGCACCGCCTAAATGAGCTCCAGAGACAGGCGCGAGCCGCGTCTATCAGCGCGGACCCCAGAGACGGGCATGAAACACTAAGGCTGCCGCTGCCGCCACCAAGAAGCCTGTGTGCAACCACAGGTCACCGTCCACACCTCCCCTCCCAGGAGCGTGTGCAGCCCGCCACTGCCAGGGTCCCGTGATCCAGGGACAACTTCCCTAGGAGAACGCACGGCGCCTCAGGCTGGTGCAAAGTCACGCTGGCCTCTGCAGCCGCAGGCTCGCACCGCATTCCGTGCCCCTCCCTCCCCCTGGCCTGAGTGAGCCAGAGCCCCCGAATCAGTGGCTCCTTTAACCCCATTCTGTCTGAGCGGGAACAGACGCCCTCAGGCGACCTACACGCAGAGGCGGGTCCAAACCCAAAGCTGAACCCCATGAGCTGTGCAAACAAAGAAGAGAAAGGGAAATCTCTCCCAGCAGACTCAGGAGCAGCGATTAAATCTCCACAATCAACTTGATGTACCCTGCATCTGTGGAATACCTGAATAGACAACGAATCATCGCAAAATTGAGGCCGTGGGCTTCGGGAGCAGCGATATATATATATTTTTCCGTTTTCTTGTTTTGTGAGTGTGTATGTGTGTGTGATTTTCTCTGTATAGCTTTGGTTATACCATTTGTCCTAGGGTTCTGCCTGTTCTTTTTTTTTTAATATAGTTTTTAGCACTTGTTATCATCGGTGGATGTGATTTTGGTTTGATTACTCTCTTCTTCCTTTTTTTAAATTACTTTTTAATTTTTTTATTCTAAATAATTATTTGTTATTTTAATATCTTTACTATATTTTCTTTCCTTCCTTCCTTCCTTCCTTCCTTTCTTTCTTTCTTTCTTTCTTTCTTTCTTTCTTCCTTCCTTCCTTCCTTCCTTCCTTCCTTCCTTCCTTTCTTTTTTTCTCCCATTTCTTCTGAGTCGTGTGGCTGAGAGGGTCTTGGTGCACCAGCTGGGTGTCAGGCCTGTGCCTCTGAGGTGGGAGAGCTGAATTCAAGACATTGGTCCACCAGAGACCTCCCAGCTCCACGTAATATCAAACAGCAAAAGCTCTCCCAGATATCTAGATGTCAACGCTAAGACCCAGCTCCACTCAATGACCAGCAAACTACAGTGCTGGACACTCTATGCCAAACAATTAGCAAGACAGGAACACAACCCCATCCATTACCAGAGAGGCTGCCTAAAATCATAATAAGGTCACAGACACCCCAAAACACACCACTGGGCATGGACCTGTCCACCAGAAAGATAAGATCCAGCCTCATCCACCAGAAAACAGCCCCCTGTATTAGTCCCCATCCACAAGGAAGCCTACATAACACACTGAACCAACCTTACCCACTGGAGGCAGACAACAAAAACAACTGGAACTACGAACCTGCAGCCTGTGTAAAGGAGACCACAAACACAATAAGTTAAGCAAAGTGAGAAGACAGAGAAACACACAGCATATGAAGGAGCAAGGTAAAAACCCACAAGACCAAACAAATGAAGAGGAAATAGGCAATCTACCAGAAAAAGAATTCAGAGTAATGATAGTAAAGATATCCAAAATCTTGGAAATAGAATGGAGAAAATACAAGAAATGTTTAACAAGGACCTAGAAGAATTAAGAGCAAACAAACAATGATGAACAACACAATAAATGAAATTAAAAATTCTCCAGAAGGAATCAACAGCAGAATAACTGAGGGAGAAGAACGGATAAGTGACCTGGAAGATAAAATAGTGGAAATAACTACTGCAGAGCAGAATAAAGAAAAAAGAATGAAAATAATTGAGGACAGTCTCAGAGACCTCTGGGACAACATTAAAAGCATGAACATTCAAATTATACGGGTCCCAGAAGAAGAAGAGAAAAAGAAAGGGACTGAGAAAATATTTGAAGAGATTATAGTTGAAAACTTCTCTAATATGGGAAAGGAAATAGTCAATCAAGTCCAGGAAGCACAGAGAGTCCCATACAGGATAAATGCAAGGAGAAACACGCCAAGACACATATTAATCAAACTATCAAAAATTAAATACAAAGAAAGAATATTACAAGCAGCAAGGGAAAGACAACAAATAACATATAAGGGAATCCCCATAAGGTTAACAGCTGATCTTTCAGCAGAAACTCTGCAAGGCAGAAGGAAGTGGCTGGACATATTTAAAGTGATGAAAGGGAAAAACCTACAACCAAGATTTACCCTACCCAGCAAGAATCTCATTCAGATTTGACAGAGAAATTAAAACCTTTACAGACAAGCAAAAGTTAGGAGGATTCAGCACCACTAAATGAGCTTTACAACAAATGCTAAAGGAACTTCTCTAGGCAGGAAACACAAGAGAAGGAAAAGACCTACAATAACAAACCCAAAACAATTAAGAAAATGGTAATAAGAACATACATATCAATAATTACCTTAAATGTAAATGGATTAAATGCTCCAACCAGAAGACATGGACTGACTGGCTGAATGGATAAAAAAACAAGGTCTGAATATATGCTGTCTACAAGAGACCCACTTCAGACCTGGTGAAACATAGAGACTGAAAGTGAGGTAATGGAAAAAGATATTCCATGCAAATGGAAATCAAAAGAAAGCTAGAGTTGCAATTCTCATATCAGATAAAATAGACTTTAAAATAAAGACCATTACAAGGGACAAAGAGGAACACTACATAATGATCAAGGGATCAATCCAAGATGAAGATATAACAATTGTAAATATTTATGCACCAAACATAGGAGCACCTCAATACATAAGGCAAATGCTAACAGCCACGAAAGGAGAAATCGACAGTAACACAATCATAGTAGGGGACTTTAACACCCCACTTTCACCAATGGACAGATAATCCAAAATGAAAATAAATAAGGAAATACAAGCTTTAAATGATACATTAAACAAGATAGACTTAATTGATATTTATAGGACAGTCCGTCCAAAAACAACAGAATACACTTTCTTCTCAAGTGCTCATGGAACATTCTCCAGGATAGATCATATCTTGGGTCACAAATCAAGCCTTGGTAAATTTAAGAAAATTGAAATCGTATCGAGTATCTTTTCCCACCACAATGCTATGAGACTAGATATCAATTATAGGAAAAAATCTGTAAAAAAATACAAACACATGGAAGCTAAACAATACACTACTAAATAACCAAGAGATCACTGAAGGATTCAAAGAGGAAATAAAAAACACCTAGAAACAAATGACAATGAAAACATATGACCCAAAACCTATGGGAAGCAGCAAAATCAGTTCTAAGAGGGAAGTTTACAGCAATACAATCCTACCTCAAGAAACTGGAAACATCTCGAATAAACAACCTAACCAAACACCTAAAGCAATTAGCAAAAGAAGAACAAGAAAACCCCAAATTTAGCAGAAGGGAAGAAATCATAAAGATCAGATCAGAAATAAATGAAAAAGAAATGAAGGAAACTTTAGCAAAGATCAGTAAAACTAAAAGCTTGTTCTTTGAGAAGATAAACAAAATTGATAAACCATTATCCAGACTCATCAAGAAAAAGAGGGAGAAGACTCAAATCAATAGAATTAGAAATGAGAAAGTAGAAGTAACAACTGACACTGCAAAAATACAAAGGATCATGAGAGATTATTACAAGCAACTCTATGCCAATAAAATGGACAACCTGGAAGAAATGGACAAATTCTTAGAAAAGCACAATCCTCCGAGACTGAACCAGGAAGAAATAGAAAATTGAAACAGACCAACCACAAGCACTGAAATTGAGACTGTGATTAAAAATCTTCCAACAGACAAAAGCCCAGGACCAGATGGCTTCACAGGGGAATTCTATCAAACATTTGGAGAAGAGCTAACATCTATCCTTCTGAAACTCTTCCAAAATATAGCAGAGGGAGGAACACATCCAAACTCATTCTACGAGACCACCATCACCCTGACACCAAAACCAAACAAGGATGTCACAAATAAATAAAACTACAGGCTAATGTCACTGATGAACATAGATGCAAATTCCTCAACAAAATACTAGCAAACAGAATCCAACAGCACATTAAAAGGATCATACACCATGATCACGTGGGGTTTATCCCAGGAATGCAAGGATTCTTCAATATACACAAATCAATCAATGTGATAAACCGTATTAACAAATTGAAGGAGAAAAACCATATGATCATCTCAATAGATGCAGAAAAAGCTTTTGACAAAATTTGACACCCATTTATGATAAAAACCCACCAGAAAGTAGGAAGAGAGGGAATTTACCTCAACATAGTAGAGGCCATATATGACAAACCCACAGCCAACATCCTTCTCAATTGTGAAAAACTGAAATTATTTCCACTAAGACCAGGAATAAGACAAGGTTGCCCAATCTCACCACTGTTATTCAACATAGTTTTGGAAGTGTTAGACACAGCAATCAGAGAAGAAAAAGAAATAAAAGGAATCCAAATCAGAAAAGAAGTAAAGCTGTCACTGTTTGCAGATGACTTGATACTAAACATAGAAAATTCTAAAGATGCTACCAGAAAACTACTAGAGGTAATCAGCGAATTTGGTAGAGTAGAAGGATACAAAATTAATGCACAGAAATCTCTTGCATTCCTATACACTGATGATGAAAAATCTGAAAGAGAAATTAAGGAAACACTCCTATTTACCACTGCAATAAAAAGAATAAAATACCTAGGAATAAACCTACCTAAGGAGACAAAACACCTGTAAGCAGAAACTATAAGACACTCATGAAAGAAATTAAAGATAATGCAAACAGATGGAGAGATATAGCATGTTCTTGGATTGGAAGAATCAACATTGTGAAAATGACTATACTACCCAAAGCAATCTACAGATTCAGTGCAATCCCTATCAAACTACCAATGACATTTTTCACAGAGCTAGAACAAAAAATTTCACAATTTGTATGGAAGCACAAAAGACCCCGAATAGCCAAAGCAATCATGGGAAAGAAAAACGGAGCTGGAGGAATCAGGCTCCCTGACTTCAGACTATACTACAAAGCTACAGTAATCGAGACACTATGGTACTGGCACAAAAACAGAAATATAGATCAATGAAACAGGATAGAAAGCCCAGAGATAAACCCACGCACATATGGTCAACTTATTTTTGATAAAGGAGGCAACAATATACAGTGGAGAAAAGACAGCCTCTTCAATAAGTGGTGCTGGGAAAACTGGACAGCTGCATGTAAAAGAATGAAATTAGAACACTCCCTAACACCATACACAAAAATAATCTCAAAATGGATTAAGGACCTAAATGTAAGGCCAGACACTATCAAACTCTTAGAGGAAAACATAGGCAGAACACTCTATGAAACAAATACAGCCAGTTCCTTTTTAACCCACCTCCTAGAGTAATGGAAATAAAAACAAAAATAAACAAATGTGACCTAATGAAACTTAAAAGCTTTTGCACAGCAAGGGAGACCATAAACAAGATGAAAAGACAACCCTCAGAATGGGAGAAAATGTTTGCAAATGAAGCAACTGACAAAAGTTTAATCTCCAAAATTTACAAGCAGCTCATGCAGCTCAGTATCAAAAAAAAAAAAAAACCAAACAAAAAAACCCAATCCAAAAATGGGCAGAAGAGCTATATAGACATTTCTGCAAAGAAGATATACAGATTTTTAACAAACACATGAAAGAATACTCAACTTCATTAATCATTAGAGAAATGCAAATCAAAACTGCAATGAGATATCACTTCACACCAGTCAGAATGGCCATCATCAAAAAATCTACAAACACTAAATGCTGGAGGGGTTGTGGAGAAAATGGAACCCTCTTGCACTGTTGGTGGGAATGTAAATTGATACAGCCACTATGGAGAACAGTATGGAGGTTCGTTAAAACACTAAAAATAGAACTACCATACTACCCAGCAATCCCACTACTGAGCCTATACCCTGAGAAAACCATAATTCAAAAAGAGTCATGTACCACAGTGTTCATTGCAACTCTATTTACAATAGCCGAGACATGGAAGCAACCTAAGTGTCCATCAACAGATGAAGGAATAAAGATGTGGCACATATATACAATGGAAATTTACTGAGGCATAAAAAGTAACGATATTGAATTATTTGTAGTGAGGTGGGTGGACCTAGAGACTGTCAGAAGAGACTGTCACAGAGTGAAGTAAGTCAGAAAGAGAAAAACAAACAAATACCGTATGCTAATAGATATATATGGAATCTAAAAAAAAAAAAAGGTTATGACGAACCTGGGGGCAGGGCAGGAATAAAGACACAGATGTTGAGTTTGTACTTGAGGACATGGGGAGGGGGGAGGGTAAGCTGGGACAAAGTGAGAGAGTGGCATGGACTTATGTATACTACCAAATGTAAAATAGATAGCTAGTGGGAAGTAGCCACATAGCACATGGAGATCAGCTCAGTGCTTTGTGACCACCTACAGGGGTGGGTAAGGAGGGTGGGAGGGAGACCCTAGGGGGAGGAGATATGGGGATATATGTATATGTATAGCTGATTAACTTTGTTATAAAGGAGAAACTAACACACTCTTGTAAAGCAATTATACTCCAATAATGTTGTTTAAAAAAAAAAAAGGAAAGCACCCATCAGAGGAAACTGCAGAGTAGCAGCTTCTGAAGTCTGAGACAAACTAAGCAATTATGTGTCTTTGTAGCCAATTAAAGAAGGTGTTTTCAAAAATTAGGAAATTATCACTTGTATTAAATGCTGCTGAGTAAGATGACAATGTGGAATTGACTGTGTACTAGATTTGATGTCTTTGATAAAAACAATTTAAGAGGAGTGGTGAGTATAGCAGCCTGATTTTGTGGGTTTAAGAGAGAATGGGTGGAGCGGGAGTGGGGAGAGCCAGTAGAGAAAAGTAGAGTTTTTCTATAAATAGAAGTGGGGTGAGGGTGAGAAAGTTGGTGTTTTGCCAGGCCTTCAAAATGAAAGGGGAAGGGGCAAAAACATCGAGTGGGAGACAGGGATATTCTAATTATGGGTTGTGGATTTAAACAGAGTGAGGTATGTTGAGGACAGTGGTTGTAAGTAAATATGGCAGAGGTTCTTGTTTATGAATAATCGTTAAAGTTGTGATACCAGAAAAATCATGCTGATCCGTGTCCAGGTCATTGTGCCACAAATTAATTTTGTGTTTCTAATCATGATGACAAAGAACTAAGCCTACATTGAAGTCTCATTGCATTCAAATGATAACTGGAATACAAATCATAATTACAAATTTGATTTCCTTTTTTCTCAACCTTATAATGTTAGTTTCATTTCCCCATGAGAAATTACTAATAGCTCTTGGGACAATTATTATGAATTCTTTTAATGAAAACATTTTCTCCCTCTTTGCTGATTTCACATGACTCTTCTAATATAAAAATTAAAAGTTCATTCTGAAAGAATCTCTAAGGCAAATTGTCTTCCACGTAAATGATTACATGACAATAAGTAACTCGCTATACATTATTATCCTGGAGGTTTGAGAAAGCGATAACAAGAATACCGATTATTTATTGAGACCCTATTTATGTCTATCATTTTGCTAGGAAATTTCTAACCTGTGCAACAGCACTGCAAGGTAGGCATTATTATCCTCTTTTTACAAATGGAGAAGCAGAGACTCAGGCAACATGACTAAGACCACATGGTTAAGAAGTGTCAGAACCTGGGAATCTGAACCCTAGTTACGATGACTCTGAGACCCCTTCTCACTCCTTCACTCTTCCTTTGTTTCTTCCGTACACTCTGGTATCATCTGCTTGGTGAATTACAGCACCACTCTCTAGTGGTTTAGTGTCTTTGTTGTGGGAGGGCAGGTTAGTGCTTTGCTGTAGGTTGATAACCCAAGTAAAGAGTCTAGTGGTTGTGGTTGCTCATTATTCACTCGTTTCACATAACCACTTTTTAAAGATTATGCACAGAATAGCACTTTTCCACCAATGCTACCATGTTGTGCTGTCTCTCATGTAACTGATGCACTGGTGAATTTTCAATAGCTGAGGAAAAGGGGCTACTCAATTCTGCCACCTTATTTTCAAGATTTCAGCAGGAAATGATTAATATCACCTGCCTCTCAATCAGTGTACCAAGTTACACTGAAAGATCATAGTGCTACTAGATAAATGATCGTATTTTTAGAATGAAATAATAGCCCACTTATTTTCTAAAAATAAGTGAGCTATTAATGGTTCTCTTCCTCTTACACACACCCACACTGACATTGCAGAACTTGTTTTCCAGTACCTTTCTCTTTGGTTTCAACTAACATCTTGCTGGTAATATGATCTCATGGTTTATTTTTTTCCTCCTATCACTTGGTTTCCAGCATAACTACAGTGTAGTCATCTATTAAAAATGTGGTTGTCAAGTAATTGGTTTCCTCACTTCAAGTTGTTATTTTATTTGGCAGAGGAAATATAACACTTCTTTGATATTTAAATATTTTTTCATCAAAATGATATTTAGAAGTAAAAGAAATTCAAAAGTTCAAGTCATCTACATTTTTAAGAATCATAGGGTACCTTGTATATCAAATCAACTCCCTCTCTGATAACATCAATGAACGCTGAACAAATACTGAAATGTAGCAATTTGAAAGCATTAGAGAATAATCAAGGGGGAAAGGAGTGAGGGGACAAATATTCTGGAAAGAAAGAAAATATAGTGAGACAAGCTGACACTTTGTTGCTTTTCACTTTGAGACATTTTACCACTGATAAGCTGTGCAAGGTGAAAAGACAAGGAGACAAACACAATGAAACACATAAGAAGTTAAAAACTCTAGCAAACTTTTGTTGATATCGTGGTACTGGGAAGACACAAATTGGAGCTTGAATCCCAACCAAGGATGAGAGGCAATGGTCAACATTCTATTCTTTGAGTTGAGACCCATGAATAACTAACTACATGCTGAGACTAAAGGCAAACTGGAAATAGACAAGCCCTCACAAAAATGGAAATTCAACCTGATTCCTCCCAGTCCCCCACTGAATCAACTGCCTTCCAAAAGAAAAATAAATCTTTTATGGAAATAGATAATAACACAAAAGTCTCTACAATTTTTCATAGGTAATACCCATTATTCAATTGAAAATTACTACCATGCCTGGAGACAGGACCAAATGACTGAAAATCAAGAAACAGAAAGAAAATAATAGAAATAGATCCAAAGGCAACACAGTTATTAGAGTTAACAGAAAAAACTTAAAATTAACTATAGTCAATATTTCTGAGAAAACTGATGACTAGCTGAAGAATAGGATACTGGTATCTTCCAAATAAAAAATCAAATAGAAATTTTTGAATTGAAAAATACAGTATTTTAGATTAATAACTCAATAAATGAGTTTAACAAAATTAGAGCAGAAGAGAGAAATATTGAACTAGAAGATGAGTAAGTGAATAAAAATCCAGATTGAACCATAGAGAGAGAAGAGGATGAAAAATACAGAAAGACTGTAGAATATATGAAATACAAAAAAAAAAAAAGAAAAAAGAAAAAGACCTAATATTTGTGATTGGATTTACAGAAATAGAGAAGAGGGAAATAGGACAGGAACAATATTCGCAGAGATAATGACTGATCATTTCCAAAATCTGATGGAACATACCAATCCATATTCAAGAAGCTCTAAGAACCCAAAAAGACTAAATACAACAGCAACAACAAAAACCCCAAAACCCAACCCCAGACACAATGTAGTCAAACTGCTGTAAACTAAAAACAAAAACAAAGGCAATTTAAAAGTAGCTGGAGAAAAAGACTCATCACTTTCAAAGTAACAATTACAAATTGATTGCTTCTCAACAGAAATAACAGAAGTCAAAAGACAATGGGGTCACATCTATAAAAAGCTGAAATAAAATAACTCTCAACCTTAAATTCTATACTGAGTGAAAATACTCTTCAAAAATGAAGGGGAAATCTATTTCTCCTTGTACGTTTTCATACAAACAAAGTCTTAGAGCATTAAGTACCAGCAAAACTACTAATAAATATTTAAAATACGGTTTTCTCTGGGTATACGCCCAGTAGTGGGATTGCTGGGTCATATGGTAATTCTATTTTTAGTTTTTTAAGGAACCTCCATACTGTTCTCCATAGTGGCTGTATTAATTTACATTCCCACCAATAGTGCAGGAGGGTTCCCTTTTCTCTACACCCTCTCCAGCATTTGTTGTTTGTAGATTTTCTCGTGATGCCCATTCGAATTGGTGTGAGGTCATCCCTCACAAAATGCAGTTTTGATATGCATTTCTCTAATAATTAGTGATGTTGAGCAGATTTTCATGTGCTTCTTGGCCATCTGTATGTCTTCTTTGGAGAAATGTCTATTTAGGTCCTCTGCCCAGTTCATTGCAGCACTATTTACAATAGTCAGGTCATGGAAGCAAGTTAAATGCCCATCAACAGATGAATGGATAAAGAAGATGTGGTACATATATACAGTGGAATATTACTCAGCCATAAAAGGGAACAAAATTGGGTTATTCGTAGAGACGTGGATGGACCTAGAGAGTGTCATACAGAGTGAAGTAAGTCAGAAAGAGGAAAACAAATATCATATATTAACGCATATTTGTGGAATCTAGAAAAATGGTACAGATGAACCAGTTTGCAAGGCAGAAATAGAGACACAGCTGTAGAGAACAAATATATGGACACAAGGGGGAAAGGGCGGGTGTGATGAATTGGGAGATTGGGACTAACATATATACACTAATATATAGACTAGATAAATAGTGAGAACCTTCTGTATAGCACAGGGAACTCTGCTTCACTTTGCAGTACAGTAGAAACTAACACAATTGTAAAAAACTATACCCCACTAAAAAAATAACTAAATATTTAAAATAATTTTTCAGGAAGAAGAAACAGCCGATAGAAGTCAAAAGAGAAATAAACATACTCACAATTATATGAGTTGGAGCCTTTGACTCATTTCTCTCCCTAACTGGTAGAAATAAACTAGATAGAAAATCTTTAAAAACATACAAGACTGAACAACACTATCATCCAAGTGACATAATTGACATCTGTAGAACTTCCACCCAATAACGGAAAACATATTCTTCTCAAGTGTACACAGGACAATCACTAAGACCACACTGAGTGCCATAAAATAAGTCTCATTATTTGTAAAATAGTTTAAGTCATACAAAGTATGTTCTCTGTCCACAATGAGTTAAAGTAGAAATCAATACCAAAGATATCTGGAAGTTCCCCTAGAATTGAAGATTAAACAACACACTAATAATTGATGAAATCATGAAGTCTTATGGTATTGGCCAGGCACCCATCATCTTCTAATACTAAGTATAAATTACTCTTGTTCTTTTCCTGGATAAACTGTAGCCACATTGGCCTCCTTGCTTTTACTCAAATAAGCTACACATTTTTTCTGCCTGAGGCCTTTGCACTGGCTGTTCCCTCTTTCTAGAAAGCTTGTCTTCTCCCATAAAGTTGCATGGCTCATTCCCTTGCATCCTATAGGTCCTTGTTCTAATATCACCTTCCCTGAGAAGGTGGCAAGTGAAACCTTCCCTGAGCCATGATTTCCCTGATTAATTTTTCTACCTAGCACCTCCCAGCTAAGTTTTTCTATGTAGCTCATATTTATTTTCCCACCCCCACTAAAGTATAAGCTCTATGAGGGCAAGAATTTTGCCTAATTTGCTCACACTGTATTCCTGGAATAATGCCTGGCACATAATGGGGCCAAGCTACATTTGCATACACTATTCCTGCCACCTGGAAGGCTCCTTCTTACCACTCAGTGTTTTAGGTTAAATACCACCTCCTCAGAGAAGTCTTCCCTGACTACATTATTTAAAGTACCCCCATTCCATCCTACTTGTTCTTTCCACCTTTAAGATTTCTTCATGTGCTCATACTTCTCTGAAATTATCTTACTATTTGTTTATTTCTTTGTTGTCAACTTCTTGCTGTTGTAATGCACATTACACTGTACACCTTGTTCACAGCTGATCCCAGAACCTGAAACAGAACACTGCCTGCCGCATAGTAGGTGCTCAATAAATATTGGATGAATGAATGAATGGGCTTGAGTCCTTTGTGTTTTTCATTACCTTTGCTGGAATGTTCGTATTAACCAACCTCCAAATCTTACTTTATGACTTTTTGCTCTGAATAATGTGACCTGTAGTTTCTATATAAAATATAACCTCGTGTGGTGACCCAGTGTCTTACAGTTTGGTAAAACACTCCAGTCTTAACATAAACAACAAAAACAGTAATAGCAAAATCCTAATTTGAGAATTTTATTCAATTACGCTGGGGTTAATAAAGGTAAGTTCCTCCTGTTCAATCTCCTATTGTTCCTCCTGAAGTCATTCTGCTTCTGAATCTGTCACCTTTCTAAACTGAACGTCCTCAGCAGCAAAAAGTGAAATCCTTTAATCTTCCATTTTGGAGCCTGTGTTTGAAATGGATTAAAGAGTCAAACAAAATTAGTCTCCAAGTCTTCAATTTTCCAGGCCTACAGGCACTCTCCCTCTCACTCAGAAATGAAGGTGGCTTTGAGCCATCTGTTACTTCCTGTGGAACATTTCCCTCAGCTGTCACTGCTGATTGTTCTACTTCTCTTTTTATATAGGAGAAAAAGAAATTTTAAAAGAGAAGGACCCTCCCCCCGCAAAAAAAAAGACACCTCCTGGCCACCTATATGCACAGTTTTGTTTACTGGTCCTCTAGTTTTCTTGGGAGACCTCGCCAACAAGAAGCTCCATTTAGCTGACAACAGCCATTTCTCATTAAACCCCCAATTTAAGCATGACCCAGAGTGGAAAATTGCAAAACAGGAAGCATGCAAATTGCATCAGAGTAATGGTGTTAGACATTGGTGTAAAAGACCCTCTGTGATGCTGGCTTTGGGATGAGACCTAAATTCTACAGGAGGAGTTTAGGGCTTTGTGTGCAGGGCTCCTGTGGAAACTGGTTCCTCTTCATTGAGTTACATATATCATGCAGAAACATGTGCCCACAGGCAGTAACCCAGGTTCTTTTGGGAACGCTGACTAAAGGTAGAGTAACCATGTACCCTGATATGCCAGCAGGGACAGTCTCATATTATGCCTGTTGTCCCAGGGTAATTATTAGGAGTACCTCCTTTCTCTCTCAAAACGTTCCCTGTTTGTCAGAAACAGTCTCACAGACATAGAGAACAGACTTGTGGTTGCCAAGGGGGGAGGAAAGGTAGGGGAGGGAAGGACTGGGAGTTTGGAATTAGTAGATGCAAACTATTATATATAGGATGGATAAACAGCAAGGTCCTACTGTGCAGCACAGGGAACTACATTCAGTATCCTATGATAAACCATAATGGAAAAGAATATGAAAAAGAATATATATAGGTAAAACTGAGTCACTTTGCTGTACAGCAGAAATTAACACAACATTGTAAATCAACTATATTTCAATAAAATTTTTTTTAAAGTATTCCTGTTTGAATAATCGATTCTATCTATGGGCATCCTAACTAAAGATTAATGTGGTTGATGAAGCAATAAAAAAAAATGCTGTTCACATCTGTGGCAAATTGCAAACTTCTTTGGATGGCAAAAAGAAATCCTGCCAAGTTTCAACAGTGTTCAAGCAAGTGCATCCACTGACTGACTTTGGCTGGCTGGAATCTTGGACGACCCATTTCAGACTGTTTGAATCCAGGCTTTCCAGCTTTGGTGTCTAAAAACTGAAGACAATTAATTCCAGAGAAGCATTTACAATTTGCCTCGTGAGCCATCCAGAGAATTGAACTTCGTCTTTCTCTTATTTGGCTTGTTCTAGAGCTCTGTGCTGTCTGATGTGGTGGCCACTGGCCATAGATGACTCTCGAGCATTTGAAATGGGCTGGTTCAAACTGAGATGGTTCTAAGGATAAGACGCACAGATGAATTTGAAGACTGTTCCAAAAAGGGGGAAAATATCTCTTTAATAATTTTAATATTGATTACATATTGAAATAGTGATATTTTAGATATATTGAGTTAAGTAAAATATATTACTAACATTAATTTTACTCGTTTTATTTTCACTTTTTTAACATAGCTCCTAGAAATTTAACATGATCTATGTAGCTTGCATTGTTTTTCTATTAGACACCACTGATCTGACCATTTTCATTTTTATCCAAGGAGACCCACTGAATTGGAACCAAGCAAAAGATCTGGCTTTATTTCAGCCTGCTGTTTGGCAATCTTTCTTTCCCTTGGGTCAGGTATTTACAAACACTTCCAGACTTAAATTAGATAACAAATATTCATCATGCATTTCCATGGGGGAGGAACTCAATACATGATAATGAAGTTCTGCTTCCCTAGAGTGACTGATTTAATCTCTCTTAAACAATTATGGGTTTTGCCACAGAAAGAACACTCCTCCTATTGAATCAATCAGGAAAAGACTGCTTCACGTGAATTCATCTTGTCAATCATTTTTCCATATTCCCTTACTTAAGTGGATATTACTAACAGCTTTTTAAGGCGATTTGTCTTATTTGCACCTATATTTATATGGGTGGAATGTGACCTACACATATGTTCTATTGGTAAAAGTTGTTGAAATTATCAGGTTGGGTAAGCTGTGAGTGTGAAATATGATTCACAGTCAGGGATTTAGGTGGCATTCAGTGAACTGAAGAGCATAAATAAATAAAAATCTATCTGTGCTGTTTTAAAAATTGGAGACAATTTTTCTAACTTGTTAGAAATCTTTCAGACCAAGAGTGTTAGTGGATTTTTGAACACATTTTTTAAAAATGTAAGAAGTGCAGCACCTTCCATGTTACGGGAAAAATGGATTGATAACAGGGAAGGGCAATGTAAACATTTGGAGGAACACCCTGTAAGGCTGATAAGGGTCTCTGCAGACCTAGGGAATTATTTCTGCTCTTCGGGTCCTAAGACTGTCCCTCCTCCCTACTGGTCATCCAGATTGTCCAGTTCATTTCTTAAATATGAGATAATAAGGAAGGTGTGTATAATGCAGGGTGGCCTACAATTATTTTATGCCAAAGAGAACTTCAATTAATAAATAAAAGTCAAATCTATAAATGTCTCCTTATATTTGCATTTAAAAAACCTGTAGCTGTCATTGTCTTTCTATTTGTAAACCTGTTACTGATTCTAACCTGATGTGAGAATTAGTATGCACAATTCTTTCAACTCAGTCCCAAAGCAGCAAGAGTGCTCAGATTCAGTGATAGCAATTTTCATAGCCAGTTAACATCAACATTCTTCTAAAGAACTTTTATTTACTTGGCCATCTCTCCTTTTCCAGAAATACATTAAATAAAAACAATAAATCTCTGCATAAACAAAGCTGGTGTTAATTCTATCTTTCTGTTAAGTTCTGAGGATCATCTTCGAACACTGGTTGTAAATTGCTCCAGCCTTTTCAAGCAAAAATGCTCATTTTGCTGTGACGTTTTTAGTGTGCAATTAAGCAAGGACACCTGGAACATTATTTCTTTAATTCAATGCGCTTCATTTGGATGAGTGGACATCTATTTCTCATCTCTTTATTTTACAGATGGAAAAACAGAAGTACTCTGGTATTGAAGAATGTATCCAAGGCTCACAATGAATGGATAACAGATTTCTCTAATGGAATCCAGTTGCTATGCTATTTACGCTTCTCTCGTGTATAATACCTTCCACCTCCTATATTTTAGCAGCTAGTATTTGTAATATATTGTTTTATTTAATTGCTTTTTAAATTTAACTTCTCTATAAAAGATGGACTATTGGTTTAGAATGCAGGAATAACAAAAGTCAGCAATGGTCGGCTGCTGTCTCTATAAATAATGGCCATTTTGATAACCTTGATTCAAGATGTGACAAATTTTATCATGAAAGTTTTGCTAGGTTAATTATACTTCATGCTGCAAGCATTGAAAATTAGATTGCTTATTTACAGTCATTTATTACAGTCAGGAAGTACTGTCATCAAACTTGATTCAGATGGGTTTTCTTGGGTGGGAGGGAGTGGGTTTAATTGAAAAAGTTTCTATTTTAAAACACACTAGAGTTTTCTATTCTCTGGTTTTGAACATGAAAGGGCTATATCTGCTGCTCCTCCAATATTTCCTGCATGTACCTGACTTAATTACATTGAGTAATGAAACATGTAACCAGAACAGAAATTTCAAATTAGAAAGGTACAAGAATATCACAGTTAATTGAAGAAACATAATTGTAGCAGTTATATATCAACACATCCTCAGACAGTATAATCTTCTACATTAAGTGAATTCATATCTTTGAGCCAATGCTCTTAAACAGTCTCAAAGGAATCAAAAGATCACTTTTGTATTAGAAGGACTAAGATCTTGATTTCATGAAAGTGTGTGAAGCCATATTGCTTCATTGCACACTGAGTATACAGCTCCCTATTTCCATCAGTAAGTATTTGTTCAACACAATGTGCCTGCAAGTGCACTGGGTACTGTACAGAATGTACTGGAGATTAGAAGTGGTCAATTTAATCTGAGCATCAGTTTTATCTGATGAAGAAGGCTCATTTAAGTGACATCAAAGAAATCAGAAACAGACTCAATCCAATACAAAACTAGCTACAAAGATTTCTCTACTTCATATTTATTTTTCAAAGAGATGTGCTTTTTTGTGAAATCAAAGGTCCTGCTTAATCTGAGCATCCTGTTACTCCAGTCTTCTCCCTCATGGTGTCTTACTTCAAAACCTATGTTCCTGCTGTAATGCTTTCTCAGTCATGCCATGCTTCACCACACATCTGAATCTCTACTTATAACAGACTTTTAGGTGGGAATTTCTATTACTCTTCCTTCTCTAACTCTGCCTGGTGAATGCCTACTCAGCCTACAACTCAACCTTCAGATAATCCATGAAGGCTTTTGTAAAATACCTTTACTTGCCATGACTCAAAGAGAATTTACCACTCCCTCTGTATCAGTTTGTTAGGGCTGCCATGACAAAGTACCACAGATGGGGTGGTTTAAACAACATAAGTTGATTGTCTCACAGTTCTGGAGGCTAGAAGTCTGAAATCAAGGTGTTGGCAGTGTTGGTTCCCTCTGAGGGCTATAAAGGATAGATTTGTCCCAGACCTCAACCCTTGGTCTCTAAATGGTTATGTTTTTCCCTTCTCTTCACACTGCCTCCCTCCGTGCATGTCTGTGTCCAAATTTCTTCTGCACAGAAAGATAACAGTCATATTGGATTAGGGCCTGCCCTAATGACCTCACTTTAACTTGATTACCTCTGTAAGGAACCTATCTCCAAATCAGGTCACATTTTGAGGTGCTTGGGGTTAAGATTTCACCAAAATTCATTTTTGGTGTACACAATTCAACCTATAATGCCCTCTTTTATTCCTTTCCCCCTATTTGTATTGTAATAATTTCTTGCACTAGTATATATTTTTTTCTGCCTGACATCTTCCATTAGTTCATAATCCTTTACATAGAGGGAACCACATTTGATATTTCTCTGTAGCCTTGACTTAGTATAATTCCTAGCACAAGAGGATGCTTATTAAAGTCAGTTGGTTGGTTTGCTGATGGAATGATGAATAAACATAGGCCCAAAATGATAGTTGTAAAGCCTCTCCCTTTTATTTATGGAAAGAACTATAGAAATCAGTGTCTGGAATTCCACATTTACCTTTTTTATAGGTCCATCTTTCTCACCAGACTATGAATTTTTTGAGGACAAAAACCATGTTTCATTCTTGATTGTGACAGAAATTATTAATTAATGGTTTCTTTAATATCCACCCTACTCATTCTTTTTGAAAATAGAAACTAAATTTTGTTGGGGGAGGTGAGGTGTCTCAGGCTACCTTGCAGATACGTGAGGTTATGTGATGAAGTTTTGGCCAATGAGATATAGGTGGATGTGTACATGGGACTTCCAGGAAAAAAGGAACAGACTCAGCTGGCATGGTTTTCTGCCCTTGCTGTTTCCCTTTTTCCTACCCAGAATGCAGAGGCAATCCTCAGAGGTGAAGCAACCATTCTGTGACAAGGCAAGTAGCATATTGTAAGGATGGCTAAGCAAAAGGATTGAAAATATCTTTACTTCACCTCAATCTTGAAAGAAGTTTTCTTAGTATCAGATTCTAAATTGACATTTATATTCCCTCAGCATGAAGAAATTGATGCCATTGTTGCTTTTGAGAAGTTAGCCACAATGATAATTGCTTTTTGTTTGTAGTGTCTTCTTGCTGACTGTTTCTTTAAAATCTCTTTTGTGTGTATTTTGTTTCACTGTGTTATGTTTAGATATAAATTTCTCTTGTTTATCATACTTGTGGACTCATTGACATTCTTGAAAAACAGCATTAATCTTTCAACAGTTAGGGAAAATTCTCAACCATCATCTCTTCAAATATTGCCTTTTTCCCATTATCATGATTGTTGTCCTCTAAAACTTTAATTAATGTCTGTAAGATAATCCTACTTTATCCTCTATGTCTTTAACATCTCTTTCATATTTTCTGTCTCTTGATCTCTCTGGAATATATTCTGTATAACTTCTTTAGCTATATCTTCCAATTGACTAATTCTCTCCTTAGCTGTGTCTGTCTTATCTGTTGTTTGTATTGTCTTATTACTTTGAGTTTGTCTATTTATTACTTCTAGAATTCTAGAAATTCTCTAGTGTTTCTTTTACGAATATATTTGCTTCTTCTTTTTCAATTCCTTATTCTTATTTATATCCTCAAGCTTTTCCTTTATATCTCAAAACATTAAATATAGTTTATACTTAGTGTCTGATAATTTCAATATATGAAGTTTTTGCAAGTCTGATTCTCCTGTTTATTATTTTTGATGGTTTTCATTCATGATGTCTTGGTTCTTTATATGTTTTGTGAATTTTGGCTGTAGGCTGATCATTTTTCTTATCACATTATCAGTGGGAATTCTTTGAGGACTGAGTTGAAATCTCTCTAAAAAGAATCAGATTTGTTTTACTTACATAATATGCTTAAAGGCACCACTAACTTGGGTCCACTTTATATTCTTTACTTGATGTTTTGTGAAACACAAAGACATCACATGAAATAGATTGCAAACCCACGTGAAGCCAGGCTTATTGTTTTGAATTTTCAGGAGAGATTACTATCATCTTCTACCCAGCACCCAGACTGAAACAAGTACATTTATTTATTTTCCTGTCTGGATAGTGGTTTTGCTTCTTGTTTACTGTTACATTGAAGGTATAGTCCTTTGGATGCCAGCTTTATGCTGGGTGTTTTCTATTGGCTTCAGCTTCTTGTATGGATGTGACTTTTTACTTCCTGGCTCCTGCATCTCAGCAAGCAGTAGCTCCTGCATCTCAGCAAGCAGTAGCTCCTGCATCTCACCAAGCAGTAGCTCAAGTTTTCCTGGGTTCAATAGAAAACCTCAAAAGGAAAGACAACTTTGTCAGTCTCTTGTTCCACCAGGTCTCTGCATTCTCTTTGCTTTTGACCTCTGAGGATTCTTTCTTTGTGCACCAGTTGATACACTCTATGTTTGCTCCAGCATTCTGGATGTTTCGATTCAAAGCTATCTATCTGCCATACTACCAGAAACAGAAATAAAAGTAATTGCTTACATTGGTGAAAAATTCTAAAATAAGCGGAATATCTACCACTAAAAACTTGGGGGTACATATACACTATAAATGTCATGAAGCCATTCAAATTAATATGGTAGATGCACATATACTGACATAGAAATATCTCTAACAAATACTTTGAAATGAAAAAAGCTAGTTGCTCAACAGTATGCATAATATAATTCCATTTTATTTAAATAATAAGAAATGTACATGTTTTCTAAGGACCCATTTTTAATGTAAACGCACAGAAAAATATTTAGATATTTACATACAAAAATTAAAGAATTTTCTATGTATTTTTTTGACTTTTTGTGATAAAAATGTATTTTTGCACTATTTGGGTTTATTTGAAAATAATCACAAGGGGGGGGTGCCTTCAAGATGGTGGAGAAGTAAGAAGTGGAGATCACCTTCCTCCCCACAAATACATCAGAAATACATCTACATGTGGAACCACTCCTACAGAACACCTACTGAATGCTGGCAGAAGACCTCAGACTTCCCAAAAGGCAAGAAACTCCTCAAGTACCTGTGTTGGGCAAAAGGAAAAACAGAGACAAAAGAATAAGGACGGGACCTGCACCTCTGGGAGGGAGCTGTGAAAGAGGAAATGTTTCCAAACATTAGGAAGCCCCTTCACTGGCGGGGATGAGGTTTGGGTAGGGGGGAAGCTTTGGAGCCATGGAGGAGAGCACAGCAACAGGGATGCAGAGGGCAAAGTGGAGAGATTCCCACACAGAGGATAGGTGCCGACCAGCACCCACCAGCCCGAAAGGTTTGTCTGATCACCCACTGGAGTGGGTGGAAGCTGGGAGCTGAGGCTCAGGCTTCGGAGTTCAGATCCCAGGGAGAGGATTGGGGTTGGCTGCGTGAACACAGCCGGAAGGGGGCTAGTGCGCCCCAGCTAGCCGGGAGGGAGTCCGGGAAAAACTCTGGACCTTCCTAAGAGGCAAGAGACCATTGTTTCAGAGTGCGCGAGGGGTAGGGATTCAGAACACCACCTAAATGAACTCCAGAGAAGGACGTGAGCCACACCTATCAGCACGGACACCAGTGACCGGCATGAAGTGCTAAGGCTGCTGCTACAGCCACTAAGAAGCCTGTGTGTAAGCACTATCCACACCTCCCCTCCCAGGAGCCTGTGCAGCCCACCACTGCCAGGGTCCCATGATCCAGGGACAACTTCCTTGGGAGAACACACGGTGGGCCTCAGGCTGTTGCAACGTCACACTGGCCTCTGTCTCTGCAGGCTCGCCCCGCATTCCGTGCCCCTCCATGTCCCTGGTCTGAGTGAGCCAGAACACCCTAATCAGCTGCTCCTTTAACCCCGTCCTGTCTGGAAGGGCAACAGATGCCCTCAGGCGACCTACACACAGAGGTGGGGCCAAATCCAAAGCTGAGCCCCAGGAGCTGTGAGAACAAAGAAGAGAAAGGGAAATCTCTCCCAGCAGCCTCAGGAGTAGCAGATTAAATCTCCACAATCAACTTGAAGTACCCTGTATCTGTGGAATACCTGAATAGACAACGAATCATCCCAAAATTGAGGCGGTGGATTTTGGGAACAACTGTAGACTTGGGGTTTGCTTTCTGCAAATAATATGTTTCTGGTTTTATGTTTATCTTAGTTTAGTATTTAGAGCTTATTATCATTGGTAGATTTGTTTATTGATTTAGTTGTTCTCTTCCTTTTTTATTTATATATATATATTTTTTCCTTTTTCTCTTTTTGTGAGTGTGTATGTGTATGCTTCTTTGTGTGATTTTGTCTGTATAGCTTTGCTTTTTCCATTTGTCCTAGGGTTCTGATTGTCCTTTTTCTTTTTAGTATAATTTTTAGTACTTGTTATCATTGCAGGATTTGCATTTTGGCTTGGTTGCTCTCTTCTTTCTTTTTATCTCTTTTTCTAATTACCTTTTATTGTTTTATTTTTAATATTTTTTTCTATTTTAATAACTTTATTTTACTTATTTTTTCTTCCTTTCCTTTTCTCCCTTTTCTTCTGAGCCGCGTGGCTGACAGGGTCTTGGTGCTCTGGCCGGGTGTCAGGCCTGTGCCTCTGAGGTGGGAGAGCTGAGTTCAGGACATTGGTCCACCAGAGAATTCCCAGCCCCATGTAATACCAAATGATTAAAGCTCTCCCAGAGATCTCCATCTCAACCCTAAGACCCAGCTCCACTCAATTAAAGCAAGCTACAGTGCTGGACACCCTATGGCAAACAATGAGCAAGACAGGAGCACAAACCCATCCATTACTAGAGAGGCTGCCTAAAATCATAATAAGTTCACAGACACCCCAAAACACATCAATGGACATGGTCCTGCCCACCGGAAAGACAAGATCCAGCATCATCCACCAGAACACAGGCACCAGTCCCCTCCACCAGGAAGCCTACACAACCCACTGAACCAACATTACCCACTGGGGAGAGACACCAAAAACAATGGGAACTACGAACATGCAGCCTGCAAAACGGAGACCCCAAACACAGTAAGTTAAGCAAAATGCGAAGACAGAGAAATACACAGCAGATGAAGGAGCAAAGTAAAAACCCACCAGACCAAATAAATGGAGAGGAAATAGGCAGTCTACCTGAAAAAGAATTCTGAGTAATGATAGTAAAATTGATCTAAAATATTGGAAATAGAATGGAGAAAATACAAGAAACATTAAGCAAGGAACTAGAAGAGCTAAAGAGCAAACAAACAACCATGAACAACACAATAAATGAAATTAAAAATTCTCTAGAAGGAATCAATAGCAGAATAACTGAGGCAGAAGAATGGATAAGTGACCTGGAAGATAAAATAGTGGAAATAACTGCAGCAGAGTAGAAGAAAAAAAAAAACATGAAAAGAATTAAGAACAATCTCAGAGACCTCTGGGACAACATAAAATGCACCAACATTCAAATTATAGGTGTCCCAGAGGAAAAAGAGGAAAAAAAAGGGACTGAGAAAATATTCGAAGAGATTACAGTTGAAAACTTCCCTAATATGGGTAAGGAAATAGTCAATAAAGTCCAGGAAGTGCAGAGAGTCCCATACAGGGTAAATGCAAGGAGAAACATGCCAAGACACATTTTAGTCAAACTATCAAAAATTAAATACAAAGAAAATATATTAAAAGCAACAAGGGAAAAGCAACAATTAAGATACAAGGGAATCCCCATAAGGTTAACAGCTGATCTTTCAGCAGAAACTCTGCAAACCAGAAGGAAGTGGCAGGACATATTTAAAGTGATGAAAGGGAAAAACCTACAACCAAGATTACTCTACACAGCAAGGATGTCTTTCAGATTCGATGGAGAAATTAAAACCTTTACAGATAAGCAAAAGCTAAGAGAATTCACCACCACCAAACCAGCTTTACAACAAATACTAAAGGAACTCCTCTAGGCAGGAAACACAAGAGAAGGAAAAGACCTACAAAAACAAGCCCAAAACAATTAAGAAAATGGTAATAGGAACATACATATCAATAACTACCTTAAATGTAAATGGATTAAATGCTCCAACCAGAAGACATAGACTTGCTGAATGGATACAAAAACAAGATCCGTACATATGCTGTCTACAAGAGACACACTTCAGACCTAGGGAAACATACAGACTGAAAGTGAGGGGATGGAAAAAGATATTCCATGCAAATGGAAATCAAAAGAAAGCTGGAGTAACAATTCTCATATCAGACAAAATAGACTTTAACGACTATTACAAGGAACAAAGAAGGACACTACATAATGATCAAGGATCAATCCAAGAAGAAGATGGTAAAATTTTAGGTACCCAACATAGGAGCACCTCAATACATAAGGCAAATGCTAACAGCCATAAATGGGGAAATCTACAGTAACACAATAATAGTAGGGGACTTTAAGAGCCCAGTTTCACCAATGGACTGATCATCCAAAATGAAAATGAATAAGGAAACACAAGCTTTAAATGACACATTAAATAAAATGGACTAATTTTTCTTTATAGAACATTCCATCCAAAAAGATCAGATTAAACTTTCTTCTCAAGTGCTCATGGAACTTTCTCCAGGAAAGATCCTATCTTGGGTCACAAATCAAGCCTTGGTAGACTTAAGAAAATTGAAATCGTGTCACATATCTTTTCTGACCACAGTGCTATAAGACCAGATACCAATTACAGGAAAAAAATCTGTAAAAAATACAAACACATGGAGGCTAAACGATACACTACTAAATAACCAAGAGATCAGTGAAGAAATCAAAGAGGAAATCAAAAAATACCTAGATGCTCATTGCAACTCTGTTTACAATAGCCAGGACATGGAAGCAATCTAAGTGTCCGACAGATGTATAGATGAAGAAGATGTGGCACATATGTACAATGGAATATTACTCATCCATAAAAAGAAATGAAATTGAGTTATTTTTAGTGAGGTGGATGGACTTAGAGTCTGTCATACAGAGTGAAGTAATTCAGAAAGAGAAAAACAAATACTGCATGCTAACACAAATATATGGAATCTAAAACAAAAAACAGTTATGAAGAACATAGGGGCAGGATAGGAATAAAGATGCAGACATAGAGAATGGACTTGAGGACATGGGGAGGGGGAATGGTAAGTTGGGATGAAGTGAGAGAGTGGCATGGACATATATACACTACCAAATGTAAAATACATAGCTAGTGGCAAGTAGCTATGCAGCACAGGGAGATCAGCTCAGTGCTTTGTGACCACCTAGAGAGGTGGGATAGGGAGAGTGGGAGGGAGACACAAGAGGGAGGAGGTATGGGGATATATGTATAGCTGATTCACTTTGTTATAAAGGAGAAACTAACACACCATTGTAAAGCAATTATACTCCAATAATGATGTTTAAAAAAAAAAGAAAATAAACACAAGTTTAAAGGAATAAATTAAATAAGACATATAAAGCACTTACTATAGTACCTGACACATCATAAAAACTTAATAAATTTTCACTTAAAAGTAAATTTATGGATGGGGTGTAGCAGGATACGATGGTGATTTGTGATTTATTACAAATCAGTTGCAGACCTTGAGTTGGAAACTTCATCTTTTAAATAAAAGTACTGATCTACTCTCAAACTATAATTTATAGATCAGTTGCTTCACTTACAGCTTCCAGATATTCCAAAAAATGAGTGTTAAAATGCGCTCTGTGATCAAATGAATTTTAAAAGTTCTGGGTTATACAAAGTATAATAGTTTAGTTTTGTTTTTTAACAGAATGAGTCATCAGAGCTGTAAAATCCTATTATGCATTGTGAATTTCAAAGAGGGAATTCCTGTATGAAACACTTCCCAATTTTACTGAACTCCAGAATCCCTTCTCTGAAGCACCTCCAAGGGCTTCTCTTCTGTGAAATGCCTTTTAGGAAATACTTCACTAGCCCATAACACAGATAAGAAATATCCATTTACTGACTCTGAACAAATTGTGAGGTTTTACAGCCAGTTTGTCATGGTGTTTAATGGATAGTGCAGTCTCTTTGTGCTTTAATTTGTCTAGAACAGATTCCAAGAATAAACACTAACTTGTTTTGTAAGGGAAGGAAAGAGACCTTCCCTGTCTATGCCCCATTCTTCTTCGGATTAACATTGGTTGATGGATGGAAAATATGATGCATCAGAGCCATTACTCGGCATCAAATTACCTAAGGCAAACAACAAAGAGCGGCCATGGAAAATAAGAGAGAAGAACAAGACCCCTGATGTCCTTGTGTCTGTTGACTGTTACCACAACCAAGGACCCTGCTGATGGGGAAAAACTACAGTGCCATCTATAACTGGATGAGAAAGTATTTGTTGCACATGCTTGGACTGCATAAAGGAAAACTGCACAAAGTCAGAAGATATAAAAACAAAATACGCAATTGCTTAGCTGTAAACTATTAATAATGAGTGTAAACATGCTAAATATCTCCTTTCTCCACCTTTCACGTCTGCCAATTGCATCACATTGGCAAACAGCTATTGTCTTGGCATTCTTCATCCCTTTGAAAATGTGCCCTTCAATTTGTAAACTTGTTCTCACAGCACCAACTAATCAAAGGACAGGCATGGAAGAAGAAAGAGAACAAGAGCCCTGCTGTCCTTGTCCCTGCTGACAGTTAGCACCTTCAGATACAGCCATCCCCAGGGCACAAAAATTTTGAAGAGAGACAGATTACAAGCTGGATATGCAGAGTAGGGACTTGTGATTTAGACAGAACGGAACTCCTTCTACTCGTAATATCAGGAGTTAGCATGGTTTTGCTCCTACAGTGTGCTAACTGGGCTTGACCTAGATTATTCCAGACTGTGGCAAGCAGAGACCCCTTACCTCTATGAGATGTCTGCAAACCAGAGAACCCTCCGTGAGACATAATATTTTAAAAAGCCTTCTAGAAGGAGAAGATCTTTCGGTGACATCAAAAGTGCTTCCTTCTTCTAATCCATGAAGAAGTTGAATCGAACAGAAGCTTTTCCACTGGATGAAATTATACCATGACTTTTTCCTTCTCGGTTATAAAAAAGCAGTAACTTGATGACGTGGATTTTTTTAACTCTTTAAGCATGGAAGTGCTAACAAAACAGTGTTTCCTGACCTTTGCTTCTGAGTGGGTGTGATGTAACAAGGGCACTGGTAAGGACGTATATGGGTTACTGTCTGTGTCCAGGAAATTCTTGGTTCTGGTAAAGCTGAATTTGATCATTCAATTATTAACAAGTGACAAAGCCTGGAATATGTCTTCAACTGGCCATATTTGTTAAAATTTTTCATCTCTGTTCTCTTGCTACTTGTGAAAGTGACAGTGAAAAATAGCTGTCCATTAACATGAAAGCAAAATGTTATGCAGTAATGATGCTTGAAGCTTCCTGCAGTGCTGGAATTTTTAGAAATCATTAATAATAAATTACCAGCAATGACATGAGCAACTGATAGGTCTTCTCTTTGGTAGGTAAAACTCTCCATTATAAAATGATAATACACTAGGTCAATATGTCACAGCCTTCAGCAATTTTCTTAAAGTTACTTTAACACTGGTGTCACCAACGTTAAATTCATTTTACATATAGAAAAACTGAGGCTATTCTATCAAATGATTGCTCAGAATGAATCAGAGTATTTCAACTAAGATCACCAGCTCAGCTCCAGATTTAATTAAGGCCTCTGGCATATTTACTGATATGACAGGCACAAGTCAAAGTCATTGGTTAATGAGTTGGGGTTGGAGTGGAGATGGGGTTCCATTAATCACAAACTCTGGGTCATTTGTTTCATCCATCAAATTCAAGAACAAGCAACATGATAAATTATTAAAAGGTAGACTTCACCCATATTTCTCAATATGTGATTGGGAACCACATGGGGAGTAAGCAAGTGTTATCTTAGAGGAAAGGAAGTAAACACAAAGTTTGAGAATGTGAAAGCAAAACATTCTAGCCCGAGGTCCTTGCTTACCAGCTCAAGAGCTTCATACTCTGTGTGCGGAAGCGGTCCAAAGCAAGGGGCAAGTTCAGACATGCGCTGAGATGCTTCCCTCGTCTCATTTCCTTCAGTTCCACTCAGCCACAAGAACTGGGTGGCTTCCTCCTAATTACAGGGTCTGCAGGAATCCAAAATGGAAATAAAATGGCCCGAGCACATCCAAAGCCCAGAACCCATCGAGAGGGACCTCATGTAGAATAGTTCTTCCCAGTGCTATCATTTGAGACTTTCTCTTTGTAATATTTCAAATCATGCCCTTAGAATAAAGACTAGCTCAAGTGCTTGGTTCTTTGAATAAAATTCACAAGAAGATGAATTCTGAGATACTAATCACGTGACTTTTACCAGGTCACTTCCCCTCTGGGTCTTTGTTTACCTATGGGTAATGAGAGGTGGGGAGTATTAAAACCAGGATCCCAAATCACAGCCCTCCAGAGAGCTCTGGACGACCTGACGGCTTAAGATCCTCCCACTTCAAAATTCTGTGGTGTTTTGCGTTAGGCAGCATTGGTATTAAGCAAAGTCATGGCTCTTTGGCCCAGTTCTAGGCTACATATATATAACCTTTTATTTTATAATTTCCTAAGATGATAATCTTCAAACAAATCAGAAATATGGAAAATCACATAAAAGAACAAGTTCCTGAATATCTACCACCTGAACATCTACCACCTTTCCTCCTTTGACAATTGAATTATGTTCATAGCTTGTGAAACAGCTATAAATCATCTATCTCCTCCTTCATACATTTACAAAACTCAAGGTTCTATTACAAGTAAGGAATTGCCAACTACTGAAACGGTAGGCAAACTCAATGCTTGAAGCAAAATTTTTAAAATTTAAGCTGTCAAAGAACAACACATAATTTAGTCATCATAAAGTCTACATACCTCATTCCAATCAGATACCATAACCAAATTTCTTATCAGATATCAATAGATAGAAAGCCAATTTCTTCTTTTAAGTCCCAGCAGAACTAAAGGATATATGCAAGCAGAAGAAAGAAAAAAAATGTGTTGAAAAAAGGCCTAATACATCCTCATAATACTACTGGTCAATGAGAGAGAGAGAGAGAGAGAGAGAGAGAGAGAGAGAGAGTCATGACTACATATTCCCTTTCTCTGGATGTGAACTGACTTTGCACAGGCTGTCATATCCACTGTGTGCTTTCTCATGGAAAGGATTTCAAGACAACTTGCCACCAGGATCTCAACCACCCTGGAGCAAGGGAAATGGCACCTCCCATCTCAGAGCTCTAACAGGAAATCGCTTTGAAAGAGTTGATTGGCTTCTTTCACATGACACCTGATTCATATCCTTGACAGATTTAACTTTCAATGAAGGGAGAGCTCATTAGTGTTTCTCTGAAATGGCTCTGTGTATTAGAGCCAATTCTTCTAAGCTTGGCTTGCTCATCCTTGCACAGCATCTTCAAGAAAAGCAATCCTGGCACATTAGGTGGCCTTTGTTAGCCAGAGCCAGGAAAGTTCCCTGACACATTTGGACTCTAACTGGGGTCAGTGTCTGACATCCTGCAAGCACTCCTGGGGAATCTTCACAAATTTTCCATCTTCTCTCTTCTTTGCATTACTCTCCAGGAAGGTTCAAATTAGGCAAGCACCAATATTTGGATGTAGTGACATGATAAATAACTACAGTCTGAGCTTGTGATTGTATTTTTGAAGTGTTAGACTGGAGGAGGTAAGAAAAATAAATAAAACAAACCAAACACCACAAAGAATAATCAAGGATATGGAAAAGACATTCTATAGAACAAACTCTTAAAGAAAAAATCCTCCATCTAAATATGTCCAAAACTGAATTTATAATTTTCCCTCTAAAACCTGGCCTTCTATCTATGTTTCTTGTCTCAGAGAACGTCATCACTGTCAGACCCACTTGTACAAGTAAGAACCTGAAAAGACACCCTTGATGTCTCCCTTGCCCTCAGTCACCATGTAAAATCCTTCTCCAAGTCCTGTTGATTTCTATTTTTAACTTTCTATTTGAATTTTATTTATTTATTTATTATATACAGCAGGTTCTTATTACTTATCTATTTTATACATATTAGTGTATACATGTCAATCCCAATCTCCCAATTCATCCCACCACCACCCCCACACCCCCGACGCTTTCCCCCTCTTGGTGTCCATACGTTTATTCTGTACATCTGTGTCTCAATTTCTGCCCTCCAAACCGGTTCATCTGTACCATTTTTCAAGATTCCATGTATATGTGTTAATATACAATATTTGTTTTTCTCTTTCTGACTTACTTTACTCTGTATGACAGTCTCTAGGTCCATCCACATCTCTACAAATGACCCAATTTCGTTCCTTTTTATGGCTGAGTCATATTCCATTATATATATGTACCACATCTTGTTTATCCATTCGTCTCTCGATGGGCATTTAGGTTGCTTCCATGACCTGGTTATTGTAAATAGTGCTGCAATGAACATTGGGGTGCATGTGTCTTTTTGAATTATGGTTTTCAAACCATATTGGGTATATGCCCAATAGTGGGATTGCTGAGTCACATGGTAATTCTATTTTTAGTTTTTTAAGGAACCTCCATACTGTTCTCCATAGTGGCTGTATCAATTTACATTCCCAAGAACAGTGCAAGAGGGTTCCCTTTTCTCCACATCCTCTCCAGAATTAACTGTTTGTAGGTTTTCTGATGATGCCCATTTTAACTGGTGTGAATTGTACATTTGATATGCATTTCTCTAATAGTTAGTGCTGTTGAGAATTTTTCATGTACCTTTTGGCCATCTGAATGTCTTCTTTGGAGAAATGTCTATATAGGTCTTCTGCTCATTTTTTGATTGGGTTGTTTGTTTTTTTAATATTGAGCTGCATGAGCTGTTTATATATTTTGGAGATTAATCCTTTATCCATTGATTCATTTGCAAATATTTTCTCCTATTCTGAGGGTTGTCTTTTCGTCTTGTTTATGGTTTCCTTTGCTGTGCAAAAGCTTTTAAGTTTCATTAGGTCACATTTGCTTATTTTTGTTTTTATTCCCATTACTGTAGGAGGTAGGTCAAAAAAGATCTTGCTGTGATTTATGTCAAAGAGTGTCCTTCCAAGGTTTTCCTCTAAGAGTTTTACAGTGTCCGGTCTTACATTTAGGTCTTTAATCCATTTTGAATTTATTTTTGTGTATGGTGTTAGGGAGTGTTCTAATTTCTTTCTTTTACATGTAGCTGTCCAGTTTTCCCAGCACCACTTATTGAAGAGACTGTCTTTTCTCTATTGTATATGCTTGCCTCCTTTCTCATAGATTAGTTGACCATAGGCGTGTGCGTTTATCACTGGGTTTTCTGTCCTGTATTTCTGTTTTTGTGCCAGTACCATATTGATGACTGTAGCTTTGTATAATAGTCTGAAGTCAGGGAGTCTGATTCCTCCAGCTCCGTTTTTATCCCTCAAGATTGCTCTGGCTATTTGGGATCTTTTGTGTCTACACAAAACTTTTTGTTCTAGTTCTGTAAAAAATGTCACTGGTAATTTGATAGGGATTGCATTGAATCTTTAGATTGCTTTGGGTAGTACAGTCATTTTCACAATATTGATTCTTCCAATCCAAGATCATGGTATATCTCTCCATCTGTTTGTGTCAACTTTGATTTCTTTCATCAGTGTCTTATAGTTTTCTGAGTCTTTTACCTCCTTAGGTAGGTTTATTCCTAGGTATTTTATTCTTTTTGTAGCAATGGTGAATGTGTTTCCTTAATTTCTCTTTCTGATATTTTGTTGTTAGTGTATACGAATGCAAGAGATTTCTGTGCATTAATTTTGTATCCTGCAAGTTTACCAAATTCATTGATTAGCTCTAGTAGATTGCTGGTGGCATCTTTTGGATTCTCTATGTGTAGTATCATGTCATCTGCAAACAGTGACAGTTTTATTTCTTCTTTTCCAATTTGTATTCCTTTTATTTCCTTTTCTACTCTGATTGCCATGCTAGGACTTCCAAAACTATGTTGAATAATAGTGGTCAGAGTGGACATCCTTGTCTTGTTTCTCATCTTAGAGGAAATGGTTTCAGTTTTTCACCATTGAGAATGATGTTTGCTGTGGGTTTGTCATATATAGCCTTTATTATGTTGAGGCAGGTTCCCTCTATGCCCACTATCTGGAGAGTTTTTATCATAAATGGGTGTTGAATTTTGTCGAAATTTCTTCTGCATCGATTGAGATGATCATATGGTTTTTATTCTTCAATTTGTTAATATGGCGTATCACATTGATTGATTTGTGTATATTGAATCCTTCCATCCCTGGGATAAATCCCACTTGGTCATGGTTTATGATCCTTTTAATGTGTTGTTGGATTCTCTTTGCTAGTATTTTGTTGAGGATTTGTGCGTTTTATTCATCAGTGATATTGGTCTGTAATTTTCTTTTTTTGTAGTATCCTTGTCTGGTTTTGGTATCAGGGTGATGGTGGCCTCATAGAATGAGTTTGGAAATGTTCCTTCCTCTGCAATTTTTTGGAAGAGTTTGAGAAGGATGTGTGTTAGATCGTCTCTAAATATTTCATAGAATTCACCTGTGAAGCCATCTGGTCCTGGACTTTTGTTCACTGGGAGATTTTTAATCACAGTTTCAATTTCATTACTTGTGATTGGTCTGTTCATATTTTCTATCTCTTCCTGGTTCAGTCTTGGAAGGTTATACCTTTCTAAGAATTTGTCCATTTCTTCCAGGTTGTCCATTTTATTGGCATAGAGTTGCTTGTAGTAGTCTCTTATGATACTTTGCATTTCTGCCATGTCCATTGTAACTTCTCCTTTTTCATTTCTAGTTTTATTGATTTGAGTGCTCTCCCTCTTTTTCTTGATGAGTCTAGCTAAATGTTTATTAATTTTGTTTGTCTTCTCAAAGAACCAGCTTCTAGTTTTATTGATCTTTGCTGTTGTTTTCTTTGTTTCTATTTCATTTATTTCTGCTCTGATCTTTATGATTTCTTTCCTTCTGCTAACTTTGCGTTTTGTTTTTTCTTCTTTCTCTAGTGCCTTTAGGTGTAAGGTTAAGTTGTTTATTTGAGATTTTTCTTGTTTCTTGAGGTAGGATTGTATTGCTATAAACTTCCCTCTTAGAACTCCTTTTGCTGCATCCCAAAAGTTTTGGATGATCGTGTTTTCTTTGTCATTTGTTTCTAGGTATTTTTTGATTTCCTCTTTGATTTCTTCAGTGTTCTCTTGGTTATTTAGTAATGTATTGTTTAACCTCCATGTGTTTTTTACGTTTTTTTCCCCTGTAATTTATTTCTAATCTCATAGCGTTGTGGTCAGAAAAGATGCTTGATATGATTTCAGTTTTCTTAAAATTACTGAGGCTTGATTTGTGACCCAAGATGTGATCTATCCTGGAGAATGTTCTGTGTGCACTTGAGAAGAAAGTGTAATCTGCTCTTTTCAGATGGAATGTCCTATAAATATCAGTTAAATTTATCTTGTCTACTGTGTCATTTAAAGCTTGTGTTTCATTATTAATTTTCTGTCTGTTTGATCTGTCCATTTGTGTAAGTGAGGTGTTAAAGTCCCCCACTATTATTGTGTTACTGTCAATTTTCTCTTATTATAGTTGTTAGGGTTTGCCTTATGTATTGAGGTGCTCCTATGATGGGTGCATAAATACTTACAATTGTTATATCTTCTTCTTGGATTGATCCCTTGATCATTATGTAGTGTTTTTCCTTGTCTCTTGTAAGTTTCGTTATTTTAAAGTCTATTTCATCTGATATGAGTATTGCTACTCCAGCTTTCTTTTGATTTCCATTTGCATGGAATATCTTTTTCCATCCCCTCACTTTCAGTCTGTATGTGTTCCTAGGTCTGAAGTGGGTCTCTTGTATACAGCATATCGATGGGTCTTGTTTTTGAATCCATTCAGCAAGCCTGTGTCTTTTGGTTGGTGCATTTAATCCATTCACATTTATGGTAATTTTCAATATGTATGTTCCTATTACCATTTTCTTAATTGTTATGGGTTTGTTTTTGTTGGTCCTTTTCTTCTCTTGTGTTTCCCACTTAGAGAAGTTCCTTTAGCATTTGTTGTAAAGCTGGTTTGGTGATGCTGAATTTTCTTAGGTTTTGCTTGTCTGTAAAGCTTTTGATTTCTCCATCAAATCTGAATGAGATCCTTGCTGAGTAGAGTAATCTTGGTTGTAGATTCTTCCCTTTCATCACTTTAAATATGTCCAGCCACTTCCTTCTGGCTTGTAGAGTTTCTGCTGAGAAAGCAGCTGTTAACCTTATGGGAGTTCCCTTGTATGTTATTTGTCTTTTTTCTCTTGTTGCTTTAATAATTTTTCTTTGTCTTTAATTTTTGTCAGTTTGATTACTACTTGTCTTGGCATGTTTCTCCTTGGGTTTATCCTGCCTGGGACTCTCTGTACTTCCTGGACTTGGGTGGCTATTTCCTTTCCCATGTTAGGGAAATTTTCAACTATAATCTCTTCAAATATTTTCCCAGCTCCTTTCTCTTTCTCTTCTCCTTCTGGGAACCCTATAATGCAAATGTTGGTGCATTTAATGTTGTCCCAGAGGTCTCTTAGGCTGTCTTCATTTCTTTTCATTCATTTTTCTTTATTCTGTTCCGCGGCAGTGTATTCCTTCATTCTGTCTTCCAGGTCACTTGTCTGTTCTTCTGCCTCAGTTATTCTGCTATTGATTCCTTCTAGTGTATTTTTCATTTCAGTGATTGTATTGTTCATCTCTGTTTGTTTGCTCTTTAATTCTTCTAGGTGTTTGTTCTTTAATTCTTCTAGGTCTTTGTTAAACATTTCTTGCATCTTCTCGATCTTTGCCTCCATTCTTTTTCCGAGGTCTTGGATCATCTTCACTATCATTATTCTGAATTCTTTTTCTGGAAGGTTGCATATCTCCACTTCATTTAGTTGTTTTTCTGGGGTTTTATCTTGTTCCTTCATCTGGTACATAGCACTCTGCCTTTTTAATTTGTCTATCTTTCTGTGAATGTGGTTTTCATTCCATAGTCTTCAGGATTGTAGTCCTTTTTGCTTGTACTGTCTGCCCTCTGGTGGATCAGTCCTGTTGATTTTAACATGATCTTCAGCGTCTCTTGAATCTGACTCCTCTCTTTCTCCACTGTCTTCACCACCAACCCTGCTCTGGTAAAAAGCTGCTGGGTTGTTTAGCTTCCTCTGACTCTACCTTCTCCAGTCCATTCTCATGCCACAGCTAGGATAATCTTTTCCAAACATAAATCCAATAACAATATAAACCTGCTTTAACACTCTTTTCTTTGTTTTTTATTGAAGTATAGTTGATTTACAGTGTTTGAGGTGTACAACAAAGTGATTGTTTACATATATATATATATATATTCTTTTTCGGATCTTTTTCATTATAGGTTATTACAAGATATTGAATATAGTTCCCTGTGCTATACAGTAGGTCCTTGTTGTTTATCTATTTTATATACAATAGTGTGTATCTGTTGATCTCAAATTCCTAATTTATCCCTCCACCCACCTTTCCCCTTTGGTAACCATAGGTTTGTTTTCTATGTATGTGAGTCTATTTCTGTTTTGTAAATAAGTTTATTTGTATGATTTTTTATATTTCATGTATAAATGATATCATATGATATTTGCCTTTGTCTGACTTATTTCAGTTAGTATGATAATCTCTAGGTCCATCCATGTTGCTGCAAATGGCATTATTCCATTCTTTTTTTATGACTGAGTAATATTTCCTTATATATATACCACATCTTCTTTATCCATTCATCTGTTGATGGACACTTAGAGTGCATCCATGGCTTGGCTAATGTAAATAGTGCTGCTTTGAACACTGGGGTGCATGTATCTCCACAAATTAGGTTTCATCTTTTCCAGATATGTGCCCAGGAGTAGACTGTTGGATCATATGGTAACTCTATTTTTAGTTTTTTAAGCAACTTCCATACTGTTTTTCATAGTGGCTGCACTAGTTTCCATTCCTACCAACAGTGCAGGAGGGTTCCCTTTTCTCCACACCCTGCTTCACTCTTGATTGCCTCTCTGGATAAATCCCAAGATCCTTAACACAATCCAGAAAGTTCTCAATGTTCTGGCTTTGCCCTCTTCTCCAGCTTGATCTGAACTATTTTCCTTCATACACTGTGCTTTGGTCACTCTGACCTCCTTCCAGTTCCTCAAACTCCAGTTTCCTCCTACTGCAGGATCTTTGAAGATGCCATGAAGCCCAATGTATAGTGCTCTTTGCTCTATGTTTCCACTCCCACTCTTTTAATTAACCTTATTTTCTTTCAGATCTGAGATCTTTCAGGTCTGAGATCAAGTTTCACTTTCTCAGAAAATCCTTTCTTGATTCCCTCAACCAGGGTCATCTTCATTGTCATAAAACTGTCTTCCTTCCCTTCAGAACACTCAGCTAACTAACAATTTTATTTTCATTCATGTGCTTATTTGATTATTATCTGTTTCCTTTACTCTAATGCAAGTTCAATATAGGCTGAGACCATGTCTGATTTTTCTCACTATTGCATATTTTGTTCTATCAGTTTCAGTGAGAAATATGTTTAAAGCTTCCACTGTGACTGTGGATTTGCCTATTTCTCCTTTAATTCTATCACTTTTCCTTCATATATTCTGAAGCTACACTATTAAACACTACAAATGTAAATCCTAGTGGATTGACCTTTATTATTTTTACAGGGTCCCTTTTTGTCTTACAATTTCCTTTTTTGATACTAATGTAACTATGCCAGCTTCCTTATGGTTATGGTTTGTATGGTGTATCTTTCTTCATTCTTTTGGTTTTATTCTTTCTGTATCCTTCTATTTAATATGCTTCTCTTATAAGCGTTGTACTATTGGGTCTTGATATTTTAATACAGTCTGACAATATAAATTTTAACAATTGTTTACATTTAAGATAATTGCTGAAACACTTAGGTTTAGATTTTCGATCTTACTATGATTTTTTTTCAGTTTATCCCATTCATTCTATGTCCCTTATTTTTTCTCCTTATCGTCTTTTGGGTCAGTCAAGTAGGTTTTACAACTCCACTTTTTCACATATTGGCAATTATGTAATCTTTTGGCATTCTTTCAGAGTCTATTTAGAGATTCAACATGAATCTTGGATTTATTAAAGTATAATATAAAGTAGTATTTTTAAAATCATTTCCTGTGCAATGAAAGGAAAGTTAAATGCTTTGTCTTTACTTATTATCTTCTTTCTAACTTTCATGTTATCACTGTCATGTATTTTAATTCTCAATATATTTAAAACCCCATACATTATTCATATTGTTTTATAGATTCAATATTATTTAGATTTACATATATATCTTTTCATTACTACTTATTCTATATTGTAACTTTTTTTTTACTGTCACTTAACATCACTTTTCCTCTGCCTAAAGACCTCCCTTGTGTATTTCCTCCCTGCAGGTATTGGTGACAAATTCTTCCAGAAAATACAATGTTCAAGTCTCTGGATCCAGCTAAAAATCTTTAAGAAAAACAGAGAAGAGAGGCACTTATTGAGCTGTACCATAATTATGAGATTAACAGAAATCAGGCTTTGGGAAATTCTATAGGTCTGGGGTCTCCAACCCCCAGGACATGGGCTGGTACCAGTCCACATCCTGTGAGGAACCAGGCCGCACAGCAGGAGGTGAGTGGCAGGTGAGCAAGTGAAGCTTCATCTGCCTCTCCCCATTGCTCCCCATCACCTGTATTGCCATCTGAAGTATGGTTCACTTTACTGCCTGAAACTTCCCCACCCCCATCCATGGAAAAACTGTCTTCCATGAAACTGGTACCTGGTGCCAAAAAGGTTGGGGACCGCTGCTATGGCTCAAACAGTCCTCTTCAACAGATAAAGTCCCTATAGAAGAAAGGAATGGAGGAGCTCCACCAGATAAAAAGAGACTTATGTGCCACATCAAACATTTTTTTAGTGGGCCAGAATAAACTAAACTGTCTAGGGAGGCATATTTGGATAATAAAATTATAAACCCAAGAACAAGATAACAATAAAAGTATGATAAAAGGGTAAGTGTTGCTCTCAGGGAAGGCAGTGCATAGTGATTGGGACAGCACACAAGGAGAGGTTTTTGAGTGGCTGGCAAAATTTTATTTCTTTACAGTGGTTGTAAAGGTATTAGCCTTAAAATAACTTATAAAACTATACCTTTGTTTTATGTAATTTCTATATCTATATTTTATGTTATAATTAAAAGATACAAAATAGAAATATATTTAAAATTAGTAAATTTTACCTTCAATATTGAAAGACAATTTTTATAATCCTAGTTTGGAACGGGCATTTTTCACCTTAGGATGATATACCAATGTCTTTGGCTTTCCTAAATTTTCTCAAGAATTCAGCTGTCAGCCTTATTGTTCTCCTTGAAAATAATGGGTCTTTGTTTCCTATAGCTGTTGTTTTTTTGGCCATGCCACGTGGCATGTGGGGTGGGATCTTAGTTCCCCAGTCAGGGATCGAATCTACACCCCCTGCAGTGGAAAAATGGAGTCTTAACCTCTGCACTGCCAGAGAAGCAACTGTTTTTAACATTTTAATTTTTGTCTTCAGTTTTAAGCAGTATTTTTTTAAACATCTTTATTGGAGTATAATTGCTTTACAATGGTGTGTCAGTTTCTGCTTTATAACAAAGTGAATCAGTTATACATATACATATATCCCCATATGTCTTCCCTCTTGCATCTCCCTCCCTCCCACTCTCCTTATCCTACCCCTCTAGGTGGTCACAAAACACGGAGCTGATCTCCCTATGCTATGCAGCTGCTTCCCACTAGCTATCTATTTTACATTTGGTAGTGTATATATGTCCATGCCACTCTCTCACTTTGTCCCAGCTTACCCTTCTCCCTCCCCGCATCCTCAAGTCCATTCTCTAGTAGGTCTAAGTCTTTATTCCCATCTTGCCCCTAGATTCTTCATGACCTTTTTTTTTGTTTGTTTTTTAGATTCCATATATATGTGTTAGCATACAGTATTTGTTTTTCTCTTTCTGACTTACTTCACTCTGTATGACAGACTCTAGGTCCAACCACCTCACTACAAATAACTCAATTTCGTTTCTTTTTATGGCTGAGAAATATTGCATTGTCTATATGTGCCACATCTTCTTTACCTATTCATCTGTAGATGGACACTTAGGTTGCTTCCATGTCCTGGCTATTGTAAATAGAGCTGCGATGTACATTGTGGAACATGACTCTTTTTGAATTATGGTTTTCTCAGGGTATATATCCAGTAGTGGGATTGCGGGGTCATATGATAGTTCTTTTTTAGTTTTTCAAGGAACCTCTATACTGTTCTCATTCGTGGCTGTATCAATTTACATTCCCACCAATAGTGCAAGAGGGTTCCCTTTTCTCCACACCCTTTTGTTGTTTGTAGATTTTATGATGATGGCCATTCTGACCAGTGTGAGATGATATCTCATTGTAGTTTTGATTTGCATCTCTCTAATGATTAGTGATGTTGAGCATCCTTTCATGTGTTTGTTGGCAATCTGTATATCTTCTTTGGAGAAATGTCTATATAGGTCTTCTGCCCATTTTCGGATTGGGTTGTTTGTTTTTTTGATATTGAGCTGCATGAGCTGCTTGTATATTTTAGAGACTAATCCTTTGTCAGTTGCTTCATTTGCAAATATTTTCTCCCACTCTGAGGGTTGTCTTTTCGTCTTCTTTATGGTTTCCTTGCTGTGCAAAAGCTTTTAAGTTTCATTAGGTCCCATTTGTTTATTTTTGTTTTTATTTCCATTTCTCTAGGAGGAGGGTCAAAAAGGATCTTGCTGTGATTTATGTCACAGAGTGTTCTGCCTATGTTTTCCTCTAAGAGTTTGATAGTGTCTGGCCTTATATTTAGGTCTTTAATCCATTTTGAGTTTATTTTTGTGTATTTTGTTACAGAGTTTCTAATTTCATTCTTTTACATGTAGCTGTCGAGTTTTCCCAGCACCACTTATTGTAGAGGCTGTCTTTTCTCCACTGTATATTCCTGCCTCCTTTATCAAAGATAAGTTGACCATATGTGTGTGGGTTTATCTCTGGGCTTTCTATCCTGTTCCATTGATCTATATTTCTGTTTTTGTGCCAGTATCATACTGTAGCTTTGTAGTGTAGTCTGAAGTGAGGGAGCCTGATTCCTCCAGCTCCGTTTTTCTTTCCCAAGATTGCTTTGGCTACTCGGGGTCTTTTGTGTTTCCATACAAATTGTGAAATTTTTTGTTCTAGTTCTGTGAAAAAGGCCAGGGGTAGTTCGATAGGGATTGCATTGAATCTGTAGATTCCTTTGGGTAGTAGAGTCATTTTCACAATGTTGATTCTTCCAATCCAAGAACATGGTATATCTCTCCATCTGCTTATATCATCTTTAATTTCTTTCATCAGTGCCTTATAATTTTCTGCATACAGGTCTTTTGTCTCCTTAGGTAGGTTTATTCCTAGATATTTTATTCCTTTTGTTGCAATGGTAAATGAGAGTGTTTTCTTAATTTCACTTTCAGATTTTTCATCATTATGTATAGGAATGCAAGAGATTTCTGTGCATTAATTTTGTATCCTTCTACTTTACCAAATCCATTGATTAGCTCTAGTAGTTTTCTGGTAGCATCTTTAGGATTCTATATGTATAGTATCATGTCATTTGCAAACAGTGACAGCTTTACTTCTTTTCCAATTTGATTTCCTTTTATTTATTTTTCTTCTCTGATTGCTGTGGCTAAAACTTCCAAAACAATGTTGAATAATAGTGGTGAGGGTGGGCAACCTTGTCTTCTTCCTGATCTTAGTGGAAATGGTTTCAGTTATTCACCATTGAGGATGATGTTGGTTGTGGGTTTGTCATATATGGCATTTATTATGTTGAGGTGAGTTCCCTCTATGCCTACTTTCTAGAGGGTTTTTATCATAAATGGGTATTGAATTTTGTTGAAAGCTTTCTCTGCATCTACTGAGATGATCATATGTTTTTTCTCCTTCAGTTTGTTAATATGGTGTAGCACATTGATTGATCTGCATATATTGAAGAGTCCTTGCATTCCTGGGATAAATCCCACATGATCATGGTGTATGATCCTTTTAATGTGCTGTTGGATTCTGTTTGCCAGTATGTTGTTGAGGATTTTTGCATCTATGTTCATCAGTGATATTGGCCTGTAGTTTCTTTCTTCGTGATGATGGTGGCCTCATAGAATGAATTTGGGAGTATTCCTCCCTCTGCTAAATTTTGGAAGAGTTTCAGAATGATAGGTGTTAGCTCTTCTCTAAATGTTTGATAGAATTCGCCTGTGAAGCCATCTGGTCCTTAGCTTTTGTTTGTTGTAAGATTTTTAATCACACTGTCAATTTCAGTGCTTGTGATTGGTCTGTTCATATTTTCTGTTTCTTCCTGGTTCATTCTTGGAGGGTTGTGCATTTCTAAGAATTTCTCCATTTCTTTCAGGTTGTTCATTTTACTGGCATAGAGTTGCTTGTAATGTCTCATGATCCTTTGTATTTCTGCAGTGTCAGTTGTTACTTCTCCTTTTTCATTTCTAATTCTATTGATTTGATTCTTCTCCCATTTTTTCCTAAGTAGTCTGGCTAATGGTTTATCAATTTTGTTTATGTTCTCAGAAACAAGGTTTTAGTTTTATTGATCTTTGCTATTGTTTCCTTCATATCTTTTTCTTTTATTTCTGATCTGATTTTTATGGTTTTTTTCCTTCTGCTACCTTTGGGTCTTCTTTCTCTAATTGCTTTAGGTATAAGGTTAGGTTTTTTATTTAAGATTTCTCTTGTTTCTTAAGGTAGGATTGTATTGCTATAAACTTCCCTCTTAGAAGTGTTTTAGCTGCATCCCATAGGTTTGGGGTCGTGGTGTTTTCATTGTCATTTGTTTCTATGTTTTGTTTGATTTCCTCTTTGATTTCTTCAGTGATCTCTTGGTTATTAAGTAGTGTATTGTTTAGTCTCCGCAGCGGGAGAGACCATGGCAGTGAGAGACCCACATACTGCAAAAAAATAAATTAATTTAAAAAAACCTGAATCTGTCCTAATTACAAAGTAATGTCTGTCTTTAAATAACTACTATTTATTGATCATTTACTCAGAAGCCCTATTATTTTCTCACAGCACTCTGAGTTTTCCCTTTGTAGAATTCTCCACAATTTTTAATTAATTATTTTTATGTTTTCTTGTTTGACATCTGTCTCCCCCGCTAGATTGTAAATGCAATGAGCCAGGAGGAATCACAGCTGTTTTGATCACCTTGGTATCTAGCTTATATTAGGCACTCAACAACTATTTTCAGGGAATGAATGCAGGCTTTTGGGCTAAGAATTTTAAGTACATTATGCCATCTTCATCATAACCATGTAAGGCAGGTATTGTTATGTCTGATTCAGAGAAGAGATAAAAGAAAATTAAAGAAGTGAGCAGCTTCCCAAGGTTAAACGTTCTGTAAAACTCCTCTTCTTGGACACTTACTCATTATGCTTTTGAAACCTGTACATGCAGCCAGCTTTTTATTTTTCAATATGCAGGGTATTAAAGCATCTTTACTTCCTTCTCTTCACTGTCCCCTTCCTTCTTTTTCATATTCCATGTCTTAATTTTGAGGGCCTCGATGCTCATAAACATTTCATTAGGGAGTAAACTGGAAAAATAAAAGACTATGAAACTCACAACAGCTGAGGAGGTGTCTGTGCTCCAACACATCAAAAGAAGGGCACATCCTCCCCTCCCTTCATGCCTCAGAGGACAGCTTTGGGATCTGGGCTCATTCATTTAAATTTTTTTAAAGTGATTTTATTTTATTAAATAGGCTTTACTTTTTACAGTAGTTTTAGGTTCCAAGCAAAATTGAGCAGAAAGTACAGAGCTCCTACCTACCACCGCCTACACACACACACACACACACACACACACACACGCACACACAGCAGTACGTTTGTTATCCATGAACCCACATTAACTCATTCATTTTTATCCTGCTGTGTGAAATCATCTGGGATTATGCGTTTGCCCAATTTCAGCCATCATGTGTTAAAAGAGGTTTTGACCTACAGTTAAAATAAAAAACCTCTGTCTCTTTGTCAGCATTTATTCTGTTCTCAACATGCTGCAGTAAAGTTCACTTACCCCTGAACTTTGGCCCTTCCAGTGCATTTCAGTGTTTGCATGCTCAAAGCCAGACAATTAACTTTAATATTGCCTTCTTAAAGGAAATCAGGTATAATCTCTAAAAGCCATAAATGATCACACTGTCAGGGTGAGTCTGGAATCTTTGAGATGCTACCCACACTCACAGTGCTCTGTCGTCCTGCCCACCCCACCAAGGTCTGGCTCTGCTCCTACCACATCTGTGAAGCCTGTCTTCACAAGCTCCATTCCACAATTATTTTCTTCTCTTTGGCACCGTATCCGGCATCAAACTATCCTTGAGAAAGTCATCAACCCCTCCTGAGCTCCAGTTCCGTCGTTGGAAAGTGTGAATCAAAATACCTCCATACAAGTTTGTAGGTAAATTTAAATGTATCCAAATGTATTCATGCCCGACGTACAGTAGATATGCAGTAAACATCAGTAATCTCTCTCCCTCTCTCTCCTTACCTGCTCAGGTGTGTTTGGAGGACAGGTGCACAAGGGGAGAGACAAAACTATATAAAAACCTGCTTGGACATAGGTTGTAGCAGAGAGCAATGTCTCAGGGATATTACGTTTTTCCTGGGTTTGTGAAGGAGGAGGACTGTGAAATAGCCAGAGCAGAGAAGCTGAAGTATAGTGGAGCTGCCAGGGAAACGTCAAAGGGAAAGTGGGGCCTGGGGGCACCATTTTGCCCAGGGATATCATATTGCCTCCAAAGGGCAAAGGGAAATGGAGCACAGAATGATTGCTCACCAAGATAGATGACAACATGCATATCTTTATTTTTTTATTTTTTTTGCGGTACGCGGGCCTCTCACTGTTGTGGCCTCTCCCGTTGCGGAGCACAGGCTCCGGACGCGCAAGCTCAGCAGCCATGGCTCACGGGCCCAGCGACTCCGCGGCATGTGGGATCTTCCCGGCCCGGGGCACGAACCCGTGTCCCCTGCATTGGCAGGCGGATTCGCAACCACTGTGCCACCAGGGAAGCCCGCACATGCATATCTTGGTGGAGGCTGTGCTTCCAGCTCAGAGGACACGGGTAATATTTGTACACACATCAAGGAGGAGGGGAAGGATTTCTGAGAGGGGGATGCAGAGGGATCCACAACTCTAGGCACCAAGTAAAGCTATTCCAGGACTATCATAAGACAATGAGTAGACCCATTTGGCAGCAGTGGGGTCCCTGGAAAGTCAGGGGGAACCTAACAGTAAAGCACCTTGAATGTCCATTGAGGAGGATGGAATTTATCCTGCAATCACTAGGAGCTGCTAGGAAACTAGCTGGACTACAATGTAATGACTGAGGTACTTGGGCAGCACAGACTGCAGGGGAAAGAGGCTGGAGGCTGGGAAACAAATATGAAGTTCTTGCAGTGGTCTTGGTATGAGCTGACAAGGCCTTATATCCAGCGGCCTCAGTGGGAAGAGAAGGGAAGGATTTGTGTTCAAGCACTGTTTTCTAAAATATTCCTGTGGCCTCTTGTTTTGGATTTTCCCCCTCTCACCATTATATGACAGACTATAGGTGTTTAAATATGCTTTTTTCACTTGATGAACATTTAAAGTCTATTTAAAAGTAGAAGAAAATAATAACGTGGACTTGATCCCGAGAGCTTATTTTTAAAATATTGTAAGGGAATGAATTAGCAAACCCTCCTCTGCCACCCACCATCAAAGAGAGATCCATAATATAATATAATTAATTATAAACAATGAAATATAATCCAACCTGGTGCTATTTCACTCAGGAAGCAAAGAGCATAACGATGACAATCATTGTGATTTGTGTTATAAAGTAGACAGACTCAGCACAGGCAGAAACAAAGGCTTCTTAACGTTAGTGAGTGTTCCAAAATGGGTAAAGTGAAAGTCATGGTGGTGGAGAAATAGAGTGACCTGGAATGGCTCTCTCAGGGGAGGGGGAGACAGAAATGAAGCTGGGAGACCTTCACACTCACCCTTGATCCTGTAACCATAGCCCAGCCCTCACCGCCCTGCCCTCGGTATACATTGAACAGGGGTGTGTCCATGTACATCCAACCGAAGAGCTTAAGGAGGAATACGTGGCCGTGTTTCAGCAGAAAGGGATTAAAAAGTGAATCATCCACTTTTGGAAAAAGGTAGAAATTTCTGAGAGCAAGGGTTTGGGTGACTGCACTTAGAGACTTGAAAGGGGGCTGTGTGTGGCGAGGGGAACCGGAAACAGGAGGGTCACATCGGGAGTGCAGGAAGCACAGCTACCATTGGCTGAGGCCCTATCTGTGCCAAGCCCGAGTCCTCTTCTGATGCAATGTCACCTAATTCTCCCTTCCAGAGTAGATTGGGGGACACTCTCAGCCCTATTTTGTACATAATAGTGGTGAAGCTCAGAGACCTGCAGGAGGTCATCCACAATCCTACTTGGTAGAGCCAGGAGTGAAATCCAGGAACACCTCCCTCCAAGGATCTATCTGTCTGCCCTTGTTATGCCCTGCTATGACATTTGATATTATGAAACAGAATGCTTACCGAGGGGGAAAATGACTCCTTCATGCAGTGCCTGTGTTTTGTGTATCGTTAACCTCATCTGAGTCATGTTTTTTGGTCCAAAACCTAACGCTCCTCCCCCTGCAAAGCTGCCTCTACCTGGCCCATGCCTTCTTGGGAAAAGCTCTTTACTACAGCTGGCAGGCCTTTGGAACTACATGTTTCTGGTAAAAAAAAAAAAAAATCTGAGTGAGGAATCAGTCTCCCTTTGGACTCAGCTCTTTGGCTTGAACAGAGAGAAGGAAGTCCAAGTGTGAAACCTAGAGAGGGAAGTTTCTGCACGCCAATGCGGCTACTCAACAAGGAACACCTTTACTGAGGCAGAGGATGGAATCTCTACCCCTCTGCTGAAGCTGCCCGCTTCACTGAGAGCATCATCTCCCCACTCTGCGCCGGCTCGTCCTGCTAAGCGGTCAGGAAGTCCCAAATGAGGGGTTGCCCCTCCAGGCCCCTCCCCTCCCCACCTCCCAGCTGGACCCAGGGCCCCTCCCTGTGGTCCCACCACACCGGTGCTTCCCCTGTCATCACACTTGCTCTTTATGTGACCTCTTCCCTACTGAACTGTGAGTTACTTAAGGTCAGGTCTCATTCCTCTAAGAATCCCTAGAGCTTTAAAGCCTTAATGACTGTTTACATGAGTAAATACATGAATGAAAATGGCTAGTCTAAGGCTTTGTGGGGAGTATAAAAGTAGGAGTCAGATGTGAATTACAGAGAAGGCCAGACACCTCCCACCCCAGATTCCAGAAACTTCTCCCCTCCTTTCTTCATCCTTCAGAGTGTGATTCTTTCCGATCCATTCCCAAGTGGGAGGACACAAAGGAGCTGAATGTGTGATCTGTGTCCAAGCTTCACTCTTCATTTTCTTTTTTAAGAAACATGATGGTCCCATGTTTGAGATATGTTCAATTAGCTCCAGATACAGCCTCCTCTACCTTCTTTTATTCTTCAAATATTTAGTCCTTGTCTTCCCAGCAGGGAGGAATAAGAGTGCTGCTTCAGAATTCTACTTGATTATATTTATTTCAGGCAGTTATGCTCATGGGTGGGAAACAAGAATAGAGGATGCCCCCTTTCCACTCTATAGGGTCTCAATCAGCGTGACCTCCTTGACTTAGAGCCAGTGTTTCAGAAGCCCAGATGAGAGGTGGAGGGAACTTGCCAGCCCTGACTGACACAGCACAGGGTGAGAAGACAGAGCTGGGGAAGAAAACTCTCTCCCTGCAGCAGTACGACGAGGCAGAGGGTAAATGGGTGTGGGGGGGCTGCCTGCCAGCTGCTCCCTGTTCAACTTTCTGCCAAGTGTCTCCTGTGCGCCGTCCCCAGGGCTTGGACGGCGGCCAGGAGCTGCTGCCACCACGAAGGGGGGTTATTTGCCCACTTGGATTCTGTCCTTTATGAACCTTCACCTACGGGCTGCACAGCTGGCTCAGGGCAAGGTAGAGCCTCCTATACAGAGTTCCAGGTACCTGTGCAGTGCCATCACCCTGGGCTTCCTTCCTCCTCCCTCCATGTGCTCTCCCTGTGTCCTCTTTACCAAGGATTCACTCAACAGTACAGGAAGCAATTGCGAGGGGGGTTGGTGGCCAGACTCAAGGTTGAAGTGACTGGTCTTGCATTTAGGCAACGCGCTTTTTCTCTCTGGCTCTATTTTTTCCCCCTCATCTATCAAATGAAGCTAAATATCTCTACGTTGCACACTGTCATGATCATTAAAGCTGTGTTTCTCAATTTAGGCTGCACATTAGAATTCTCCGGGAAGCCTTAAAATGCCAATGCCTGGGCTTCCCACAAATCAATGAAATCAGAGCCTTTGGAGCGTGGGCCCAGGCATCGGCATTTTAAAGCTCCCCAGGTGACTCGCATGGGCACCCAGGTTGTGATCACTAGATTAGAGGTGATGTATATAACCTGAACAACAGAGAACCTTCCGAATATAATAATAATTAATAAATGATACCAATAATACTATTCTTACTCTTTTATTATTCCTGCCCTTAATCTTCTGCCAAGAAAAGAAGTCTGGTTATATTGAAATTGTAAATAACAGAACATTCACAAGTGATTATCATAGCCTCTAAGCTGCTCAGTGAGAATGAAAGTGGCTTGAAATAGACAGTCAGCTGTGAAGACCCCGTTCTTTAAAATATGTACATGTGGGGCTTCCCTGGTGGCGCAGTGGTTGAGAGTCCGCCTGCCGATGCAGGGGACACGGGTTCGTGCCCCGGTCCGGGAAGAACCCACGTGCCGCGGAGCGGCTGGGCCCGTGAGCCATCGCCGCTGAGCCTGCGCGTCCGGAGCCTGTGCTCCGCAACGGGAGAGGTCACAACAGTGAGAGGCCCGCGTACCGCAAAAAAAAAAAAAAAAAGCACATGTGTTCCCTCACGTCCCATGGCATGACTTCTCACCCAACACGCTTCATCCAGCCTGGGCCTGTGCCAATGGAAACACTTCCAGTTGAAGAGCCCACTGCCCTCATTTCCAGGTGCGGATGGCAGGCAGCTGTCTACTTTTACAGCCCAAGTTACCTTTGCTCTGCAGTAAACAGATGAGTCACAGCTGGTCCCAGCAGGTCAACTAACAAGCAGCTCTGGGCCATCCTGTCTGGTGACTTAGGCTGTTGAGACAATGCCCTTGGTACCTATGAGGGCGTCATAAAGTTGGGTTTGACACTCTTTAAACTTATCTTTGCTTGCTGATTGTTTGGCTAGAGGGACTCGTGTTGAGTTATTCCTGGCGTCTATGGGCCCTGGATGATAAGCGTAATTAGGATGAAAGGCAGGCAGGCAGCCCTTCATTAGCTGTAGCAATGGGTCAAGTAGATTAGCACAGACAGTTGACATGGGTAGACAACCCCCTAGCTCCACTTTGGTTACGTTTTCCATATTTCTCCAGACTAAATATGTTTTGGGTGTCCTTAAGAGAAGAGCAGGTTGAAGGTTAAGGTTTCTACCTGTCCCATCCCTATCTGGATGGCGGGGTGGGGTTAGCTTTGGATTTAAGCCTACTGTTTACATTTCTCTCAAATCTACCCATTTCTTTGCCTCCAAACCACTGAAGTGTGGGCCAGAATCATCAAGAGATGATGCATTAATGCTTCTTACCAGGATCCTACATTCCCTCTTGCCTCACAGAGCAGTCAGAATGATGCTTCCTAATCTCAGATGGGATCATTTCCCTTCCCTACTTGAAACATTCTGGTGATTTCCCTGTCATTCTCAGGATCAAAGCTCACCCTTTGAAATGCCTCCAAGCCTGTATCAGAATCTGGCCACCATCCCACCTTTCCATCTCTTCTTGCTACCAGCTCTTTTCCTTCCAGGTCTCGGAACCACAACCTTTCACCTGCCTGCAGCACTTTCTCAAGTGCAGCTAATACCTAGAATCCTTCACTTCCCAGCTTAAACTTCATTTCCTTAGGGAAACATTTCCTTCTTCCTCCTGTGAGCTCCTGACACATAACTCTCTCACACTCTGAGTCTCCAACTCTAACACTTCTCAGGCTTTGTTGTTACCTCTCGTCTAACTAGAATTTAAGTTCCGTGAAGGAGGGACCCCATCCACACTCTTGTCTGCACCTCCTCCCTCTCTATTCTTAACATCTAGTGGGTGTATGCATTTCGAATGAACCCTGTAAAGACTTGCCAAAGCCTTTGTTATCCCTTCAACGGGTCCACTGGGAAAGGTCAAAGCAGTGGAAATGTCAAAGGAGCAGAATATCATTCAGAGAAGCAACACATGTTATCATTCTACATAGCAGTCAAAGAGCCAATAGTTACCTATATTGTGTGAGATCCCTACAACATGTAAAGAACAAAGTTAGATTTTTTAAAAACAGCTTTGTTGAAATATAATTGATATACAAAAAAAAAACCCCCAAATCACAATGATACATATATCACCTCATACCAGTTAGAATAGCTATTATTTAAAAAAAAAAAAAAGACAAGTGTTGTCAAGGATGTGGAGAACTTGGGGCCCTTGTGCCCTTTGGGTGGGAATGTAAAATGGTGCTGCCACTGTGGAAAACAGTGTGGAGGTTCCTCAAAAAATTATAAGTAGAACCACTATGTGATCCAGCAATTCTACTTCTGGGTATAGATCCAAAATAATGTTAGATATTTTATCTTTATGAAATATGCACTTAACTGGTCATTGTAATTGTCTTCAAAGAATTCTTGGCTAGACTATCAAGAGGTGAGACCATTGTTAATTACTGAGAAGAATGGGCATAATAGCTGACAATTATTTAGTACCTACAGTGTGCCAGGCACAACTACGCTATGAGGTAGGCACTGTTATGACTCCCATTTTGTGGATGAGGAAACCGAGAAGCACAGGGAATGAAGTCATTGCCCAGTGCCATAGAGCTGGTACATTGAGACCATATTTGAAACCAGACACTGCTGTTCCAGGGCAGACACCAGTTATACTGTCTCCCTGTGGAACTGCCTGCCCACTACCTTCCAGAACTTAGAGTCTCCCACGTTGGCAAGAAAATATCACAGGCTGAGGATGTGCCATAGATGTTCCATCCCCCTTTCAAGAGCTAGAGCAATTGCTAACAGCTCAGAACATAAGAGGCGAGGCTTCACTTCCCACTTCCATGAATTATTTCTGAGGAATTTATTGTATTCTCAGTGACTAAGGAACTGAGGCCATGAGGAGACATAAAGTTATATCATTATAGATGGTGTAATCTTTAACTTTATTTAAAGGACCTGGAACTCTGTGGCTTCCCACCTATTTTGTGACCCAGAATTGTGCTTGTCTGAAGGTGCTGTGTGACTTTGGGGAAGTGATTATCAATCGACATAGCTGCAAGTCCTCTTGCAGGATCCAAGGAGGCCCACAGTGTCTGGCTGTTTCCACGCCAGCCTCCTGGTCTGGAGAATTTGCACAATGCTTTGCCTCTCCGATTTAAGTCAGGAGCACAGTGGGACCACTATTACAGGCCTTTCCACTATAATTATATTTCCTGCAAGGGGCACCTGCTAGTTTTTTCTAGTTTTGCTGGTACCGCTTGTATGGTTAGTGGAGATCCACTGCCCCTGAGCAGGGTTATTTGCCTACTAATTATTAAAGGAATGTAGGTGCTCTGAGGGCTCAGCTGCCGACAACCTTGTGATTATTACTATTTATTCATTAGGTGTCCTCTTCCCCATGCTTTTCAGACCTCGATATAGGCGTCACATTGACTTCCACTAATAAAATCACTTGCTCTATCACTAAGCCTGGTGACAAATCCTGTTGTGATTAACTCTTTCCTATTTCTTGAACCTGAGAAATACATTATTCTACTACAAGGAGCTCAACAATGTTAGATATATCCTCCTTTTTATAATAGCACATTTTTCTGAAGAGTTAGATACTTTATAGACACTTTCTCATTTCACTTTTACAACATCCTTGTGTGTACTTTCTGTTATTGTGTCCGTGGTATAGATGAGAATACTGAACACACAGGGTTTGCTTGTCTGTTTTTAAGCGACCTATCAAATGTCACACGATCAGTAAGTAGCAAAACTGGGATATAAACGCATGCAACTGATTTTGAGAGCCTACAGACTTAACCACTGTGCTGTGCTATTCTATCTTACTTCCCTGTACTGTTTTTGAGTCATTTTATCCATTAGAGTCATAGCCATGAATACTTGATTGTTTGATCATCAAAAATATTGTCCTGAGCATCATTTAATTTCTGTTATGCATATTCTTTCCCCACCCCCAGCACACACACAACTATGCCCACATATACCCCCCAAATTCAGGCATATAAACCTTGACGCATTTTCCGTTTCATAGAATCAAATTGTTCTTTCTCATACACAATCACCTTACCAATTCTTCCAAGGTGATCTAGAACCTATACCTTGTAAGCCTTTTTGGAAGTTAGGGTGACCTTTTTGAAAAGGGAGAAATTTCCCTGAAAACAATATGAAATTCCTGGGGAAGTATATACAGGGTCTAGAGGGATGGTCAGACAGTGCTTGTCTCTTCATATAGGTTGAAATAATGTCTGAAACCTCCTAGGATTGGTTTCATTTCACCTTGGAAACTAACCACAGGACAAACTGGGTTGGATAAACACATCCTTGGCATCTCTTGAAGCAGAAGAAGTGCAAATTTCCTCCTGTGACGATAACCAGGCGGTTGCAGGCAACATGACAAGCAAGAGACCTGAGCCAAGCCTCAGCTTTGCTTCTTTCTAGTTTTGTGACCCCCAGCACATCACAACCTCTTGGAGTCTTGGTTTTTATTTCTTTGACGTGAGCCTGACAATACTTGTTCTCCCGCCAGACTCTGCAAAGGGTTCAATGAAATAACATGAGAAAGCCACCTAGCATGGTGGGTAGCACAGAGTAGGCCCTCATGAAAAGTGAAATCTTAACCTAATGTATTAGTGAGGCTCCTTGATATTCCAGGAAGTGTCTAAACATTCTCCCTGTAAGATAATTTGTTAAAATGAGCACACTGCTGGGTCTCAGATCCCCAGATTTCTAGAGGTATACTAGAAGTGAAGTTTCAGTCACTTTACAATGAAACAGCAAAGAACAACATGGGAAAATAAGTGATTTGAAGACTGTCAAAGAAACATTTTTTTAAAGTTAATTTAGTTAACTTTTTTACAGTTGGACAACTTAAGGTTAGGAGGAGTGAGGATAGACAAAGGCTAATGATCATTTGACGACAAGACAAAAAGTGTAAATCATACTAACTATAACAGAATAAAATCTATTTTCTTCACTCAGGACAGTGTGACTACTGTATGGACAGAACCCAGAGAAAACACTTTGTTTGCTGAACAGAATTCCTGTAACTAAATCAAAAACATTATTATCATGGGTCATCTACCAAGGCAGAGAAATAATTTTGTTATTACAGGCTCAACTTTCTGGAGATGATTTTGTGAGAGGATTTTGTGAATGGTCCCTTTTGTATTTTAAAAATAGATGTCGATAAATACACTGAGGAATCAACTTCAGAGCATATGTGAAGCTCAGACTCAGCACGTACATGATCTGTGTCTTTTTCCCCTGAGAAATGGGAACCCCTCCTATGTGTCTGTGCTGTTGTAATGAAACAACGTTTTCCTTTCTGTCGAGCCGGGTAGTAGTTTGAGGGGCAGACCCCATTCCATCATGTTTGGTCTTCCAGCCCTTTGCCTTCTTCCTCTCGGTGGAACCACTGAGGCTCCTGCAGAAACCCATCAACAGAACCCCTTCCCCCATTCTTCTGGACTTGCAAAGGGGTTATTTTGTTGTTAGTGGTTAACAATTTACTAGAAGAAGGTGAAAGATGATTCTATACCTCCACGGCTATTTATCTTCTTGAGAATTGTTTATGAAATAAAGCAAGACTGCAAGGGGATGCTCTGTGACAGTGAAAGAAGCCCAGGCTCAGTTATGTTAACTGGTAGTAGCAATGGTGACTGCCACCGCATGCAGCCACTTGAGACCATGACAACATATTTGTGTCACTGTCTGTCTAAATGTCGTGGTAGATGCTGGATTGTGGGTAGGGTGTCATTTTGCCTTTAGAAAAAAAGGAAAGAAAAGAGTACCTAAAATATCTCTGCTAGTATTCACTCATTCATTCATGAAGTATTAATTGAGTGCCTATCAATGAGCAAAGGTCTGTGCTAGTTGCTATGGTGATCAGAGTCAGGACCCAGGGAAAGGTAAGTGAGGCACTGGCCTGAAGCGTAACATTTAGTGGTGCCAAAAAACTCAGGAATCAAGATAAATAACACATTAATGCAATTTTTTAAAAAAAATCAAAATTAATGCAAAAATCTGTGATGAATGACATATTAAAATTTCCAAAAAAGACATAATCATTAACAGTGCTGGGCCATACTGGAGCCTGAGGCAAAAGGGAAAATCTGAAAGAAAAAAAAAAAAGAGAAAATAAAAGGGAAAATACTGATCCAGTCTTCATTGAAAAATTTGATATTTTGTTCATCATGGATTTTTTTACACTAATTTTTATTTTTTAAACTGTCATGTTATGATGCTATTTATTGTGACTGGGTTTTGGGGGGGAGGCCTTAAATTTTGCATCTGAGGCCAATGCCTCAATCATCTCACATGGTCCTAGCCTGTTGGGGATTTGAAGATCCCTTATCACTTTAAAAAGTGATACATGCAAGTAGAAAGGTTATGGAGAAACGTCAGGAGCTAAGAGGAAGGAGAGCTTATTTACACAATGGGGGTCAGTGAAGGCTTTGGACGAGCTTGTGTTTAAATAGGACCTTACCATGCTATGGCATGAGGCAGCATTAATAGGGAGAAGATCCCAGAAACCCAATCACGCTTTTCAATGAAGCAAGGAGCATTACTAGGTCAGAGTAAGGGAAGGGAATTCTCAGGCTATAAATGGAGGAGGTGTGCCAGGTGGTGAAAATGTATATTTACACAGCACAGAGTGCATCTGGGAGTCCTTCCCATGGCAAGGGAGGAGGCCTTGCAGGGACAGATTCAGCTTATAATGCCTTTATATAATCAAGACCCCTTTTTCCAGCTCTGTGGATGGAGACAGAAGCCAGTGTGTGGAAACGAGTGAATAAATCATGCTTGCGAATGGTGAAGGAGATGCCTTGCACCTAAAAGGTATCTTCATTCAGCAAGTGAATTCTCACCCCAAGGGCTGGTTTCTGACTCAGCAAACAGAATTCTGTTGTGGTCAATATCTGGGTTAACGTCCACGCCAATGAGAAAAATCCTGATATGGAAAACCAAACCGTTATAAGCCACAAAAACATAGAGGAGAAAGCATGAATTTAAAATCGTCTAAAAATTAAATTAAAATTGTGTCTGAGAAAGAAGGGCTTGATTCTGAATCCCGTAATTCATTCAGCCTCCACCATCCTTTACTGACTACTCACCAGGTTCGGAAACAGAGATTTCAGAAGGTTGTTTTGACTCAGTTCTCTTTTTTCAATGAGGAGAGTCATTTGTGAATCTATACCAACCCAACCCAGAAGGGGCAGACTGCTGGCAGAGAGAAGGCACTTGATATTCAAAATGAAAGGGAGTGTTTCAAATAATTATTAGAAGTCACCTAATGCACAAAAATTCTAACCTGGACTGTTTGGGCACAAACAGTGGTATGGGTTACCATAAGCAATTCTTTGTTGAATTAATAAATGAACAGCACACGACCTACAGGTTGTGCTGCAGGTCACAATCCTATAATATTTAAATTAGCTCACAATCCTATAATATTTAATTGAGAGTGGGAGAATAAAGCCCACTGTTTTTTTTCATCTTTCACCTGAAGATGAAATCTATGGCATTTGATGCCCTTAAAAGATGTTCACTTTCCTCTTCCAAAAGGAGTCATAGGTTTTGCCTTCAACTTGGTGGGTTTAACACTCAGGTCATTAAAGCTTTTACCTCACCCAGAGGCCCTACTTTCTCAGAAAACCAAATGATAAAAAGTGACTAACCAGCAAAACAATCTATTTGAAGAATGAAAAAATTGTGGCCTAAAGTGTATTAGTTTACTTACTTTCAACAGAGCGATGGAAATAGGTTTCCATAGACTTCAAGGATGTGAGCGCTGAAAGGGCATGTGGGCAACGCTTTGTCCAATGGCTTTCAGATGCTGTATAGTGGTATAGTGCTGTATAGTGCTTTCTCCCAGGGAGGTCTACCTGCTCCCACAGCATATAAAACAGACCAAGGGGAGCTGCCCTGACCAAAGTGGGGCAAGGGTCTAGAAACCTCAAACCGAGGCTTCCCCTAACACCAAATGAAGCCAGGTTTAAAAAAAAAAAAAAATCCCTGAAGGAAAAAAAATCCTGGAGGAAACAGAAGCCCAGAAAGTTCAGATGATTTATTCAAAGTCACAGCTGTAAGGGATGGGTTTGGGATGCAGCTTCTGACTCCACGTTCCTGCTTTTCCTGTTGTGCCCACAGATAGGATGCCAAATCCAAACAGAGCCATTTCCCATTGCGGTGCACGTGCACCCATGTTTGTGGTTTTGCCCTAATTTGACTAGGTCAGCGCCCCCTAACTTTGTTTATAACAGGACCCACATACAGTGTCTGTGAGGCACACTGGGCAAACAGTCAGACCACTGGCCCAGGGGTTTGGGTGGTTCCAAGCCTGGCCCTGCCACCCTGAGGAGTGAGAGGAATCTCTCTCCATATATCTGTAACCCATCGCTGTGACAACGCAGGCTGGGAAGCTCAAGGCTCTGCAGCCCAGCTAACTCCTTCTCCAGAGAAAATTAAGACAGGAAAAGACTTTGGCCTGATCATGTTCTAACTCTGCCCCCAGAGCCTATGATGTATCGTTTTCTAGCACTTGTTCAGTAGCAAGATGTATGCATCCTGAGCAGGGCTGTGTGCTCAACAAAGTCAGCAGATATGCAGCCATGTTATTTCCGTGCCACAAAGTTTTCTTAGCATCTATTTGGCCAAATCTCCATTCTAAAAGCTGTGGTGAAAATGAAATTGAATGAGGTCATGAAATAAGTGTCTGATGAATGCCGTCAAAGGCAGATCAGCCAGGTGTTTTCAGAGCGGGTGGAGGCTTCAAGGAGAAGGGATAACTGGACTGTCCTGAAAAAGAGTAGGGTTTCAACAAGCAGAGAAAGGAAAAAGGCCATCCAGGTGAAAGCGACAGAGTGGAGAGTGACAGAATTCCCCTTTCAAAGTGGGAAAATTCAAGCCTTCTTAGGGGAAAGGTTTGCTTTGTGATTTGTAAAGGAACAGGGGCCATTGAAAGGCACACTGGAGAAGTGGGGCAGGCCAAGACTGTGGAAGGCCTGGAGTGCTGTACCAAGGAGACTGGATTTTATCCTACACAGGCAGACCTTGGAGATATTGTAGGTTCAGTTCTAGACCACCCAAAGGAGCAAATATTGCAATAAAGTGAGTTTCACAAAATTTTTGGTTTCCCAGTGCATATAAAAGTTATGTTTATATTACAGTGTAGTCTGTTAAGTGTGCAATAGCATTATGTCTCAGAAAACAATGTACATACCTCAATTAAAATATACTTTATTGCTGAAAAATGCTAGCTGTCATCTGACCCTTCAGTGAGTCATAACATTTTTGCAATAATAACATCAAGGATCACTGATCACAGATCACCATAACAAATATACAATAATGAAAAAGTTTGAACTATTGCAAGAATTACCAAAATGTGACACAGAGACACAAAGTGAGCAAATGCCATTGGAAAAATGCCGCTGATAGACTTGTTCAATGCAGGATTGCCGCAAACCTTCAATTTGTAAAAAACGCAACATCTGCAAAGTGCAATAGAATGAGGTATGCCTGTCTTCATTCTAAGACAAGATGTTAGACTCTCACTGGGTGCTAGGTACTATGGTAGGTGTTGGGGATGCAAAAGTAAATTATAGTCTTAGAAGTAGGAGAGCGATCTAAAGAAGTAAAGTGTCATAAGTACTATGATTGAAAGCTGTATCAGAAATAATAGGTAAAAAGCGAGGGTGGTCAACTCTGTATGGAGCTTAGGAACCCCTCCAGGGATGAGGTGGGAGGGGGCATTGAAGTTTTTTTTTTTTTTAGTGATGTTGTATTTTATTTTATTTTATTTTTTAACATCTTTATTGGAGTATAATTGCTTTACAATGGTGTGTTAGTTGCTGCTGTGTAACAGAGTGAATCAGCTATACATACACATGTATCCTCATAGCTCCTCCCTCTTGCGTTTCCCTCCCTCCCACTCTCCCTATCCCACCCCTCTAGGTAAGATTTAAGAAAACAGGACTGCTGGGCCAGGGATATGATTAGAGCTGCACTTTAGCAAGATCGCCCTCACTGGGTCATGTGGGATGGTTTGGAGAGAGGGGCAACTGGAGACAAGGATCCTGGCTGGAGGTCACTGTGTGGTCCAGGAAAGAGACAATGAGGGTAATGGCAGCACTGATGGAAAGGAAGACACTGGTGGATCTGGCTGGTCCAAGTGTCAAATCAGATCATGCATTGCTTAGCAACAACCTACAACAAAGTCTAATTCATATAATGAACCTATGAGAGCAAAGTTATGTCTATTTCTCTTCCAGCTATGTAGGAGTGCCTCCAAGGACTGATACAATCAGATAGTCCAACTAGTAGAACGTTCCCCATCCCTGTAATGTATAAATAAATCCTAAATAAATGACTCCTCTTTCTAAATATATCCCTTTTAAACCAAATTACCAAGATCCCTTTTAAACCCATCTCCTGGTATTTATACTAAGAATCTTTACCTATCTCTCCACTCTTAGTTTCCAAAGTAAATAAATCTTTCCAAAGAAGATTTATGGGGAACTAGGATCTTTATCTTCACATATTTGAAGATTTAATCATGAGGTTTAGACCCTTTTTTTTTTTTTTTGCGGTACGCGGGCCTCTCACTGTTGTGGCCTCTCCCGTTGCAGAGCACAGGCTCCGGACGCGCAGGCTCAGCGGCCATGGCTCTCGGGCTCAGCCACTCCGCGGCACGTGGGATCTTCCCGGACCGGGGCACAAACCCGTGTCCCTTGCATCGGCAGGCGGACTCTCAACCACTGCGCCACCAGGGAAGCCCTAGATCCATTTTTGTGTGTAAATGGAAGAACACATCTTTCTTCCTCTGACCCCCAGGGGTTTGCTATACATAATGATAGTAAATCCAATAAATCCCTCAGCAAGCCTATAGGCACCCCCCCCATATATATTATAGCTCAGAGATGAGCGGACAAAGATACTTTCAAAGAAATTAACCGGGAGAGCAGGCCCTCAAATCTTAGAGAAGCTGCTAAGACTGGGGGGACTCAGAAGCAGCCTTTTTCCTCCTTAATATGTGAGAAGAAGGTCCCTGATGGTGGGTCATGGGCAGGGCAGGCATATGGGCTGTATTTGGATCAGTGAATGTGCTTTGTGCCTAAAATTGTATAATTTATACATAGTAGTCACTCAATAAATATTTATGGAACTGAATTTTTCAAAGATTTCAGATGAATATAGGGAAAAACTTTCCAACAATTAAAGCTGTTTAACCATGATGACTGGAGAAACAAGAAAGCTCTCTACCATCTTCTTCTCCCCTTCTTCTTCCTCCCCCTCCTTCTTCTTTTTCTTCTTAACAACACTGTGATTGCAAATACCACTTCATGAGAAAGACCATACTGGAACTACAGGGAATACAAAGTCCCAACTGTGTTTGTGTGTGTGCTTGTGTGTGTGTGTGTGTGTGTGTGTGTGTGTGTGTAGTTGGGGGGCAAGAGACCAGAGAATTAGAGATAATAATATACAGAAATGTCTGCTCATTTTATGACAGAAGAGTTCAAAGGAAGAATGATTACATCGGATTGAGAGAACCTAGAGAGACTTTTTGGAGAAGGATGAATAGAATCTAGAAGGACGGTTAGCATTTTCATAGAGTGAGGATGGATGAGCAAAGAGAAACACAGGCACCCGTTATCTATTATACTTTGGCTGGGGCACAGGGTACAGAGAGTAGAAGGTAAGATTGGAAAACTCGTTGGGATCATAAGGCAAAGTTTATTAGGGGCTAAGGGGAGGAGTTTGCGTCGATTTCCCCTTTTATGGCTGTTAGCATTTGCCTTATGTATTGAGGTTTGCACTGGATCTGGGTAGCTATTTAGGGTTTCGTTACAATAAAATGATTTAAAAGGATTTAAACTGTATTTTGAGGAGACCTATCTGGCAGCAATGAAATAAAAAGAATATAAGAGAAAGAGGAAAGAGGCAGGGAAACAAGTGAACAGACAATGGCCCAGAAGTAAGATAATGATTACCTGAACTAAGGATGGAGAAAAGGGAACAGGTGTGAGAGAAATAGTGAAGTATGAGGAGGCACTAAAATGGCCCTGAGCTGCTAAGTCTGGATAACTCTAGGTAAGTTAGCTCTATAGATGGAAATAGAACACAGAAGGGATCCTCGCAAAAAAGAAAGGATTAAAAAGAGAGGAAAATGAAGAATTGCTCCTTTGGAAATGTGTTGACATATATACCCACCATGCCTGCTTCATTTTGATTTTAAACATCAGAGTATCACTTCTTTTGTATCTTGCATATAGTTCATTGCAAATAATGGTGGCAGTGCTGAAGTTAGCAAATGATGTACTATTCTATATAAATGAGTATGGACTCAAAGTTATGGTTCTAATAACCAGAGTATTCACTTGCATTCTGATAGGCCTTCTGAAGTGAAAGAGACAAGAGTGTAGATGTAGCAAATTTATCACAGCCCTGAGTATACCTGTGGGAGTGCGTCATTCATTAGAACAAAACACGCCATTTATTTCACACAGGAAAAGTGAGATAAGCACTGGTTTAAGAGATTAGAGCCTGTGAATTTCCCTGAATACTGTCAGAGTGTTTAGTGAACAAGTAAGAAATAAGCTCTCTGTGCCTGTTTCCTCCAAAAAGAGGATGAGATACCACCCTCAGAAGATGGTGGTGGGGATTGAAGGGATGATGGATGCCAAGTGTCTAGCATGGCACTGACAATAGGAGCTCAACAAGGAAGGATTCTCTCCGACCTCTCAGCCCATCCCCCAGAACTGGGATCATATCAGGCTCTAAGCCGCAAGGGGGACGTGAAAGCTCGCCTCCAGTAAACCAGGCTCGCCCAGACTGAGAAAAAGGGACTTTTACTTTAGACATAGCTTTGAGGAGGAAAACTGTTTCTCTTTCAACTAATATGAATATATTTAATATTTGAGACATTAGCTAAATCTACTTTTAATACTGTTTTAAAAAATTTAAGCAACTGCAGACCAGACATTGAGAAATGAAGACTTCTGCAGACATGCTAGCTCAGCCCCACTACTGATCCCGTGGACTTTCTGCTTAGAGATTAACTGTAATGGTTTCATTTCACACTTTCCCATTTAAAATGGTGTGTGGCTAGCCTAATGCACTGAACATAGCTATTTCCTATTTGGTTTTCCATTTCTATAAATACTATATAAGATATTGTACTATTCACTGTGTGAGCTATAATCAGTCATTATAATTTTGCTGTGTAAATTTGTATAACAAACGACCCACAAAGACATGCTTCTGACCAGTTGTGTGACCTTAGCAAATTTACTTCTCTTCCTTGGTCTCAAGTCTTCAGCTGAGACAATAGTTTTAATAACGTCCCATTGTTATGAAAATTAATTGTTGGGAGGATTGAGATCGGTACATAAATTTCCTAGCATAATCCCCTTCCTGACTTCCTGTGATAAGGCAAGATGACAATAATTCAGGTTCTGAATATGCCAGAACTCTTCTAAGTGCTTTCTGCACTAACTCAGTGTTCTCAAGGACCTTATGAGTTAGGAACTATGATTATCCCCATTTTATAGAAGAGGAAACTGAGGCACAGGGAGGTTAAGGAACTCGCATAAGGTCACTTACAAGTAAGCATGGTCAAGTCCAGATCATTGGTACCAGAGTTTGGATTCATGGGCTCTGTGGCTCTTGCCACATTTGGGTTCATGACTTTAACATTTTTGGTGATTTCATGTCTGTGATCCATAAGTTTTGATGAAGGAAGGTCAGGATCTCTATTAAAAATAAAGTCAACATGCTGGATAGACGTTTACATTTCTTTTGGTTTGATCTCTTTTTCCAGGTAACACTAGTAGAACTAAATCAAGCCAGTAAACGGCTGCCCAGCCCTCTCCCCCCACTTGATAAATGTGCTCTTAATTTAACCAAGGCTTCCGAAAAAAAACAAACTCTGCCTTTGAGTCTCAGATGAATCACCTCACATTCCCATCTCAGGGGCCTTACACCCCTTTTGCCTCCTGGATTCTGGACGCATGAGGAAGGTGTGCCTTTTGATATTGCTGGTCAAGTTACACTTCCTCCCATTGAAACACTGACTCTGAGTATCTATGTGTACATCATCTCATTGTGCCCTTGGGGCTTTCTCTAACAAGGGGGTATAGATGTAGAAAACCCAGAACAGTCCCTTGATTTTCACACACACACACACACACACACACACACACACACACACACACACACATTGTCTTATATGTATTTGATATAATTTATAAGTACTTTATGCTCTTTTACTGAAGACTTAGATAAATAGAGGGGTTTACATCATACCCATGCAAACAAATAAATTAATATTTATATGATATAAATATTTTTTTCCATCAACTGAGACTGACTACTACAATATTCTCCCCTACCTCCTACCCCCACCCTCGCTAATAAGAAATATTATACTTTCATTTTTTTAATACAGAATTCAGCCCTCTCCTTGTTCTCTTTTCTTTCCATAACTCACCTGGGGCCGAACTTTTCTGCTCAACTCTTCACATCAGGCTGGCTCATCAAGGTAGGAGAAATTCTGAGGCCAGGTGCTAAGATAGTCTATTCCCATTCTGTTCCATTAAGCTTGTCCACAACCTTCGTGAGGAATGCATCTCTGTGAACAACCAGCCTTGATAATTAGGTGGCAAGTGCTAACATCTCACCTCATATCTCCTTCTTTTGCCTCTTGTCCTCTGTGCAGAAGCCCAGAGTGTGGGATCCATCCAGCCTGACATAATATTCCATCCCAGAGACTGCTTCTTGGTGAAGAAGCTGTTTTTAATGTTCCCCCACTCCAGAGGCGATTGGCTGGAGGGGAAGAGATTGGAACTGAGGCAAGAGAAGTGTCACCGTGGAGGGCTCTTTGCACCATGGGGTGGGAAAGAAAGGTGCTGATGGAAGGATGAAAGAGCAGAGTTTAGGGGGCACCACCAGGGGCAAATCAGAGAAGGGATTATGACAGAGAAAGACCCGGAAGCTTCAGTTGACTGAGAGCCCTACAAAAATAAGTTGGAGACTGAGAATCAGGTCCGGGTCTACTGGATGATCACTCCTGTCTTATCTTTGCTCCTGGGCAGCAAGCTTCCATTTTTCTCTCCCCTCCTCTATGTCTTTTACCTCATGGTCAGCATTTCCAATTAATATTTATTTAACACCAAGGATGGGGTAGATATTTGGAGAACAGACTAAGAAGAAAAGCCTGGATCCTGCCCTGGAAAGCTTTTGGGGTCTTTCCCAAAGATGACACCTGATTCTTCTAGAGCTGCTGTACTAGGTAACTTGAGAGCAAGTGGGAAACCCATTTCGCCCAGATTTACTCCCAGCTATCTTCAAACCAGGATAATAAAGAACACAATATGAATTAGTAAAGTTTCCAGTTATGCCAAATACATGGACTTTGGCACACAAAAGTCAAAAATGTCTCGAGAAAGTATACACTTCCTAAGCAGAAAGCCGTTCAGCGCCAGGAGAGCCAACCCCTGGGAGTGTGGACATTCTGGGCTCTGAAGGAGGGTGAGTGGCTGCTGTGAAGTCTTCCAGCAACACTTCAGAGTCAACACCATCAGCCAGTTTCTCTTCATGGAAACCATTTTTCCATCAAAGAAAAATTCTATTTTCCCCTCATTTAATTACCTGGACTTTGCTAAATTAAAAGCACTAAGAGGCAGGGAGCCAACACCTACAAATGGGAAATCTCAGCCTCCTCTGTTTTCTGCAGATCCGTGCTTCCTTGAAAACAGACACTGGGCAATGGAAAATATGGCAAAAGTTTTAACATTTGTGCTAAAAGGAAAAACACCTTTCCTTTCCTTTACATTGGCCAGCCACACCTGGCAAGGCAAAGACCAGCTGAGTGAAGAGTCAATTGTGCAAAATCCAGCTGAGCTGTCAGTTGAGCTCAGCAAGCAGTGACTTGGAAAAAAAAATCAGGGGAAACAATCTTCAGCTTAAGATATATTGCAGTTCTGGTGTTACAACATATATATTGGGTTGGCTGAGAAGTTCGTTCGGGTTTTCCGAAAGATGTTACAGAAAAACCTGAAAGAACTTCTTGGCCAATCCGGTATTATATATGTTTAATTATATGTATTATGTACATAATATATAGTCAATTTTTTTGAATTGACAAGAAGTTGGTCATTCACCTTCAAAGAAATGTTTTCAAGAAAATATCCCAAAGTATCCAATTTTATTTTATATTGTATTAATGCCTAGCACACAATACAAGAAAACTAAAAGCAGTGAAAAGAATTCTCTGTAAAGCAGAAAATATTTGCTCTAAAATTTCCAATGGGATGCCAGTCCTTTGTGAAGCTAAGTAGAGGAGGAGACAGGAGATAGGGGCACCTTAATAATCCCTTTAAGTCTTCTCTCTAATTTGGCCAGAAAGGAATTTACATCTTTGCTTGATCTAAAACATGTGTTCCCAGGTGGGAAAAAGAAGTCTGGCTGTGGGGAGAGGAGGTAATGCTACTCTTTGCTTTTCCACATGGCTTTAGTCAAAACCTGCTTAACTTTTTTGGAAACAGTTTCTCTGTTTGAAAAATAGAAACACAGATGCTTCCTAACAGACCCTGATTGTCACATGTCTTGAGATTGAGGTGAGGAAAGTGGAAATGTTTTTACCTGTTCTGGAATGAGTGGGGTGGTAGCACAGAGCCATGCCCCAGCACACTCTCCTCCCCATCCTAATGCCCAGACCAACCTGACATTCTTTGGAGTCTGTACATGGCATTAACGAAAGCTGAAAAAGCTTTCCCTAACATTCAATTCCTTAGTCAACTTCTGGGCCCCTTTAAACTGTGAACAAGACGACCCTTGTTCTGGAAAATATATCACCTCTTGCCAACACACACACATATACAAAAACACAACTGTTGGGCAAATAAATCTTTCCAGAGAAAATAGATTCCTTTCCAATTCAGTCAACTGTACTGAGCTGGAAAGAGAGAAATGTTATTTTTCCAGGATGAAGGGAAAACAAGATCTCTCCTATTTACCCTGTCTAGCCCATTTCAAAAGAAGGTCAGTTTAGTGCCTTCGTAAAAAAAAAAAAAACTCAAGTGTTGTTTATCAGAAAACACTTGGTTCCTTTCAGACTGGGAATCACACGTTGGAGCTCTATACTTTTTCTCTTTGACCTAAGATACACATGGCAGGGCTGAATTCCCTGCTGCTCTGGAGAAGTCAGAAGTGTTGGGAATAGGAAAGACAGAGGGTGGGGACAGATTCTGATGATGTGGGATTCTTTGATATGGGCCACCCTCTCCGTCGCCAGCCTGTGTCTCACCCAAATCACTGAGCATGAAATATTGAGCTTATCAATTGATCTCCACTTCATTCAAGGCTGCACACATATTCTATGCTTACTTTTACCTATATTCTCCATGGTTTGTGGACCTGACTCATCACCTAGGAGAGTGAGAAACATGGAGTAATGAAGTGCCTGGCTGAGGAGTATGGGTAGAATTTAAACTGGACATAAGGCTGTACATTCCCCGGCATGTTCTCTAAAGCTTACTAGAGTGAGTCTCAAGGAAGTCCCATCCATGGCTCTGCTAACCTGAGACTGAAGATCCCAGTTTTCTAGCTCCCCAACAGGAAGATAGGCTTCATGTTGTATGGCATAGAGAATATAACTGTTATATAACTGTTATATAACTGCTGGAAAAAATCAAATTTGTTTTTTTGTGATGAATTTGGGAGACTAAACTTAAAAAAATCTTATTAAAAAATGTTCCCACAACAAGAATGAACCTTGAGGACATTATGCTAAGTGAAATAAATCAGTCACAAGAAGACAAAACTGTTCAATTCCATTTATATGCGGCGTCTAAAGTAGTCAAACTCTTAGGAAGTAGAATGGTGGTTAGTGGGGGCTGGGGGGAGAGGGGAAAAGGGAGTTGCTGTTTAATGTGTATAGAGTTTCAGATTTACAAGATGAAAAAGTTCTGGAGATCTGTTTCATAACGATGTAAATATACTCAAAACTACTAAACTGTACACTTAAAAATAGTAAAGTTCATGGTATGTGTTTTTATCACACAAGCCAAAACAAAAAAATCTGTTGTCTACATAATTATTTTAGAAACTAGGGAATAACAGACTTGAAATGGATTTGAGAGAAGTCATCTTGTCACCCTCCCACCCAACGCAGGATATTGTATTAGATTTGGCAGAGAAAGGAAATAATTTCAACCTTTTTCATTTGTTTCAAGTATTGTTAATACTTGTCTTGCCCAATTTGTGGTTACCATAAGCTTATGCAATATGTGTTTCTTTCCTCTCTGTTTCATTCCAAACCAATTCCAAGCAGAATAAATGATCTGCTTGATTGCATTGGAACGTGAGTGGGCCCCAAAAGGAAAAAGTTGTCTCCTCCTTTCCCATTTGTTTAATGGCTGCTGTGGTTTGGATCTTCCCAGGTCTGGGAGGAAATAAGATTTGTTTAAGAATTCAAATTCTGGCCTCTTTCGTATAAGCACAAGATGTAATAAATAGCCAATTAAAAAAAAAAAGAATTCATATTCTGAACCCGAGGAGAAGAGTCAGAAAACCTGCAGTTCCTCAAGATGCAGCCAAAACTGCTGCATGGACTCCTGGTTCAAGAGATCATTCCAAGGCCCTGTTTCAACCTGGCTCCAGAGATTGGAGAGAAAGGAGGGAGCATTTGCAAAGACCTTCTTTCCAGAAGCACTAAAGGCCTAAAGACTGTTCCAAAGAAACCTCCATTTCTAATGACTGAGGTGGGGAAAAAAATGCTGTGTTGTTTCTTAGACAAACTCATCATCTGAGAATGATAGAGAGGAACTTGATTTTAAAAAGAATGTTTAAATAATGCAGGATTTAAAACGTTGTATCTAGACCTGTGCTATTCAATGCCACAGCCACTAGTGCTTACTTGTGGTTAGTAAGCACTTGACGTGGCTCATCTGAATTGAGATGTGTTCTAAGTATAAAATATACTGTATTTTGAAACAATAAAAAGATATAAATATCTTGTTAATAACTTTTATATTGCTCACATGTTGAATTATATTTTGTATATATTGGGTTAAATAAAGTCTATTATTAAAATCAATTTAGCCTGTTTCTTTTTATTTTCTTAACATGGCTACTAAACATTTTAAGTAACAAATGTGACTTGTATTATATTCTTATTGGGCAGGCTGATGTAGACTACTCTGTGTAGAATTAATAAAAGAAGAATGGAAGGTAAGGGTCTATGGTGATATGATAATAATATTAATGATAATAATAGACAGCCTTTATGATACATCTACTGTGTCCAAAGCTTAACCTCTATGATTTTATTTAATCCTAATAACAATCCTGAAAAGTAATTATTATTATTCCACTTATTGAAAGGTTGAGCATCTTGCTCAAAATTGCATAGTTTTCTAGTGGTAGAGCTGGTATTTAAATTCAGGTCTTCTGGCACCAAAATACATGACCTTCCAGTTTGAAATGATGTCTCTTGGACTGTCATGTTTTGTTGTCATTTGTCTCTACATATTTTTTTATTTCCTCTTTGATTTCTTCAGTAACCCGTTGGTTGTTTAGTAACATGTTTAGTCTCCATGTATTTTTTTTTTTTGCAGTTTTTTTCCTGTAATTGATTTCTAATCCCATAGCGTTGTGGTCAGAAAAGATGCTTGGTATGATTTCAATTTTCTTAAATTTACTGAGGCTTGATTCGTGCCCAAGATGTGATCTATCCTGGAGAGTGCTCCATGTGCACTCGAGAAGAAAGTGCATTCGGCTGTTTTTGGATGGAATGTTCTATAAATATCAATTAAGTCCACTTGGTCTAATGTGTCACTTAAGGCCTATGTTTCCTTATTGATTTTCTGTCTGGGTGATCTCTCCATTTATGAGAGTGGGGTACAGTAAGTTCCCTACATACAAACCTTCAAGTTGCGAACTTTCAAAGACGCAAATGTGTGTTCTCATGTCCAATCATGTAAGTTAGTTCACGTGTCTGGTGTACATTGTCATGTGCATGCATCCTCTACAAGTGGTTGTGCTTTTGTGCACTTTACTGTACAGTACTGTATAGAGTACAGTAGTGCAGTATCTTTATTTCAAGCCCAGGATGTCCAGAAGCAAGCATAAAAGCAGTGGTGATGTAGCTGGTACTGCTAAGAAGCAGCAAGCAATAATGGAGACAAAAGTGAAAATAATTGAGAGTAGAAGGAGAAGAAAAGATGGTAGACGTTGCTTGCTCTTATAACATGAACTGTTCAACCATCAGCACAATTCTAAAGAACAAGACAAGATCATGGAACATGTGAAGTCTGCTGTGCTGCTGATGTTGACAATAATATTGAAGAAGCATGGAAACGGGATGGAGGAGATGGAGAAACTTCTCAGCGTGCAGATGAAGGATCAGCATCAGCGTTGAGTCCCGCTCAGCTTAATGCTGATTCAAGAGAAAGCTAAAAGCCCTTATGAAGATGTGAAGAAGAATCATGACAAAGAATCAGAGAGTGCATCTTTTAATTCCAGCCATGGCTGGTTTCATTTGTTCAAGGCTAGAGCCAGCCTTCACAATGTAAAAGTGGCGAGACAGATACGGTAGCTGCCCGGGAATCTCCTGAAACACTTCAAGAAATTATTGATGAAGGCACGTATTTACCTGAGCAGGTTTTTAATGTGGATGAGACAGGACTGTACTGGAAGAGGATGCCAGACCAAGGTTACATCAGTAAGGAGGAAAAGTTGATGCCAGGCAATAAAGCAGCAAAGGATAGGCTAACTCTGTTGTTTGGTGGCAGTGCTTCTGGCAATATGAAGCTGAAGCCTCTGTTAGTTTATCATTCACAGAACCCAAGCACCCTTAATAACATAGCTAAGGGCTCCCTTCCTGTTTTGTGGAAGAGTAACCCCAAAGCCTGGGTTACACAGGCCATTTTCCAGGACTGGTTTTCCACCACTTTATCCCAGAGGTAGAGAAATACTGCTTGGAGATGGACATCCCATTCAGTGTTTATTTGCTGCTCGACAGTGCTCCAGGCCACCCCCATTCATGGACAACTTTCATCCCAATGTCAAAGTAGTGCATCTTCCACTGAATACTATGCCACTCATCCAACCTATGGACCAGGAAGTTATAACGGCTTTCAAGAAATATTATTTATGTCACACTTTTTGTCAGGCAGTAAAGGCAACTGACTAATCAGGAACACCCTTGCAACAATTTTGGAAGGACTATAACATCTACAAGGCCATAAAAAACATTGACTTTGCTTGGCATGAGGTTATGGCCATCACCATGAATGGGGTTTGGAAGAACCTTTGCCCAAAGTTTGTTCACGATTTTCATGGATTTGAGAAGATGGATAAGGAGTCCAAAGAGGTATTCGGCAACTTAGTGACCCTCAGCAAGAAGCTGGAGCTAGATTTGCAAGAGGATGACTTCACTGAACCCTTTGCTGTGCAACATGAGGAGCTTACTGATGAAGACCTGACAGAATTGAAGGGCCAGAGAAAGGACAAAGAGAGACAAGAGGAAGAAGTAACTGAAGAACCAAAGAGATTCATGACACAGGAAATGGCAAGGAGGCACTGTTAGGTTTTGGGGCACAGGACCTGAATGTAGAATGGTACATGAATGTTGCAGCAGCCATTCAGAATGCAATCCAGTGCTACCATGTCATCTATGATGAGAAGAAAAGAGCTATGACCCAGATATCACTGGATCATTTTTTCAAGAGGGTAGATAGAATTGAATCCAGCAAGGAACCAGTACCTGTGCCACCATCGTCAGGCATGAGTGAAATTGCAGCTTGCCCTCCATCTCCTATTGCTGACAATCCTTCAGCTCTACCATCCCCTACCTCCTCTTGCCTGTTTACTTGATGGCAGCCCCTGTATGCCAGCTGTTGTACTGTACCACTGTACTTTTCAAGATACTGTACTGTAAGATTAAAAATGTTTTCTTTATTTTTTGTTTGTTTTTTATGTATTATTTGTGTAAAAAGTATTATAAACCTATTACAATATAGTACTACATAGTCAATTGTGTTAGTTGGGTACCTAGGCTAACTTTGTTGGACTTACGAACAAATTGGACTTATGAACATGCTCTCGGAATGGAACTCGTTTGTATGTAGGGGACTTACTGTATTAAAGTCCCCCACTATTATTGTATTACTGTCGATTTCTCCTTTTATGGCTGTTAGTGTTTACCTTATACATTGAGGTGCTCCTATGTTGGGTGCATATATATAATTGTTATATCTCTTTTCTCGGATTGATTGCTTGATCATTATGTAGTGTCCACCTTTGTCTCTTGTAACATTCTTTATTTTAAAGTCTATTTTTTCTTATATGAGTATTGCTACTCCAGCTTTCTTTCGATTTCCATTTGCATGGAATACCTTTTTCCATCCCCTCATTTTCAGTTTTTGTGTGTCCCTAGATGTGAACTGGGTCTCTTGCAGACAGCATATATATGGGTCTTGTTTTTGTATCCACTCAGCCAGTCTATGTCTTCTGCTTGGAGCATTTAATCCATTTACATTTAAAGTAAGTATAGATATGAATGTTCTTATTGCCATTTTGTTAGCTATTTTGGATTTGCTTTTGAAGGTCTTTTTTCTTCCCTTCCTCTTTTGTTTTCTTCTCTTGTGATTTGATGTCTACCTTTAGTGATGTGTTTGGATTGCTTTTCTCTTTTTTGTGTCTGTATCTATTGTAGATGTTTGGTTTGTGGTTCCCATGAGGTTTTTGGAATGATGTCTCTTAAGCATTCCTTACCTCACTTTAAAAAATATGCCCAAGAATGTCTACATTTGGTGACTTGGAAAAAGCAGGGATATCTTCTCACTTAGTTCCTAACTATAGCTTAAAAGTTTTGATGATCTAAAAAAATCAGCGTTATCTATTCATTCTTTTATTATTGAGAAGGGGTTAATAGAAACATTGGTCCTTCAAACACAAAAACTAACAGTATTTAAGTTAAAGAAAATTGCAAATTAAGATTTAATCTTTCCTAAACACAGAAGGAAAAGGAAATTTATTTGATGGGGGAGAAGTTAATATTAATTGAGTACCTACTAATTCCATCAGGGTGCCCCATAAGTTCATAATCCTTAAAAGGTCCAAAATGGAAAACATCATCTTTATCCTCAAAGAAACTCCTCCTCTTTCTTCATTCTCTATCCTGGGCACTGTCACCTGAATCTACTCAGTCAATGATTAAGCCAGAAGCCTTGTTGTTTTCTCTACTCCTCTCATTTCCTTACCATCCTTTTAGTCTTGCCATTTTATATGACACAGATTTACTCACTTCCTGAACAGTACAGATTGTGCTTCCCAATGACTGTGCCCATCCTTACTCCTACCAGCAGGACTTATCCCCATATCCAGCCAACACAGGGGATAATTTAGCTTTCTAATTTTTTCCAGTCAAATAAGTATAAAATTATATCTCACTGTTATGTTGTCAGCGAGTTACTTATGACTTGTTAGCTTTTTGAATTTATTTTCTGTAAATTGCCTGCTGATATCCTTTGCCCATTTTTCTATTGAAGTTACTGTCTTTTTTCTTGTTGATTTGTATGATTTGATTTCTCATTGATTTGATTTGATTTCTTGTTTGATTTGTATTCTTCTACATTCTAGATGGGAATCCTTTGTCCATTTGAAACATTTTAAAGGCTCTTCACCCATGTTTCTAACTTTATCCCTGTGTAACTTTTTTTTTTTTTTGCGGTATGCAGGCCTCTCACTGTTGTGGCCTCTCCCGTTGCGGAGCACAGGCTCCGGACGCACAGGCTCAGTGTCCATGGCTCACGGGCCCAGCCGCTCCGCAGCATGTGGGATCCTCCAGGACCGGGGCACGAACCCGTGCCCCCTGCATTGGCAGGTGGACTCTCAACCACTGCGCCACCAGGGAAGCCCTAAAATATTTTTAAAAAGAGGATAGAGTTTTCTTTTTAATATACTGCGTTCATCTGATTATACCAATATGAAATGAGCCTGGCAGCTTTGTGTTTGTCCTTCTGGAGTAACTTGGAAACTTATTATTCCTCAAGAGTTTAGTAAAACTCACCTGAAAAACCATTTAAGCCTACAATTTTCTGAGCGTGGAGGTTGTTAAGTGCAATGTAATCTCTTGAAAACTTATTGGTCTATTCAATTTCCCTGTATCTAATGCCAATTTTGGCATTTAATATTTTTCCATTTTGTCTAGGTTTTTGATCTTTTTAGTTCATAAATCTTTTAATGTTTTTTGAAAATGATAGTTGCTCTTGGAGAGTTCAATCAATACAGAAAAATTTAAAGAAGAAATTGAAAATCCCACCCCAAATCCTAGCCCTAGAAGTAATCATAATATAAACATCTCTATATATGTACATAGTTATAATTTTTATGGCAGGCATTTCTTAGTATGCATAATTATAATATTATTAATAATAATAGCAAACACATATAGTACTTTATATTATTACATAAGATACAGGTAGAAGAATTACATACATATGCAGATAAAAGAATAGATGTCTGGATAGTAAAATGATAGATAGATAGATAACCCTGCATATATTTTTAGTATGATACCCCCCAAAAATACTTATTTTGCATTTATTGATTACAAATACATCCCCCATAGGATTCTGCACACAATGAGAATGGGAACCCTATTTTTCATGTCACTACAACTAGCCTGGTTTCTGGCAACTCTTCCAAGCTTATCAAATGTTTATCAAGTGCATGATTGAGGAAACGAATGAATGTGCAATGCTCTGTGCAAACATTGTTCTAGGAGCTTCACACATTTTGTTTATATGATCTTCCTCAGACCCTTGCAAGGAAGATAGTACCATCCTTATTCTACAATTGAGGAAACTGAACCTGGAGGGAAATAACTTGCCCACGGTTCAACAAGCGACAAGTGATTAGCAGGATTCTGACACCACATCTGTTTAACTCTGATACCTGCTTGTTTTCCACTGTACCCCACTGACACGAGAACAAATACCCCAGAATAAAGGCAAGACAAAAATGCAAAAGGACCAAAAGAAGTACCAAGAATCTGCAGTTCCTTCTTTGAACAAGTGTTTAGTAAACTCCTCCTAGACACCAAGTGTTGGGAGATGAACTGGGTTTCAATGTTTCATAAACAGGGCTCTCACCTTTAATCCCTACAAAGCAAACAGTGAAACATGGTGACTTGGGGTTAAGCTCTGCTCTGGAGTTGGGGTGGAATGAAAGGGAGACATGAAAGAAAGAAGAGTGTTCTTAAAGGCTTCCTACGTAAAAACAGGGAAAAAAGAAGGTAGGCAACTGGAGGAGGGAGGGACCGTGATCTACATCAACAGTGATGAGCAGAAGAAGGGACCCCCATGGGGGACAGAAGCAGGGCTGCATCCTGGCTAGTCCTCTCTCTAAAACAGTACCCGTTTGGATCCACCAATCAGGAAAAAATGCGCTTTCTGGGCTGGCCAATTAGAAGAAGTTTCCCCTTCTTCCTGCTGCATGCACCACACCGGGAGCTGAGCAAGAACAGATTCCAGCTGCTCTTTGCATCGGCTTGACTGGGTGCCCTTGTCACCACCGCCCTGCCTCCTGGGGAGAAGCTCCTGGTAAGGATGTCCTCAGCATTGCTCACTTTACTTAAAGTCACTTTAACAAGGCTTCAGAACAGATCACAGTTGGCTTTGTGATATCTGTCATTTAAGATGAACAAATATGTCAATAAAAAGAATTATTACCCAACTGGGGGTTGCAGGGCTGGCAGGATAGCTTATTTTCTGGTGATCTGCATATTCCCAGAAACCCCAATTAAGAATTTCAGATTTCTTAACACTATTTAAAAATATCGCCAGTTCTCTAAGAAGAAATGTATTCTGGTGGAGGGTGTATTAAAAAGAAAACATGTTGGGATCCTGTCTTCATGGTTTTTTTTTTTTAATTCTGAATTTTTGTTGAAGTATAACATATACACAGAAAAGTGAACAAATTATAAGTGTACAGCTCAAAAATTTTTCACAAAATGAATACATCCAAGTAGCCAGCACCCAAGTCAATAAACAGACTTCGTACTAGTACCCCAGGAACCCCTTCATGTCTTCTAGTCACTCCTCGCCATCCACAGACAACCACTGCTCTGACGTCTAATGCCTCAGGCTCGCTTTGGCTGTTTGTGAACTCTGTGTAAGTGGAAGCATTCAGTGTGCACTCTCTTCTCTCTGGCTTCTTTCTCCCAACCTTATTTTCATGAGACTGATCCAGGTTGTTGCCAGTAGCAATAGCTCATTCATTCTTAATGCTGTATAGTATGTCCTTGTAGAAATCTACCACAAATAACTTAATTCATTCTCCTATTGATGGACATTTGGGTCACTTCCAGTTTGGAGCTAATGTGAATGGTTGCCAGCCATTTTTAATGTTTGACTGTTGTTAACATACTCCTGCCAAAAGCCACACCAAATGTGAATGTGGAATTCAAGTGCTGATAAACTGTTGTGGTTGTAGGAAGCAAAAATAACTGTGAAAGATCATTTTTCTTGCTTGGAAAATTTAAAGGTATGGTTACTGTAGAAGGCAGTTCTATGCAAATCACTGCATAAGGCTCATAAGTCATCAGCCAGTGAGAAGCAAACAAGATTGATGACTTTGCAGGTAAAGAATACGAGTCTATGTGATCCCAGCAACAGCTGGTTATTTTTACCCTCTGTTTTTAGCAAAACTTGGTAACTTTTTCATGATACGATTATGTGACACTCCTAGGATTTAACATATACACTGTGTTGAGCAACTTAAAACTCTGTGAGGTAAATGACAAGTGGCATGGCTCCTATGTTCCAGAAAAGGGAGTTTAGGCAAAACCACTTCGCCTCCCTCTTGTCCTGTTCATGATAGCGAGTCGATATCAACTTCAGACTGAGCTGAGAGCTGTCTCCAGCAGTCCCCCCCGCCCTCTGAACACAGTCAGCCTGGCAGGTGCCCAAGATGTTGCTGCAAAGATCTCGTGGGAAGAACCACAGCCTTGAGGTGGGAGGAATTCTATTAATACCTTAGACTTTTATAGTTCTCTGCCTGTAGAGGACTTTGAGCGTCTTTTCAGAAGAGCTGGCCAAAGCTTGTGACTCATATGCCAGCATTAGGAGAAACGTCGCTTTGGAGATGGGCCTTCATATGGCTCTTGCGGTGACTTCCAGGCTCCTTATATGGGCTGATTTGTCATCTCCAGCTATTGTGTTCACGGTTCAAAAATATGACGAACTAGTCAAGGGGTAATTCTCTTTTCTCCCCTAACATCACTCACAGCATCTCAGCTTTCTGTATGTCTCCAAACAGGCTATTCCCAGGGGTTCCTTCTCTCTGTGCCATGGATTTCTTTGGCTGTCTGGTGAAGTCTATGGATTCTTTCAAAGAATACTACTTTAAAATGTGTAAAATAAAATACATTGGACTAGAAAGGAAATCAAGTATATAAAAAATACAGTTATCCAAATAGTAAAACAAAACAAAACAGATTTGTGATGTAGTCATGTATTTGCTTCCTTATTGACATATAACAAGATCTAGAGGTGGGGAAACAACATAATTTCAAAGTAATCATGAGTATTCACAATATTTGAAGATATCTGGGACAACTCTAATGTGATATTAAAATATTTTTCCTTCTATTGGTGACAAAGCCACAGATACTAATACTTCTGTGGTTTGCAGCCTATATTTATAGTTAAAAGGAATTTTAAATTTCCATTAAAGGATAATAAAAACTTAGGATGTATCCCCCTTTTCCATCTAAATTCATAGCTCCCCTGAATTCCATCACAATCCCCTGAAATCTATTCTCACTTCAATGCCTCAAAGATGGCCCTTATCTGGACACACACATACACACCTTGAAATAGCATTAGCTGTCTAGAACCCACTGGCCTCTCTTCCAGAAAGCTGGATTCCAGGCCAGTCCTCTCTGTCAGAGAATAGCCAACTTCAAGCTTGTGACTATGATTCTCAGACTTTGCTGGTACATCCAGACAAGAATTGACCTTCAATTTAATCCTTGCCTTCTCTTGTCAGTTCCAGAATGACTCCCTGTGACAGGCTGAGAAACAGGCTTTCTTTTTTTGTTTGTTTAAAGTCCTTTATTTTCCCACTACATACTTCCCTTTTTAAAAAAATTCTCTATCTATATATTTTTTATATAGCAGGTTCTTATTAGTCATCAATTTAATACACATCAGTGTGTATATGTCAATCTCAATCACCCAATTCAACACACCACCCCCCCCCCGCCGCTTTCCCCACTTGGTGTCCATACGTTTGTTCTCTACATCTGTGTCTCAATTTATGCCCTGCAAACCAGTTCATCTGTACCATTTTTCTAGGTTCCACATATATGCGTTAATATACGATATTTGTTTCTCTATTTCTGACTTACTTCACTCTGTAGGACAGTCTCTAGATTCATCCACGTCTCAACAAATGACCCAATTTCGTTCTCTTTTATGGCTGAGTAATATATTCCATTGCATATATGTACCACATCTTCTTTATCCATTCGTCTGTTGATGGGCATTTAGGTTGCTTCCATGACCTGGCTATTGTAAATAGTGCTGCAATGAACATTGGGGTGCATGTGTCTTTTTGAATTATGGTTTTCTCTGGGTATATGCCCAATAGTGGGATTGCTGGATCATATGGTAATTCTATTTTTAGTTTTTTAAGGAACCTCCATACCGTTCTCCATAGTGCCTGTATCAATTTACATTCCCACCAACAGTGCAAGAGGGTTCCCTTTTCTCCACACCCTCTCCAGCATTTGTTGTTTGTAGATTTTCTGATGATGCCCATTCTAACTGGTGTGAGGTGATCCCTCATTGTAGTTTTGATTTGCATTTCTCTAATAATTAGTGATGTTGAGCAGCTTTTCATGTGCGACTTGGCCATCTGTATGTCTTCTTTGGAGAAATGTCTATTTAGGTCTTCTGCCCATTTTTGGATTGGGTTGTTTGTTTTTTTAATATTGAGCTGCATGAGCTGTTTATATATTTTGGAGATTAATCCCTTGTCCATTGATTCATTTGCAAATATTTTCTCCCATTCTGAGGGTTGTCTTTTCGTCTTGTTTATGATTTCCTTTGCTGTGCAAAAGCTTTGAAGTTTCATTAGGTCCCATTTGTTTACTTTTGTTTTCATTTCCATTACTCTAGGAGGTGGATCAGAAAAGATCTTGCTGTGATTTATGTCAAAGAGTGTTCTTCCTATGTTTTCCTCTAAGAGTTTTACAGTCTCCGGTCTTACATTTAGGTCTTCAATCCATTTTGAGTTTATTTTTGTGTATGGTGTTAAGGAGTGTTCTAATTTCATTCTTTTACATGTAGCTGTCCAGTTTTCCCAGCACCATTTATTGAAGAGACTGTCTTTTCTCCATTGTATATCCTTGCCTCCTTTGTCATAGATTAGTTGACCATAGGTGCGTGGGTTTACCTCTGGGCTTTCTATCTTGTTACATTGATCTATGTTTCTGTTTTTGTGCCAGTACCGTATTGTCTTGATTACTGTAGCTTTATAGTATAGTCTGAAGTCAGGGAGTCTGATTGCTCCAGCTCCATTTTTTTCCCTCAAGACTACTTTGGCTCTTCAGGGTCTTTTGTGTCTCCATACAAATTTTAAGATTTTTTGTTCTAGTTCTGTAAAAAATGCCAATGGTAGTTTGATAGGGATTGCACTGAATCTGTAGATTTCTTTGGGTAGTAGAGTCATTTTCACAATGTTGATTCTTCCAATCCAAGGACATGGTATATCTCTCCATCTGTTGGTATCATCTTTAATTTCTTTCATCAGTGTCTTATAGTTTTCTGCATACAGGTCTTTTGTCTCCCTAGGTAGGTTTATTCCTAGATATTTTATTCTTTTTGTTGCAATGGTAAATGGGAGTGTTTCCTTAATTTCTTTTTCAGATTTTTCATCATTAGCATTTAGGAATGCAAGAGATTTCTGTGCATTAATTTTGCATCCTGCAACTTTATGAAATTCAATGATTAGCTCTAGTAGTTTGCTGGTGGCATTTTTAGGATTCTCTATGTATAGTATCATGTCATCTGCAAACAGTGACAGTTTTACTTCTTCTTTTCCAATTTGTATTCCTTTTTCTTCTCTGATTGCCATGCTAGGACTTCCAAAACTATGTTGAATAATAGTGGTGAGAGTGGACATCCTTGTCTTGTTCCTGATCTTAGAGGAAATGCTTTCAGTTTTTCACCATTGAGAATGAAGTTTGCTGTGGGTTTGTTGTATATGGCCTTTATTATGTTGAGGTAGGTTCCCTCTATGCCCACTTTCTGGAGAGTTTTTATCATAAATAGGTGTTGAATTTTGTCAGAAGCTTTTTTTGCATTTATTGAGATAATCATATGGTTTTTATTCTTCAATTTGTTAATATGGTGCATCACATTGATTGATTTGCATATATTGAAGAATCCTTGCATCCCAGGGATAAATCCCACATGATCATGGTGTATGATCCTTTTAATGTGTTGTTGGATTCTGTTTGCTACTATTTTGTTGAGGATTTGTTCATCTATATTCATCAGTGATATTGGTCTGTAATTTTCTTTTTTTGTAGTATCTTTGTCTGGTTTTGGTATCAGGGTGATGGTGGCCTCATAGAATGAGTTTGGGAGTGCTCCTTCCTCCGCAATTTTTTGGAAGAGTTTGAGAAGTTGGGTGTTAGCTCTTCTGTAAATGTTTGATAGAATTCTCCTGTGGAGCCATCTGGTCCTGGACTTTGGTTTGTTGGAAGATTTTTAATCACAGTTTCAATTTCATTGCTTGTGATTGGTCTGTTCATATTTTCTATTTCTTCCTGGTTCAGTCTTGGAAGCTTATACCTTTCTAAGAATTTGTCCATTTCTTCCAGGTTGTCCATTTTATTGGCATAGAGTTGCTTGTAGTAGTCTCTTAGGATGCTTTGTATTTCTGCGGTGTCTGTTGTTACTCCTCCTTTTTCATTTGGAATTTTATTGTTTCGAGTCCTCTCCCTCTTTTTCTTGATGAGTTTGGCTAATGGTTTATCAATTTTGTTTATCTTCTCAAAGAACCAGCTTTTAGTTTTATTGATCTTTGCTATTGTTTTCTTTGTTTCTATTTCATTTATTTCTGCTCTGATCTTTATGATTTCTTTCCTTCTGCTAACTTTGTGTCTTGTTTGTTCTTCTTTCTCTAGTTCCTTTAGGTGTAGGGTTAGATTGTTTATTTGAGATTTTTCTTGTTTCTTGAGGTAGGCTTGTATAGCTACAAACTTCTCTCTTAGAACTGCTTTTGCTGCATCCCATAGGTTTTGGATCGTCGTGTTTTCATTGTCATTTTTCTCTAGGTATTTTTTGATTTTCTCAGTGATCTCTTGGTTATTTAGTAACGTATTATTTAGCCTCCATGTGTTTGTGTTTTTTACCTTTTTTTTCCCTGTAATTCATTTCTAATCTCACAGCTTTGTGGTCAGAAAAGATGCTTCATATGACTTCAATTTTCTTAAATTTACTGAGGCTTGATTTGTGACCCAGGATGTGATCTATCCTGGAGAATGTTCTGTGCACACTTGAGAAGAAAGTGTAATCTAAGGAAGTGTAATCTGCTGTTTTTGGATGGAATGTCCTATAAATATTAATTAAATGTATCTGGTCTATTGTGTCATTTAAAGCTTCTGTTTCCTTATTTATTTTCATTTTGGATGATCTGTCCATTGGTTTAAATGAGGTGTTAAAGTCCCCCACTATTATTGTGTTACTGTCTATTTCCTCTTTTATAGCTGTTAGCAGTTGCCTTATGAATTTGGTGTCCTGTGTTCGGTGCATATATATTTATAATTGTTATATCTTCTTCTTTGATTGATCACCTGATCATTAGGTAGTGTCCTTCCTTGTCTCTTGTAACATTCTTTATTTTAAAGTCTATTTTACCCGATATGAGTATCGTTACTCCAGCTTTCTTTTGATTTCCATTTGCATGGAATATCTTTTTCCATCCCCTCACTTTCAGTCTGAATGTGCTCCTAGGTCTGAAGTGGGTCTCTTGTAGACAGCATATATATGGGTCTCGTTTTTATCCATTCAGCAAGCCAAACAGGCCCTCCTTTATTTATTTTTTTTGCTGTACGTGGGCCTTTCACTGTTGTGGCCTCTCCCATTGCGGAGCACAGGCTCCGGACGCGCAGGCTCAGCAGCCATGGCTCACGGGCCCAGCTGCTCCGCGGCATGTGGGATCTTCCCGGACCGGGGCACGAACCCATGTCCCCTGCATCGGCAGGTGGACTCTCAACCACTGCACCACCAGGGAAGCCCAGGCCCTCCTTTAAATGATGTTCTTGCTCTTTGAAAAAATCAGGGAAGTTTAGATGATATCCAGGAATTATTTTTAATTTTAATTTGATGTTAATCAGGTTAATGAATGCACATGATTATGAAGAGAAATGTCCAAATTTTTTAGAGATGCATTCTTAAGTATATAGAAGTAAATAACATATTTGGGATTTGTGATTAAAATTTTTTAATTACTGTGGGTAAAAAAGGGAATTAATGAAACAACAGTAGTGAAAATTTGAAAATTCTGGACTGTGGGTGATGATTATATAGGGATAAAACTGTTTATTCTACTTTAGACTATGTTTAACTTTTTTTATTATTAAAAACCTTAAAAATAATTTTTGCAACAGGAAGTTAGGTAGAGAACGCTTTTTAATAGTGCTGGTGTGCTTCTTTATAGTAATTATTATTTAATTTACTTCCATGCACAATATGACTCGATTGTATTTTCTCTCTTATAGTAAATACACAAGTTTTAAAAATTAATTTCATTCATACCTTTTGCCAAGTATGGTCTTGCCCTCCAGGACTTTATATTCAAGTTGGGAAGAGATGATGCATATACATGAAACCGCAGTTGGGAAACAACATAAGACAGAGTATGGTATAAATGTCAAAAAGTAATAAAGATGGGGCATGTGATAGGAGTTCAGGAAAGGGAGAGATCAGTGAGGACTGGAGGCAGGGCTGGTAGCTTGGAGTTGGACAATGCTGCCTATCAGTCTCTGGGTTCATTGCCTCTGGCTAATTTATGCTTCTTTCTTTGCACTCACTTCTTCACCATGGAATTACCTCCGGATTCTTTTTTTTTTTGCGGTACGCGGGCCTCTCACTGTTGTGGCCTCTCCCGTTGCGGAGCACAGGCTCCGGACGCGCAAGCTCAGCGGCCATGGCTCACGGGCTCCGGATTCTTAAAGCTCATAAGCAACAGCATTCTTGCTCCCAATATTTCCCTGTCCCCTTTCCCTTGGAGGCTGTGTTCGATACATCCTGAGCCTCCGTGGATGTGTGCCCCCTATTCTGCTCAGGGCTGCTCTGCTTCATCTTTCTGTCCCGGATGGCAAACAACAGCCCAGATGCTAAGTACTACCATAAACATTCTTGCTCATGCATCCAACCCAGTGTGATCCCTGGCCTTGAGTGATGGTGGTAATGCTTGCCAGGCAGGCTGCCAGTGGACCACTGTGCCTGACCCCAGTGTTGCCTCAGTGGAGAGCCTCTCCCTGCCGAGTGCTGGGGAACAAAGCAGTAAAGCTTCACAAAGATCTGCCACCAGGGCACAATGAAAGCGAAGGGGTGGGTGCTTAAGCATGACTGTGGAACCTTACTGGCAACAGTTGCTGGAGCCAATTCATAGCCCTTGGAATGAACTAGAATGATCCCTCAGAGCAGGAGAAAAAAAAAATTCCTAGAAGCCATTCAAGAAGACCCACCTCCCAGATGATCTAATTTTAAAAAATTGTTTTACATTGCTTAGGTCGTTGAAACCGAAGCAGGTTTTCCTTTTTTTCTCTTCATTAATTCTCATTTTGAGTTACCTGAGGAATTGTGAGCAGGTTACCTGGCCAGGCTGAGTTGGCAAACAGATAAAGTCAGTGTGGGAGGGACAAGCGTACACCAGTGCTGCCATTCATGCCAAAGCTGGAGGCTGCTGTCAGTACAGCAACTTTTTGATCCTTTCGTGGCTTCAAATCACAAGTTTGAAATACAAGAGAAAACATCAAATCCGTAGTGCTTAAGAGTGGAAGGATTCAAGGAATCTGTCCAGGACACATCCTTCACAGATATGCAGAACTTCAACCCAAGTAGCCATCCCTCTCTGAGACCTGCCTCCCCTAGCCACCATCTCTGTCCCACCTCCTTGGATAAGGGGACTCCATCAGAGACCGAGGTCTACAAGATTTCATTTTCTTCCACCTCTCATGTTTAAGGGCATGAAAACAAAATGCTTTAACAACAACAACAACAAAAATAACTGCTGCTGTTCTGTGTCTGGGGAGAAGCTTTTCAAAGGAAAAAGCATCAGGGTGTGGCCTTGATTCATGAAAGTGACGTAGAGAGTGACCTGGTCTGACCTAGAGAGGCCGGGACGGAGAAGCACCAAACTTCTCTTAATAAAGTAACCAGAAATCTGAGTTTCCTCAGGAAAGCAAAGTGACATCGTAGGATCTGAGTCTCCAAAATCAAGCAGTGGTCTCTGGAGACATGACAGAAGGTAGCAGGCCTTGAGGCTCAACGAGGGCCATGAAAAATTTCTTGGGGCAAGAATGGCTACAGCATTTTACAGAACAGTGGCGTTTTTATTTCCTGTTTTAAATAGTTTCTCTTCTTCATTACCTTGTGACCCCTTCCATAACCTCTAACCACTCTGTAAATCTGTTACACACACCAGCTTTGATTGAGGGAGCTTTAGGGATGAACAGAGATGCTATCCAGTGTGAGGGGAAGGAGGGATAGGTCAGCAATTGCAGGAGCTGTGAGTGGCCATTAGGAACAGGCTACAGTGGAGAGAAGGCTGGAGCATGGGCCACCCCACCTCGTGAAGGGACGTGAGATGACTCCCTTTCACTCAAAATACACTAGAAGTAGGTGAACTTGATAGGAAGGCAGGAAAGAAGCTAGTTCCTACTGGGGAAAGGGCTGGACTCACAGGAAACACTTGGATACTTGGTTTACATATGAAAAAACCCCCCACATTTCTCTGGTTTGGATGACAACCTCCTACACACACACACAATTAATCATTCCTATTTCTTGGTTTCCTTAAAGTTCTATTTATCTTCTATCAGAGCAATTATCCCATTACACTATATTATTTCTGGTATACTCATATGTTTTTATAATTATACTTGTGAACTTTTTCTTTGTATCTTTTACCTGTCAAGCACCTGGCATGTGTTAAGAAGTGTTTGTTGAATGAATAATTGGCTACTACACATATTTGTTAACAAGATGGAACGCTGAGTCCCTCAGCAGAATCAAGTCTCATTTGTCATCAAGGAGCTGATGCAGTTTTGTTCTTACCTTTCTGCTCATCCCTGAGGCATGCAGATGAACCCTGGACTTCAGGAAGCATTAGTTCCGTGATGACCCACACTGGAATCTGCAACACTCCTCCATGTCCTGTGGCTTCTGGCGGAGGAGGAGGTGTGGACAGGTTGGTGTGGGCATGTCACTGTCACTGGGCCTGGCAGAGCTGGCCCAACTGCACTGCCCAATACAGGGGTCAGCTTATGTCCAAGAGCAGCAATGGCCTGTGAGGAAGAAGAGTGGGCGTTTGAGCACACATGGCATTTGAGTCATTTGACAAGTGCCTGGAAGGCTCTCATCACACAGCTCCCCTCATTGAGCTTTTCATTTCCTGTCATAATACCCAAAATTCTGTTACTGTTATCTATTCATGCTTTTGAGTATTTCAGAGATTCCAATTATTGAGTGATTTCTTTACTTGGTATCTGTGTAGGATTCTGGAATAGGGGGAGGTGGGAATAGGTAAGGAAGACAGAAAAAGAAGTGGGACGGAGATATAAACAGCTTTTGTCTCTCTTCTAGTGGTTCCCAGTGCAGGGCAATACTTTCCAGAATACCCTTAGCCCTTCCAAAGTTGCCCAGACAATATTGAGAAGCCCAGCAGGCCAGGACTCATAACACATATTCTTTTTTTTTTTAATATTTATTTATTTGGTTGCATCAGCTCTTAGTCGCAGCAGGTGGGTTCCTTAGTTGTGGCTTTCCGGCTCCTTAGTTGTGGCATGCGAACTCTTAGTTGCGGCATGCATGTGGGATCTAGTTCCTGGACCAGGGACTGAACCCGGGCCCCCTGCATCGGAAGCATGGAGTCTTAACCACTGAGCCACCAGGGAAGTCCTTCATCACACATATTCTTCAATACATGCTTTCTCTCCCAGCCACACAGCACCTGAAAACTCAAGCACTAAAGAAATAAGAGAGAAGAAGAACATCAAAACATGTATGTTGCTTGAGATGGTACTGTCACCTTGGTATGCCCCAGGCCCACATTTCCAGGCTCCCTTCTCCATCCAGATAAGACCTAGAATCTGAAGAAGAATCCTTTTCTAGATGAAGACTAAGAATAAAAGGAAACACAGGACTGAATTTCCTAATCCCAAACTGGAATGTTGGTTCAGACATATATGTAAGTTTTTTCTGTGAAGTCTTAAAGAAGGAAAATAAATTGCCTTTAGTTTACACATAATAAATCTCCTTTATTAATGGATTTAACTTTATTAACTCCTGTCCTGGAGACGGCTGTTAATCAGTTGTCCACTGTGCCGAGACCACTTCTGGAACTGCTTCTCTTAACCACCCAGACCGTGGCCATAAGCACAGGCCCTGGAATCTGCATTCCATTTACCTTCCGTGACCAGCTCAAACCAGTGATTTGTTGTGCTTTCTCTTCTCATTGTAAATAAATATTCACTCTTGTACCTAATTTTGCACCTGTGGTTTTGTGTTCCTTTTCATCAAGAGGGCCCCCATGTTCTATAAGTTTCAGCACCCACAAAGTTGGATCTGCCCTTTCATACCTCTACTCATATAGTGCACATGCTCAGAGTGCATAATTACATAGGAAATCTCAATTAACAAGGGTCCTGATAACTGATTCTTAATTAACCAAAATGTTCTCTGCATAATGCCCTCAGATGCAAGTAATGAAACTGGAAGAAAAAAGGCAATTTCTAATCTTAGAAATGTGGCAAGTGTTCTACCTGGTCCCAGATCTTTTCTCCCTCTGCATGCACAGAAATACATGATAACAGCTAACACTTACATAATATTTACAGTGAGCTGGGCTCCTTTCAGTCCTCACAAGTACCTCCTTGAGGTGGGTACTCTAACTGTACTCATTTTATAGATAAGGAAACTGAGGCATAATTTCCCAAAGTTACACCTAATATACAGGCCATCTGCGTCCAGGATCTAGGGTCTCCACCTCTATGCTACGTCACCTGTGTAGGATCATTGTTTATGTTAGAAATGATGACCCAGTAACACAGAAACAAAATGTTCACTTTGTTTTCAATTGACAAATTGAAGCCCCTATTTCTCTCAGCATTCTGGTTAAAAAAGTTGTGGTTACTTCACTTTCGATTTCCTCTTTTCCTCAATTAGAAATGAGAAACATCCCTAGAAAACCAGGGTAGCCTGACACACGGTAAGGGATTATAATGGGCTGCGTGGTGCCCCCAAAGGTATCAGTCCTAACCCTTAGAACCTGTGAATGTTATTTTATATGGTAGTTTTAACAGATGTGACTAAATTAAGGAGTTTGAGATGAGATTATCCTGAATTGTCTGGGTGGCTTCTAAATACCACCAAAAGCGTCTTTTCAAGAGATGAGACACACACAGAGGAGAAGGCGATGTGAAGACAGAGGCAGAGATTAGAGGGATGCAGCCACAAACCAAGGAATGCTGGAGTCACCAGAAGCTAGAAAAGGCAGAGAACTGATTCTCCTCTGGAGCCTGTGCAGGGGGTGTGGCCCTGCTGCACACCTTGATTTCAGATTTCTGGCCTCCAGAACTGTGAAAGAATAAACTTCTGTTGTTTTTAAGCCATCAAAGTTGTGTTAGTTTGTTACAGCAGCAATAGGAAACTAATCCAAGGTTCAATACATGGCCCCAATAGTTAGAGCATAATAATAATCATAGCTGCTGCCAGGTACTGCATCCTTATAATGTATTGGCTATGCACTCTGTGACATTTATTCCCCATAAGGTAAATGAAGAAAGTGAGGTCACACAGCTGCTAAGTGGCAGAGCAAGGATTTAAACCCGGGTCTAACCCCAAAGGCTATGAACAGAAACAACATATGGGATATACTGTCAATCCTAACACCTGACATGGAAATTACTAACCAAAATGAGAGCCAAACTCCAACAGTTCTTAATGATTTTTCTGAGACTAGATTTCCTAAATAAACTTTCACTCTTTGCCCATACACCCTCTCACATTTGGTTATTTGTTGGTTCTTCTTAGTGCCACTTAAAAATTAGGTACAAACTAACGTTAGCCTATTTTCCAAATGAAGAAACTGAGACACGGAGAAGTTATTTGCTGGAAGTCACCCCCCCCAGAGCCTGGCCTGGAAATGTTTGCCCTCATCACTCCTTTATCTATCCCTGCAGAATCTTGGTCTGGGTCTGTAACAAAGAGCTGGCAACTTTCAATTTTTTAAGTGCCTTTCAGTTTCAGTAGGTGTATCAGCTCTGTGCACAAAGGTTAATTAAACCACTATAAAATGCAGAAGCAGCCAGGTCTTTGTCTCCGAGGTAATAAAAGCACAAATGATTCCTCTTCAAAATGAAGCTGTAATAATCTGTTGCCAGTGGGTTGTGTGCATTTTTTCTGTTTTAACAGCAAGTACTTCTCTCTTCATCAGAAACATTAGGTCACAAGAGCCAATCTCATCTACATCTTTACAATGTTGTTTATCATCTTTCTGCATGCAGGAGATAGAACTAGTAATGAAGCAGCCAGACTGGATTCTAGGGAGGATTTGTCCTGACTTAGAATACTTTCAGAATCCATTCAAAATGCTTCTGATTTATCATTAAGCCCTCTGAAGCCATTTATTTGGAGCCAGCTTTTTAGGGATAGGACATCAATTGTGTCCAGTTATAGGGAATTATAACACAGCTGATGAAGTGTGACAACGCAGAGTCCACTGGATTTGCAGGAGATTATAGGAGGGCGCTATAGAAGTCAGCAGCTATTCCATGGAAAATGTTTCTGAGCAGAAAGAGAGAGCATGAAATAAGGAAACAGATTCTATCCTGTCGCCTGACACCTCTCCTGTGGTCTCTGCGTTGAGCTTATGTGGGTTTCCACTCCCACAATTCCTTTTACCTGCCCCTGTACTTCGTTTGCATCTTCTCCGGCCCACTCCCTCTCTCCCTCAAGCAGGTACCATACAAAACTAGAAGCAGGGATAGAAGGCGGATTGATGCTTGTGGCTAAGCATGGGTGGGTAGTATGCTTAGCCACATCATGGACACAGTTATATTCTGAAAAGGGCAGGTGGCATGTTATCTAATGAGATTTTAGCTGAACCATAAGATCCAAAATACTTCACAAACCATGAATCATAGTCTTGTACTCCAGCTGCATCTACGTGAAGGTATTCTAGGTCAGCCTGCCCCCTTCCCACACGACACATACTAGGCTCTGGAGAAGCTCGTGGGAAGGGGAGTGGTGAAGTGTTTCAACCTTGTTGGCAATATCATCTAGAATTACCAGTATACATACTTTGTGATCCAAACATTACATTTTTGTGATCCCATCCTAAGAGGAAAGAAAAAAAATGACCTAGTATGTACAGATTTATGTGGAAAGGTGTTTGTTGCCTAAAAATCTAGGGTACAGAAAATCTGCATTTCCTACAATAGAAAATGGTTGAAGAAAGCATGAAAATATATATATATATAATGGAGTATTATACAGCTATGAAAAAGAATGAGTTAGATCTATATGCATGAATTTGGAAGTATGCCCATATAGGTTATTAAGTGAAAAAAGTCAGTTGCAGTATAACGGACACAATACTGTATGATCCAGCTTTAAATTATTAGGGCTTGGTGTCTACAGAAAGAGTATCATCATATCAGTATCATCTGTAAGTCTGAGGAAGGCTCATCAGCTTATCCATAATGCAAAAAAGTTTGACTCCTAAATTAGGCTGGTTTCAATCCAATTAAGTTTGGATAGACTTAATAATAGTAATGCATACATGCCCTGCCCAAGCTTACACTATGCTGTAATCCTCATGAAGTAAAAGTACCTTTTACCCTCTAGGGAAGTCCCGTAAAGTTGAGATTCTGTTGGGGAGTTAGGTTGAGTGGTAGGATGAAAGAAAGCAGTTTAGAGCTGCCTTTTCAAAATACAATGACTATGTCTTACGCCAGACCAAATGAGTCTGAATTTCCAGAAGGCTGGGGATGGGAGATGGAGAAGGGGGCCAGAACGTGTATAAGAGCCCCAGTTGATCTAGTCTCTCTTTCCTCTCTCTTTTCTTTCCTCCCTTTTGTGACCCATTTGAAAATAACTGTCTTAATGTACGTGCCCTACTTCAATTATCAAGAGGCAGCTGTAATAATGATAGACAGTAGCATTTATAATGTACCAGACACTGACCTAAAGGTATGAGCATAAACTGGTTCATTTAATTCTCACAACAACCTACAAGGGAGGCGTTAATTATTATCATCCCCATTTTACAGATGAGAATAGACAAAGAGGTTAAGAATCATACTCATGATTACAGAGTTAGCTAGTGGTAGAGCCGGGGTTTAAAACCCAGGAAGTCTAGCTTCAGACTGTATGGAGAGATGTGAGCCAGAGCAGATGAAATAGGGCAGGTTCACAAGCTCAATAAAGCATTTTTATGCCTACGTTTCTCATAGATCTTGTCCCTTGGGTGAGACCTAAAGACTGTTCTATCAATACTTCTCAGTGCTCACCCATTGCCACACTCATCAGTGAATTGCCCTGGTCCTTTGAATTGTTCACTGTATCTGAAGAAATGATTCTGAGAAAACATGCTCTACTGTTTCTCTCCTTCCTCCCTCAGTCCCTCCCTTGCCATGGAAACAGGCTCCTTTCATAAGCAGAGAACTGTACTGTCTCCCATTAAAAGTCTGTTAAAAAAAAGGGCTGGGGCTTCCCTGGTGGCGCAGTGGTTGAGAGTCCGCCTGCCGATGCAGGGTACGCGGGTTTGTGCCCCGGTCCGGGAAGATCCCACATGTCGCGGAGCGGCTGGGCCCGTGAGCCATGGCCGCTGAGCCTGCGCGTCCGGAGCCTGTGCTCCGCAATGGGAGAGGCCACAACAGTGAGAGGCCCGCGTACCGCAAAAAAAAAAAAAAAAAAAAAAGAGGGCTGAAATCCCATGACGTCTAGTTCTTCCCTACCGTGTTCCTAACAGCCATCACTTTCCAGAAGTGTCTTGAAAATTAGGCTGAGTACTGGCTTGCCTTGAAATCCTTTGCTTAGGGGAGGAGGAGGTGGCGAAGGAGACAGGCATATAAATGTCCTTTTCTCTAAAGATGGCTTCTTCTCAGCCTACAGCATGGAAATTCAGTCTTTCTTGACTTCAAGAATTATGATGTTGTGGGAAGAAAAATATCCTAAGAGTTAAGGGCCAGTTCTGTCACTTTGTAACAATATGTCTTCAACCAAGTCACTTAACTTTCTGAATTTCAATTTTATAATCTGTAAAATGGGACAATTAATTGCTGCTCTACTTACTTTACAAGGCGGTTGTGCCGACCCAAACAAGAACCCAGATCTTCTGACTTTATGTCCATGGTGCCCAAACATCTATCCATCCATCATCCTTTTATTTCTTCACTCTTCAATATGTATGGTATTTTCCAAGACTTAGTGAAATGAAAAGTACATGTATGTTGGGAGGTTGGGGGAAGGAAAGAAGAGAGGCACCCCAGATTGAGAAAGGGCATTGAAGGCAGAGAAAATGAGGTGATTAAGAGCATGGTGTGATCAGGGACTTACAGCAGCCCATGACCCCACGTTCTATTTTACATGCTATTCCAATTCCTTTGAGGGCAACACTGTATGTAGCACAAAAAAAGAACTACTTTTTAAGGTTTCCTTAAGACGGAGCCATTTTTAGTTCATCCAGCCAGCACTCTCTAGTTAACATCTTCTATCTCACCTTCTCTCTAGGCCCTTCTACTAAAACATACAATAACTGGTGAACAGAAGTGGGCAAGGCTTACAAGTCAGGTGGGCATCTCAGATCCAGCCATAGGGAAAGGAATCTGCGAGGTGCTTTAAATCTATGTCCGATATAAAAATAAACCTTAGGTATGACATATAGTATATAAAGTGCAGGTTCTACATGGCCCATTTTTAAGGTGTACACGCTGATGTAAGGGGCATATAGCAATAATACTTTGAATTTGTAAAGTGCTTCTCCATGTATTACTAGATTTACCTTTGAAGTATCCTGAAAAGGTAAAAATATAAGAGAACAGGAAATGTTACTTCACCAGCTCTATATTATAAATAAAGGAACAGAGACTGGAAGCAACCTGTGATAGATTGCACAGTAAAATCAGCAGCTGAGCAAGAACTAGCCTTTAGGTTTTCTGGACTCCAGGGTGGAGCTGACTTCCCATCTGAGGCGATTACTGAGAATTCATTGTCAGATTATGGAGGACTTCTTCTACTCTGATAATATTGCTGATAATTCTAGAATTAACTCATTGATCACGTACTCATCTCACAAACTCTTAACTGAGGAAAGGGAGTGGAAGGTGTCTAGAGACGGGGCTGGGGCAGTAATCAGAGGCCAGAGCCTCATGGCCGTGAATGCCAAGTTCAGCGTTAGGCCTGCATCTGAGGGTCATGGGGAATCCCTTGAGTTTTATGTAGATGCATGTCCCGAGCATTTAGCAGCAGTCACTCTGAGCTACGGTGGGCCCGACAGGAATGGGCAAATCTTAGAGCAGGAAACCAGTCAGAACGATGGCAACAAAGCATGTGAGAGATGGTGGTGGCAGCCTAAAAAGCGAAGTGAACGGATCACATCCAAATATGAGAACCAAGGTGTCATTCTTTCCTCGAATCCCACTGTTAATGAATTTCTCCTTCTAGGACGACTGCAAATGTGTTTCTGGTAGGAAAACAGTCCCTGCTCTCTGCCTCCCCTTGCTCCCCATCGGTCCCCGCCCCTGGAACAGTGAGGAATGAGACAGGAAACAGAAGGCCGGGACCCCCGGGGTCTTGATTACAGAGATCAATTGTCCCGACGCCCACATTCCAGAGCCCAGGCTCGCTGAGGCCATTTGCAGCACGTCGTGACTTCGCCAGCAGCCTGCTCTTCTCGCTAACAAGGTTTCGCCAGCCTCTTTACATTAAGGCCAGGCATCTCGGCGCCCGCGGCAAGCGCTCTGGCATTTGCTAAAGTCCCACAGGCCGCCTGGCTCAGGAATCTCTCATGACTGACCCGAAAACGGTCAGGCACGCAGCCGTTCCCTTTCCCACAAGGCGTAGCACGGCTGAGGGGTAACCCCGCCCCTGCCGCCTCCCGCAGCCCTATTGGCCAATGCTCCTGCCACTCATCCAAGCGCCCTCCCGGAAGCGGCGGTCTTCTCCCCGCGTTAGCGTCTTTTTGGTTCGTTCTTCCAAGTGCTTCCTCGCTCCTGGAGTAGGATTCTGACTGTCCTTTCGCGGCCTACAGCCGGCCTCATAAACACTTTCTCTTTGGAGTCTGACCCTGTGAGATGGACCCTGGAGGCATATTCCAGTTTTACAGGCGGGAGAAATAAGGGTCACAGAGGTTGAGTGACTTTCCATAGAACCACGTGCTGGGTTTTTAAAACGAGATTTTAATAGTGGTTCCAGACCCGCGTTTTCGGCTCCATAGCATTGACTCAGTGGTTAATCTGAATTTGTTTCTTCATCTGTGAAATTAGGAAAATAAGAGCCACCTTGCGGAACTGGTGTGAAGAATACATAAAGTAACAGGAGAAGAATCGGGTATGAGGACTGGCCCGTGTACGCTGTTAATGAATAGTAAGTAGGTAGCTACAGAACCCCCCAGGTCTTCTGGCTTCTAGTCTGGGACTCGTTTTGCAAAACCTGTGATACTCAGAAGTCTAGAGAGCTCAAGATGGTCCAGGGACATATGCAAGGGCTTCAGTGAGCTCTTACATAGGAAACACACTGCCGGAAAACATACTCCTCCTAAGACAGATGCTAAACATTATCTACTACCAATAGTATAACAGTATATTTTTTGTCAACTTTTTCCCAGGTATTGATTTAAGTGCTTTATGTACATTGAGTCATTTAATCTTCCCAGTGACCTCTGAGGTACATCCTATTATAATTCCTGTTTTACAGATGAGGAAATTGAGGCACAGAGAGGTTAAATAACCTCTCCTTGTTTAAAAAGCTATAAGTTGTTGGAGCGGAAATTTATACCCAGGCAATCTAGCTCTTGGAGTCACACACATTAATATTTGTACTATATACAAGAGCTCTCTTTGATAATGAATACTTTTGTCACTATCTCCAAGAAGATTTTAACATTTTAAAACTCCCAAAGGCAGGAGGTAACAAGCAAAAACAATGCAGCGAGAGGAACCTACGTCCTGAATTGTGGAGAGACTACGTGCAGACTGATTATTAGAAACCCATGTGTGGGTGCTGTGTTTGGAATTGCATTTTAGCTGAGTCCTCTGGACTCTCACATCCTTCAGTGTCTCTGTGGACGTGCCCACTGTGGAAAAATGGCTGAATGACATGATTGGGATGGAATGCAGTGGTCATCTTAACTGACCACACAGATACCTGCCAGAAGAGGAATGCCTCACTTCCTCGTGACATCTTTGAAGACTTTCTGAGAAGGTGATAATATCATCCAGTTACCTCACAATCACAAGTCGTACTGCAGTGACTGCAAATCCTGTGTGTCTCCTTCAACAGGTGTCACAGAGCAAGGAAGGAGGTGGGAACTGGTAGACCTGAGGGGACCAAGGACTCAAACTGAAGGTTAAATGCTGTAAGATGGGAGCAGAGATTTATATTCCTGGCAGACAAAAAGGGATAATATCTACAGGGAAAAGGTGGAGGCAGTTCTCTCTTTGGGAGCCAGGTCAGAGTTCCTGCTAAAGTGACTTTGGCCTCTGTAGCTCTGGTGGCCTTGAACTATACAGAACACTTCCATACACAACCTCTGTTTATCCAGAGCAGTCCTGATTCTTGATCAAGAAAAATACCCAGGTTCTTGGGCTTCAGCCTTCTCTTCTGCCTTCTCTTCCTCCACCTTTCCAGGTAAGCTTGGGAAACATGGAGTATGAGGAGGGAGTAGGGATAGTGCTGGGGGTTAGGACCCAAGTGTTCCCTCAACATCCAGAGGTGATATTTTGAGTGACCAGAGAAAATGCAGCCTCCATCAAAGAGGGAAATACAGGGCAATTTTGGTAGAGAAATATTAGTCGTGAGATTCTAGTGGTGAACATACAGACCTAGATGGGAGATGAGGCTGGGAGCCAATGATGCCATTTGCTTGGGAAATGGAGTAAAGCATGGTATGAGCAATAAAGTCTTAGGCAGAGGCTGCGGTTAGATGTTTCAGAGGATAGCTTGGTTCTGTGGGTGTTAGCCACATGGGACAGGGGCAGGGCAGTGGAGTTAAAGGCCCAGGAACAAATAGCAAAAAGTGTGGCTCTCGCTCCAGAAAAGAAGGGGCTTCACCAAAACCATTATCCCTCAATCCCTGCATCCCAGCCACCTGGAGAGTCTCATCATGATATGAGTAATGTCCACTGTGCCGCTTAGTATTCATTCAGAGACATTTATTGTACATACACTTTGTGTTGGGCTTTTGCTAATTGCCTGTGAATGCTGACCTTTCATAAATGATGCTAAAAAAGATTATTTCTGCGCCGTGCTCCAAACATTTCTGATTTCACGGAAAATGGAAGAAGCAGTGGGCTTAGCAGATACTCCTGAATAGCTTTGGAGACATAGGCCAGGGAGAAGATCCAGAATGAGATAAGGAAAACAGTCCTCTCTTTTGGAATCTGAAACATTTAAATGTAGACTTTGATGTTCACCTTGGCACCGTCATTAATGAGCGGATAAGCATTAGGTTGGCCATGTGAAGTACCGGTATTCAATTGTTTTTGATGCACAGAGATGGTAGCTTCATATGACTGAATCTTACAGAATCCTGAGATAAATAAGATATACTAGGGGATGTTTAACTTACTTGATTACAGGGGAAGAAATACTGAGGAATTTTGTCTGGGTCTTTATAGGAGTGAGTACCGCTAACTGTAAACAATCCATTAAAAATAGTCTTGCAACAGTTCGATGACACAATTTCATTAATGTGATGCAGAAAGATATCACATTTTAATTGGATAAATGCTTGGATGTAAAGTAGAGCTAAAAGTTATAAAATTGTTTTTCAGTTATTTTGGTTGAGAAATTAAAGATGTTGCATAGTAAAAAAAAAAATAGTCTTGCACTATCTCTAGCTAAAAACACGAGTTTTATTAATTTATTTGTTCATTGTAAAAACAACAAAAATCGTTGAGCATCTCCTATATCTCAGTCACTGTGCTAGAGGCAGAATGAAATGATGGTCCCTGCCCTGCGGGCACACACAGAATAGGAGTAAAGGAGGGAGGAGGATGCAGTGGGTGGTTTATGGGGACCAGTCCTGGGAGAATAGCTAAGCAGTGCAGAGAAGGAGCAATGAAGATTCTGGGGAAGGAGCGGTGTGATCTTAATCAAAGGGTTTGCTGTAGGAGAGAGAAATAATGATGAACCAAATGGTTAAGACAGGAAAGAACATTCCAGACAGAACTGGGGAGAGATGACCACATGATTTAAAGAAACAGGATGTGCTTAGAGTGAATTAAAATTTAGTAAATCTACAGAGAGGCATTTCTCAACGGGCTTTAAGCATCAGAGAGTCAGAGAGTCTGTCATATTCTTGTTCCTGTACCCAGTGTTGAGTCCAAGGTAGTGCCTAGCACACAGTAGGTGCTCAGGAGATGTTGAACTAAACTGACCTGGAAAAAAGCCTGAAATTGAAATTGATCACATACTCAAAAGAACCTATCTTCTCCCCTATTCTTCTTAGTCCAAACTGATGGAAATTCAATGTGTTGCTTGAAATGTTATGCAAGACAACACGCACTTCAGCCTACCTCTGGAAAGAGATGTAGTTATGTAACCCGTTAATCTGTGCGTAAAGTAGATGTCAAAAGAATGTCTTGCCTTGGAAACTTTTTCAGTTCCTTGTTTTAAATATGTATTATATACTCTGTACAGGCAAGGTGATATGCCAGGCTCAGGAACACAGTGGTGAATAAGACTATTAGCCCCTGCCTTCAAGGAACTTAATAGATAAAACAGTTATTAAATTAATATTTTCTAATAATAATTGGGGTAAATAAAATGGAAAGCCAATATTCAGATGCCATGGGAACATATAACTGGGGGCCTAGCCTAGACTGATGGGGGTTGGAAGGGTGCTCAGTATAAGCTTCTTTAAAGAATACACACTTAAGCTGAAATCATACGACAGGGAAGGAAGAGTGTTCCAAGAAGATGGAACAGCCCATGTGAGGACCATGAAGAAGGGGAGACTGGCCTTCTAACAGGTATGACTATGTGACTATAATTATAAATTGATAAAAACATCTCATATGATCCTTCTAAAGAGTAATTGTTTCGTCTGCCATTTTAATCCAGAAGACCCTAGTTCATAAGGAGGAAAACCACTTCATTCATTTATTCAGCGTATGTTAAATAATTTCCATGTACCTGAAACTGTGCCAGGTACTGAAAATTAAGGAGAGAAAAACCTCACGGACCTCTAGACACTCACAGTCTTGTGAGGAAACAGATGAGCCCACACACCATTACAGTGCAGTGTGGTCGTTTCTGTGCTTGAGGTGTCACCTGCAGGACACAGGAGAGGTATGGTTATATTTGCCTTGGCGAGGCAGGGAGGGGTCTCAGACAAAGTAGCTTCTGAAGGATGAGGGCATTCCAGGAAGCAAGAGAGGCATTGGAGGAGACAGCACGATGTACTCAGGGAAGAGCAAGTCGTGAGCCATACACAGGGCTGCTGGGAAGAAGAAGGAAGTGTGAAAGGAGGTAAAGTTAGAAAGGTGGGCAGGGGTTAGATGTTGAAGCATCTTGGAAAGGACTTTTTATTTTATCCAGTAGTCAATGGGGAGAATTTTGAATAAGGAACCGGCACGATCGGTGGACTGGAATAGTTGCGACTAGAGGTAGGAGACCAGTAAGGTGGCAGTTGTCAATCAAGAGTCCAAGAAGAGATAAATGCCCAGGCCCCCTACCAGAGCCGTGATCAGGACCAGAGAGGAGGCGACAAAGGCGACAGAAGTGGGATGCTCGAGAGATACAACTGATGGGCTTTGAGAGTGACTGGAGCTGGGCACAGGAGAATAGGAGAGATGGGGGAATCTAGATCGACTCCAAGGCTTATAACTCAGGAAGCTAGGTGATAGGAGGCATCCAGAGAGACGAGGAGACTCCTTACTGTTCAGACCGCAGCACAGAATCACCAACAGAGCTGACTTATGAATAAGATGTTCGGGTTCTTGAATCACCAAATGTTTTGGAGTTTTAGGATTTTACATAGAGATTTTGCAAAGAGAGCTCTGCAAAGACTAAAAAAAAGAAAAGTCTCAAGAGGAATGAAGTCTTTATTTCTTAAGTCCCAACCTCTCAAACACCTCCTCCTATCTCACTCCCTCCAGCTGTATAGCTGAAGCAACAATAGCCCCGGTGCATTGTGCCATTACCACGTATAGCCAAACAACTACATAACCACCAGAGAGCAATGAATATGGCCATAAAGGCACAGAGTAGTAATTATTTTCCCATTAGCACCAGCCACACTAATATCAGCACAGAACAATTAACATTCCTAACCTCACGGTTAGGCTATATAACCTCCACATGTCTTGCAGGAATAGGTTGATGAATGGCTTAGGAGGAATAAGCACCAATAAGGCAGCTGTGCAGTGAGACCTCTGCATCCTGGCCATGCCTGTGGGAGATCAGCCATGCCATCAGGTGGAAAGGCAGTGGGAGAACTCGGGTTTGATTGCCACTGATCTAGCCAGTCCCCAGACAGAAAACGTCTAATTCAGCTGCCCTTTCTTTGGGTCCCCAGGAAGGAAGCATTTGAGTGGGAGAAAAGCTATAGCAGTAATGACACAGCAGACAGAGCCCTTTGCATTTATATTTCCTTATTCTGTCCATCACTAGGCAACTGTTCTTTGTGTTTAAAACTACACATCATTCTACATTGTAACACCTTATTCTCTGAAGTAACTGCCTTGGTTTGCAGCGTGCTAGGGGATATCCATTCTATTTATTTCTGTTTAGGTCAATCACAATGAAGACCAAGTCATTTTGAACCAGTAGCCTGATTTAGGAATCTCTTCTCTGTGTTCTTGTAGTATCATGTTATAGTGGATCATAAACTCCATCGCAATTGCATATTTGTCCATTTTTCCCTCCAGACTACGACATCCTGGAGGGTAGGTACTACGTCTTGTCTATGTTTGTAGCCACATCCCCAGCACCTAACACAGCTCTCAGCTACATGGACGCTACTCCATAATTGTTGATTGGATGGATGGATGGATGGATGGATGAGTGAATGTCTTCCCTGAAATTCAAGCTTTAGTGTTTGAAAGTGTGATTATTTAGTTTAAAGCACAGGCAAGGCTAATTGAATAGACTTGGCCAGGAAGAATTAGGCAAAATGTAAGCTAAAGAGGACTCACTGCACCAGCCTGGAGAGGTCTGATGTGGATGAGCCAGGCGCCAGCTGCAGCGGCAAGGCCATTTCTCTCTTCTGGCTAGGAAGAGCGCGTGGCAGAGACTCACCCGGGGATCTGAATAGCAGAATCACATGAGTGCAATGGCTCATTACTGCACAGGCAAAGAAGGGGCGCGCTCTCCAAGTAAATGTTTATGTCTTAAGTTGGGTTCCCTAGAAGCAGAGCCTGAGACAAGGATTCTTGTCCAAGTGATTTTTTTAGTGAGGGCATGCTCTCAGGAGAAAGGGAGCGAGAGAAGCAGAAGAGGGCAGAGGAAATGCCAGTATGTGAGCTCAGCTGGAGACTAGCTGCAGCTTTATCACCATGAGCTTTGGGGTTGGTCCCACCTTAAGGCAAGGAGGCTAACTCTTTGTCTCTCTATATGGGCCAGTCATTGGCTGTGGGCTATCCCTTGAAGGCAGGGAACCATATCTGCCTAGTGAGCAAAGATCTTGTTTTAGTGGAGGGTGATTCTCTCCATGGGCAGCTGTGGGTCATTGGTGCTCAATGCCCAGAGCTGGTAGTTTTACCATACATGCCATGGCTCGTAAAAGTAGTCTGGGCATGGCACCAACAGCATCTACTGGAAATGGATAGCGTGAAATAACGTGGATTATAGTAATCTCTCTCAGTTATTGAGCACCTACTGTACGCCAAGTGCTGTGCTAAATGCTATATATATATATATATATATATAATATAAAATATAACTATATACATATGCTCATATAATCCTTGGAATATAGCTATTAGATAGGTAATATACTACCATTTCCACTGGACTGTTGAGGAAACTCAGAAAACACCATACTTCATGCTTAGAATATTGCCTTTCTGTGTCTGCATTTTTATGGATAGAATCAGGATATTGCACATCCAACTGGCCTGAATTCCATGCATTCATTCAATTCATGAATTTCACCAATGCTTTGGAGCACCTATTACGTGCCATGACTAGACTAGGCCCTAGAGACATATCAGTGAACTGATGGTCTTGAGCCCTGCTCTCAAAGGGTAGGACTGAGCCTCAGGCCCAGTTCCAATACCCATGTGACACAACTAACAAATATTTTTGGACACCTGTTGTGTACATTCTGCTCCATCAGGCCTTAATCAAGAAAGAATCTCGACCCCAGGCCTCTATAACAATCCCCTTGAATTCCTCACATACAACATTGCTACTAGATTAGAAAAATCAGTTTTCAAGATTATGTACAAACCAAGCATCCCTGTGCATGGAGGAGATTGAACGTGGTGAGCTCTAAATCCCCTTCAGGCTCTCACATCCTGGGATTCCTTCTTCTGATGACCCACCCGATTATGGTTACATCCTTTGTAAGGGACTGGGATGGTCAGCTTGACGTGTCAACTTGGCCAGGCTATAGCCCAGTTATTCAAACATTAATCTAGGTGTCACTGGGGAGGTATTTTGTATATCTAATTAACATTTACTTAAACTGATTTTAAGTAAATGTTATCTTTGATAATCTGGGTGGCCTTCATCCAGTCAGTTGAAAGGCCTTTAGAGCAAAACTGAAGTTTCCCTGAGGAAGAAGCAATTCCGTCTGTGGACTGTAGCATCAGCTCCTGTCTGAGAGTTTCCAACCTGCTGCTGGCCTGCCTTACAGATTCCAGACTTGCCAGCTGCCCCCGTAATCACTTAAGCCAGTTCCTTGAAATAATTCTACGTGTGTGTGTGTGTATGTGTCTCTGTCTCTGTACACATACACACATACATACATATACAATCCACTGGTTGTTTCTCTTGAGAACCCTGAATGACACAGGGACCCACCATGTCCTTTATTTTCTTGTAATATTGTCTGGTGTGTATGGTCTTGTATCTTGCGTGTATAGTTATGGACCTCATTTAGATTACTAGTAGGCAGATGAAGCCTGTGCTTAAAGAACCAGTAAAATAAGACCACAAAAACACGAGAAAAGTTCATCTTGAATTCACTTAACTTGTCCAGAATTTTGCAGTCAGAATATCCAGAACTTTTACACACATGTAGGCTCTGTGTTTTACACTATATGTTTGTTTTTTTATTTTGACCTGTAAACGGGTGGGAGGGATCGCATCTTTTCATGTTAGAGCCTCTAAAGGTATTCATGCAGCTCTGTATGTTCCCAAGTAGAATGTAAACTCCACGAGGTCAGAGGCCAAGTCCTAGTTTTTTTGTGACCCTGTAGTACCTGTATGGTGCTTAACAGAGACTCAAATATACAGGAGGTGTTGAATCAATCTATTTATTTTCCTTTTGTTTCATTTCTCCAGAATATGTTACCTTTGGGAAATGAGAAACAGGCTCAGAGAAATGTCGGTTGGTTGGTTGGTTTTGAGGCAAATCGATTTACCATCTCCAAGGGAGAGGCTGCTTCCTCAGTATAGTTGCAGATTTATGATCTGAAGAGCATTCCAGAGACTAGCCCTTCTCTCGTTTCTGTGTCGTTGGTAGGGAGCTGGGGGTCCAGATGACCGATGTGCATCAGGCTTTGCGAGCATTTTACAGAGATTAGTTTTCACAACAGCACCGGGGAAGGCTGCCCCAAGCCCGCAGCAAGCACTGTTGGCAGCGGGAGGGATTACAAGGGACTTTTGCTGAGACTCAGAGTCTAGACTCTTTCTTGGACACGATCTGGAATAGCTGTGTGATGTGTAAACAGCAAGCATCCAATAAATCTTTGATCATAGGTTGGCTGACTCTTGACCCTTGAATTATTTACACTCTTGGTGGAGAAAGTGAGGAGAGGTGCAGGTTCAGGGCAGAGCTCTTTTCAAGGCCACCTAGAGAGTACTTTCATTTATCACCTTTCACAGTAATGATCTGAAAACAACCATGGCAATTACCCCAGAGGCAGATGTTTCCGTGTATGGAGTCTGAGGCTGCTGAGTCATCAGAGTTACACCAAGCAAATGAGCAGTTCTCTGGAGAAGGACAGACATTCACCCTTAGCCCGAGGTTGGTGAGTTCAGCACCAGGTGGAGGCTGCTTATTGCTACGAACGCCTGGCCTGAACCTTCGTCAATGGCCTGAACCTTCCTTGGGCTGTTAAACAATATTCAGACTCTTCCTTGAACACATCCTGGAATAGTGATGATTCAATAAATTTGTGTTCATAAACTGGCTGAGACCTGACCCCTGGATTACTAACACCCCTGATAGAGAAAGTAGGGAAAGATCCAAGTCCTCACACAGATAACCAGCTTCAGCTGAGAATTTATGAACTTGAAAAGAGAAAACATAAATTAATTATCTAGATCATAAAGGAAGGACTTCAAGTTGAGTCCAACCCATGATGTGAAACTTCCATTAACCGGAATGTGCGCTCTGGGGTCTCTCACCCCCATCCAAGGACAGAAAATATTGTGCACCTGGACACTGCAGTAATAGAGGCAGATCTCAGGGCCCAAGAAAAATGTGGGGAAAGACTTCCAGAATAAGCAGATTAAGACAGTCAAATTATAAAACAGCTGTGTGTAGTAATGCCCCAAAAAGCACTGAAAAGAGAGAAGAAAGAAACGTGAAGGTGGAATAGACCGCATCTCATGTGTCTCTGAAAGCGTCTCTTCCAGCCCCATTAATTCCACCACTTCCTCACTTGTCTCTGCTTCTTGCCTTCCCGCTTCCATCCACGCCCCTCCACACTGGCCAGTGACTCTCTTCCTGTCCTCTCCCCTCTTAAAGCCTTCAGTGTAAAGGCCCACATCCTTCACAGGACACTCAGAAGCTTCCCGAACTAGCCCCGGCCTCTCTCCAGCCACATCTGTCACTCTGCCTCCCTCCCCCTATTCTTTGTTCACACAACTATTGCACGTTCCTTTAACTGCTCCCCGCTCCTCCGGCTTCCAGGCCTGAAATACCCTCAGCAAACCTTTCAGGAGCTCACCGACCCCGCCAGGTCCACTCAAATCTGGGTCCCGTCTCCTCAGGCTGAGTCCATCCATCCTTCCTTGATGCTCCCCAGTAATTCCCACTCTCCATGTGCCACTGTACTCTAATTACTTATCTAGTTTATTTGTACTTTAATTCTCTCTAGAGTACGAACTCCTCAAAGCCACAGGCAGAGGTTTATTCTTTTCTTTAAATTCTCGGTGCCTCATTCGGTACCTGTTACTTAATAGGTCCTCGATACGTGGAGCTGGACAAATGAATTAGTAATCAGTTGAGCCACTTAGATCTCTAGGCCTGACGTCCAGCTTGCACTCAGGTATTTCTCTCACGCATTCTCTATGTGCTGCTGCTCTGAGAATCTGTGCTCATTGCTATGTCCAACTCACACCACTGCCTCATAGTTCCACGTATTCCGTATATTCACGGTGACTTCTGTGCATAATCTGTACTTATGTTGCAGGAAGTAAGCTTCCCAAAGACCGTAAAGCACCAAGCAATGAATATGGGATGGCGAATAAATACTATTGAATTATGTCAGCAATTTGTCCTATTTTCCTGCCATTCAGTTCTGTGCTTTGAAAAAAGAGAGACTCACACGCAGGGTCCAAGGCTGGTCTGAATTCCAGGGAAATCCACTTGTTAGTGGGGTCGAGACCTGCATGCACTTACTGCCTTCCTTCGGTTATTCTCCATCCGCTGCCAGATCGTGGCCCCCAGATACACAAGGACCCTCCTTCCAGGCCCCGTTTGGAGAGGGGCTGATTAGTGATCTCCTGGAAATCAGGTACAGCCTTTGGGCCAAGAGAGAAGCCTCGTTGGGGCCAGTGTGGGGTGGGGAGCTGCTCTTCAGAATAGAATCGTGCCTAAACTGAGGCATAATTTGGCTTAATTCAGCGTTCCGAACAAACGACGACAAATGAGAGCTTCTCGCTGTTGCTGTAGCTCTGCGAGCAAGCTGCACTAAGCAATTAGAGAATGGTGATTGTCTACAATCAGAAGGGGAGAAGTGTCAGAACGAGGCCAGCAGAAGCAGTGACACGATAGATAATTTATTAGATGTTGAATGGCTGTTTTTCTCTCTCCAGGCCTTTGTGAGAGAAACATCCAAATGCCACAAGTACATCCCCAGGGAGGCTCAGGGTGGCAGGAGCCCAGGCTGTGGGCACATAATTGCCTTTTATCTGCTCTGATTTGGGCTTTATCAAATCATCTGGCTTCCAGGGCATTCTGTAGCAGAAGCGCTCGTGGTGTTCCAGCACTGGGCCCACTTCTGCTGGAACTACCAGGGGCCCGAGAACCTGAGAGGCCACAGGTTTCCCATGGAGGAAGAGCCCATGCTCTTCCTCCCAGGCCTCGGGGCCTGTGCTGGCCACTCTTCTGATAAACCCTGATCTGGCTTCTTGCTAAGTTCTTTGGGGGCTCCTGCCTTGTCTCTTTTCATACCAGACTGGTTTTGGTCTGGGCTCTGTGCCCATCGGAGACTTGCAAGGTTAATAATAAACAAGTAGTCACGGTAAATATGACTTTTGCCCCCTTAGGGAAGAGTGGTGGGACTTAAAGGCTTTTGTAGGACTCAGCATCCACTTGTCCATCTGTCCATCCATCCATCCTTCCAGTAAAGCTCTGTTGCATTCGGTCTGCTCAGAGAACAGGGAGATTTTGCCCTGAGGTAGCTCACAGCAGAGAGGAAATTAGACCAGACACCAAATAAGCACCATGAGGTGCTTAGAAGGTCAGAGATCATACTTCTCTACCGTTAGCTTGGAGGCCCTAAGGAGGCATGGAGACACCCCACACTCCCCAGTGACCAAGCAACAGCTGGTCCATGGGGTTTCAGCTTCCCAGGAAGATTTGAATAAGTGACACCTACTGTTGCCAGTGGTTGGTCATATAGAAGACACTCTGAAATCTTTGGTGACCAGCAAAAGCTGGCGGTTGTCAGAGACATTCAGGGCTCTCTATCCTGCCCCTGCCTTCCCTCAACCCCCCACACTTCTCTCTCTCTCTCTCTCTCTCTCTCTCTCTCTCTCTCTCTCACACACACACACACACACACACACACACACACACACACACACCCCTTCCATTTGCCCCAGCCATATGCAGCTATTGCTGCTCTCTGACACACTATGCTGTTTCATCCCTTTGTCTTCACGTTCTGTCTTCCAAGTGGTCTGCCTGGTGAGACCTCCTGGGTAGCCTCAGGACCTGCATATATAGACACCTCTGCAGAAACCCCTGGGCGGTGTCAACCATCCCCATCACTGCACCCTGTCCACATCTACTCCAATGTGTGCGTGTGATCACAGGCTGACTAGTGAATACACATGTGGAACGCTCACTCATCCTTGCATCCTTGGGACCCAGAAGGAATGCCGTGAAATGTGTTGAAAAGGAATCAGTGTTGAATATTCAGTTATCTTCTTGTTAAAATATTCTTCTTTGTATCCCTCATATTCATTCATTCCCTGATTCAATTTCAGACATTTGTTGAGCACCTACTGTGTGCCAGGGGTTTGGTTCAACCCAACTGTCATGGTCTCTTCCTTTAAGAATCTTCTACGTATTCTTAAATTAACCTTGAGACTTGTGCAAATAGTGTGTGTTCAAGTCTTGAAGTGAGTTGGAGAAAAAAAAATACCATCTTATATTTACACAAGTGATTTAGTATATCATGAAGCATTTGAAAGTCCTTTGATGAAGACCTCTCACGGTTGAGTAAGGAGGTTCACACTCATCCCTACTCCAGGGGACTGTGGGAGGCAACATGGTTCTAACATCTGAGCTGTGTGTTTTCTGTGGAGCTAGCACATGCATTCAGCAGCTCCTGATGCCACTTTGAAGCAGAGATGGGTGACAGATGGCATCGGTGCCACTCAAAGGCTTGTGGGTGGCACTCAGCCACTCCTCTGCATCACTATTATTTTGTGGACTCATTTTCTTCCTTTCCCGTCTTTCTCTCTCCCATTTCTCTCCTGCTCTCTGTCCCTTTCTCTCCCCTTTCCCTCTGTCTTGAAAAACATGTTTTTTAATTTTTTATACAATTTTTAAAGGTTACTTTCCATTGGCAGTTACTACAAAATATTGGCTATACTCCCTGTGTTGTACAATATATCCTTGTAGCCTATCTGATGACTTTATCATCCCGTACATACATACCCTTAGGCATTGCTTAGTATCTGACACTTGGCGCTAAAAAGGCTTACTTCCCTTCACTCCCAAGCCGAATCAACCCCCAACTCCTAGACGTGGCCTGGGGAGATTGGGGGTGGGTGGACAGAAATGGCCCAGCCTCTGTGTTCCTTCGGCTGGCTGTCGAGGACTCTGCTCCATACCGGACCCCCTGAGGTGAATGAACTCAGCCAGCAGCTCAGCCTGGGCTACAAACTAGGAAAAACCCAGGCAAGGGACGGCATTACGGCATTACTTTGTCTGGTTAAGCGAAAGAACTTGGAAGATACGCTCAGCTTTCTGCAGGTCAGACAAGGGCCTGGAAAGGGAACCTGGGCTCTCTGCTTAGGGTTTCACAGCATTGCAAAGCCAGGCAACAGGGGCAGAACGACAATGCTTGCTTTTCACCCAGTGCTTGCAGAAAAGCCCCCTTACCCCAGCATCAGCTTCCCCAAGCCCTGCCAAGCGCACAGTGAACCTTGCCTGGCGCTGATTTATTACAGGAGAAGAGGAAAAGAAACAGCAGGCCCTAAATGTCAAGGTTAGGAGGAGGGTAGCCTGCCCAGAGAGGGAATGTCGAGTGTTCTCTGGGGTGTAGCACGTGACTGGGATCTCAGGCCTGGAGGGACCAGGAGCCAATTCAAGTGGGAGGTGTTGGGAATGCAAAGTCGGCTGTAGACTCAGCACATTAAAAATGTCAAGAACAAGGCAGGGAATAACACAAGGAAAAGAGTACCTTCTGTTTTGTGGGAGGCGGGTTACAAAATGTCAGAAGCGCACGTTTGCTTTCATGTGTCTGCTTGGTTGCAAGTCGAATCTGCTGTCTGCTGGAACCCAGGAGGACTGAAGGGCAGGTGGCATCCAGGAACCTGCTCCCGCCTCGGGGAGTCCTGCCTCTGCCTTCCCGTGCTCCCAAGATTCCGCGGCTGCGTTAAGAGGAATTTAGAGAGCAAGGCAATGCAGGCCTCCCCCAGGAAAGGGAGCATTGATGGTGCCGCTCACCAGGGCTTAAAGGAGTGAAGGATAGCTGAGGCCACACCTGCACAGAGTCCATGTCGTTGGCAAAACAGAAGATAAAACAGCAAAAAAATCCTCCAGGCTTACTTCAACTTGGCATCGTTTTTAAAGGCACTGAGCTCAGTTCTCTGTTTCTTACCCATGCAGCCCTGATGCGGGGCCTCCCCTGGATACATAGGAAAAAAGATTCTTCCAGCAGGTAGAACTCCATCATTATTTGTACCGGAGCCACAGGCTTCCTGTCCGATGGCTGAAAAGGAGCAGTGCTCACCAGGAAATGCACACTTGCCACTCTCAGCAGGAACCTGGCTGTGTTGAAAGCCCACCACGTACAAGGTGCTCCTGGGAGGCAGGAGTTAGTTAGGAAGCCACTGTCTTAGTTTTCATGCCTGAAACAGAAATCTGGTTGCACAGAGCTTGTGGGGGAGGCGCTCCCAAGAATCCCAAGAGGGACTGGGGAAGCAAGACGGAAGAGGGGGAAGCAAGACAGAAGAGGGGAAAGGAAAAAGGGGGGTGTTATGAGCAGGCTGCTGCTGAGAGCATTGGGGTTCACTCCCACTGGGGTCCCTGTCAAAGACACCATAGAAAACGCCTCAATTGTCTTATCGAGGGGCAAGGAGCCTGAGACATTTATGCCCAGCTCCATCCCTCATTGGTCTTAACCAATGCCAGAGGACCATTAGCTCTGGGGCTCTTCTGGGCCGCCTCAGCCCCACCCAGGGGCTCAGCAAATTCCCGTGGCCAGAGAAAGCCTTTAGGATGCAGAAGCTTGAAGTAAGAAGCCACAGTGCATCCGGAAGCTGCAGATGACCTCGAAGGGGATCTGCTCCATTCACCTTCAACAGCCATTGTGGCAGACGGTAGTTACGGCTGTTCACCTGTGATCCCAGGCTTGTGTGTGTGTGACTGTGTGTGTGTGTGTGTGTGTGTCTGTGTGAGTGTACATACACAAGTGCACACACAGATACTCGCACCATCGCTCCACTCCCCTCCCTCTCAGCTGCATTCCCCTCACTACAGCCTCATAAGCAGCGAGCCCCCAAATGGTCTCAGCCCTGCCGAGCCACGCAGCCTCACCTTGCTGTACAAGCAAGTGGGAACAGTGCCTGCAGCCTCCTGGGCCCCAGACATGCCAGTGGAAACCCATGCCAGCTTCCAGCTCCTGCCCAGCTGGAAGGGCTAGCACTTGCATTTGATGTTTTGCGTAAGCCCTGCTGAAGTGCAGCATGGAGTAATGGAAAAAACTGGAACAGATGTCAGGAATTTGAGGTTTCTCGTCTCAAGTCCACAGTAACTTACTTAGTTGACTCTAAGGAAGTTAACTAAACTTTCTGGAACTTAGTTTCCCCATTGGTAAAATTGGAGTAATAACACCTGCCCTGTTTACCTCCAAGAATTGTGGTCGGACTCAAAGGAGACCACTGTCTTAGTTTTCATACCTGAATCAGGGGTTGTACCTGGAAGCACCTTCAAACTTCAGATTGCTCTTACTCAGGCTTGGCCTGATTACTTGATTTTAGCCCCTAAAGCAGGGGTCTTGCTGGGTGACTCGCTTGGTCCAGGCAGACCAAGTCCAGGATGCGTTCACTCCCAGAGCCACCCTCCCCTGTCTGGGGACAGGCTTTCTTGCCGCCTGCATGGGGCCTGACCCCTCCTGTCTCTAAGTTTAGTTCCATGTCCAACAGCAGATTCCTGAATCACTATACAAAGTGACAGATGGGGCAACGCAACCTCCCCAAACCACGATGGGGACGAGGGAGAAGAGCAGCTACTGTCCTTAGCATGTATCATTAAGTCTGACGCAACGACAGCAGAGAAGCAAATGTCAGTTGGACCTGACCCCTCCAGCTAAACCTGGAAGTGCTTGTCAGTCGCTCAGGGAGGGCTGCCCCATGGGGTGAACGCCACGCCAGGGCTGGAGAAACCAACTATTCGGGAAGAAGTCTTAAGGTTTATCTCACAAATATTGGGGACAAGCCTTGGGGCTGTAATGGTGGTAGCAAAGCACTTTGCACTGTTCAGTGTGGGCCCCGCCAACATGCTGGGGCAGTAATGGTGCGTGTGGAGAGAGCGTGCTGAGCCCTCCTACCCGGGCTCCGGAGGAAAAGCTCGTATCATCCTCCAGTTACAAACAATGAAAGCAGAGCGACTCTGCGACAGAAACATGTTGTTGGCGGTGGGGGGAGACTTGTGGGAGACTGTAAACAGTTCCCAGAATAAATCCCCACATAAATCCAAAGAATGCTCATGTGGAGAAGCTACCGCTCCCACCCTCTTTTAAGCCAAATGATATCCTCCTGCCGGAACAGAGTTGTTCTTGGCACTTGGGAGTACATGTGAGGAGGGAATCAAAACACGACACCTGAGAAAGGAATCCATAAGGAATCTGCGGCCAGAGGCATGGTGAGAAGTAACAAAGAAAGATGAGTTGGTGGCAGGAACGAAGATTAACTGTACCAGGGAGATGGCATCTTGGCTCCTAGAGCAGGGACTGGGGCGGCCAGCACTCGGAGGCACGGCTGGGCCAGCGAGCTGCAGAGACACGCGTGCCCTTCCTGCCCTCTGCCTCTGCTCTGAGGGCTCAGAGGAGGGTTCCTGCCCAGCTGCGTGGCAGCCCCAGGTCAGGCTTCTGGAAGCTGAGGCCCCAGGCCCTGCTGCCTCCTTGTACCAATTCTGGAAGGACATTCCGTACTAAAATCAGTGAGGCTTCACCATGTGACGCACAGGATCAACAGAGAAAGTAGTGAGACCTGGTGGAGAAAGTCCTCCCTTCCCTCCACCTTCAGTGACACATAAACTGCCTCCGGGGACTTTGGCAAGTTTGACAAATGGCAGAAGAATCTGGAAGAATTTCTTTGCTGGCCAAGAGGAGTTGATGACTGGGCATAAACATGCTGCCATAGGTCTTTGTACAGTGGATCTCTGCATGGCAGGCACAAGTACCAGATTCCTTTCAACTCTTTTCCCATCTAATCCCCGCACACTCCTCACGTTGATAGCATCCTAGTAAAGATGAAGTTCTCTGCCATCGCAAGAACAAATTCATCACCAACACTGTACGTTCCACGTGAATCATCAGTACTGTGTCCACATGAATCATCAGGCAGAGACGGCTACACTTGCCCGACTTGGAAACTCTTGACTCGTGGGGCACTCGTAGCGGCTAATGCCCACTAGTTACGCAAGCACCTTCTCCAAGTGGCTCGAAGCAGTTTACAAGCTGCTGGCTCATTCTGCATCCTGTCGCTTGGAGGGAAAACACAGCTGGGGAAAGAGGAAGGGTCGACATGATCATCTGCGTTGTATACGGAGAAACTGAGACTCAAACAAGCCCTCAAGTGAAATGCCCAGACATGTATGAGTCAGACACTGCCCCTGGAGGAGACAAGGTGAGCTGTTCTGAATCCTAAGTGGAATATTTTCCTGCCCAACAATGTCACGCAGCTGTTCTGACACAGCCTCAAGACAGGCGAGCCAAAATGCAGGCTCACAGGATTTTGTGTGTTACCAATTCCCCACCCGTCACTCCATCTCTGAGTCTTGCTCTGTCTCTACTGGATCGACATTAGAGGCCTCCCAGCCTCCTCTCCTCCCGACCTGCCCCCGGTTCTTAGGACACCTTATTCCTGACATTTACTCCGTCCTTAACTGTTGCCTGATCCCTGGTATATCTCTTCCATGTTGAACCTCTACCATACCTTTCCCCGCTCCACACACCTTGACGCCCAGAGGTAGGATTAGGATTGGCAATAGGACAAAGCTCGGGGCTAGGGTGAAACTCAAAGGTGGGGTATAAAGTACCCATTTTACTCATTATTTAATTAAAATGCTCTTTTATTGAAGTATAGTTGTCTTACAGTGTTATATTAGTTTCAGGTATACAAACACAGTGATTCAATATTTTTATAGATTATACTCCATTGAAAGTTATTATAAAACATTGGCTATATTCCCTGGGCCGAAAAACTAACACTTATCAGCTTAATTTTTAAGCCAAATCGAAATATCCTCATGTCTAAATAGCCACACAAAAAAGTGGCTCTATTGAAATAGCTGCATCCAACGAACTGGGAGTCTGGATGTCACCTGCTTCTGGCACCTGACTTTGGTCCTTTTCTGTGCAGCTTTGCCTTCTGTTCCGCTGTATGCCAAGGTGTGCTTAATCAGAAGAGGAGCGAGCGCCAGGGCCTCTTTTAATCCTCTTGTTCCAAGTGAGGACTCTGTACGTGTCACAGATGAAACTCATCCGAAAGCCGAACAGGATGCTAGTGGCATGGCCAAGTGTCTCCCCCTCCCCGTGAGGCAGCCTGGCTGGCATCAGTCCTCTCCCCAACCTCTTTCCTGCCCCCATTCACCCATGAGCTCTTGTTGGGTCAGAAATGCAATTCTTTGATGGTGCCAGACAGCCAGATGATGCTGGAACAAAGGGAAAAAAAAGCAAAAGCAGATTTCTAAATTAAGCACAAGCCTCGTTTATAAAAATAAATAGCCACAGCCTAGCAACATGCTCACAGCTCAGCTTCCCTCTGTGATGAAGCCTCTGTGGCTAGAGCCAGGGGTGACACAGCCTTCAGGGGGCCCCAGGCCTGGCCCCGCCCCATGCATAGTACTCATCTGGAAAGTGCTGACAGTGGCACGTTGAGGGCCTGGCCCAACCAAGGGCCAGGCTCCAAAGGAGCAGTGAGGATCCAGAGCTTCCAAACCTTAATGAGGTCCCTAAACACCTACAGACTCTTGGCAGTAAGAAGCATACCCGAAATAATAGCAGGTGAAGTTCCTTGGGCTGCTCTATTGAAACAGAAGCTGCTCCTTGAGATAGCGTCTTCTGTGTTCACCACTGAATGCACAGCGCCCAGCTTAGCACATGGCGCACAGTGGGCAGTCAGACGCTGTGTAAGGGAAGACTGGATGGAGGTGTGAATGGATGGACGGAGGGATGCCGCCATCCCCTCATCCCTGCTTCCCAAGCGCTCCACCCTCAATGGAGTGGAGTGAGAATCTGAAGAGAACCGTAATCTCCTGATTATGACATGCACCAAAGAGGCAATGTTCCCTGGGCTGGATGTTTAAAGCTGAGTCAACAGCTGGGGTGAGCAAGTGGGAGGTGATTAAAGGGTGCAGGCTTTCACTGCCCCAAGTGCAGGTGGTGTGGCCATCACACATGCGGAGGGGCAGAGGATGTGAGAAGTGCCCTTGGTAACAACTGTCAGTGTTCCTGCACCTTCTCTTATTTTTAAGCAGCATCAGCACCAAAGGTGAGGTATTGCTAAACAGAGAAGCCACGGGACAAAATAGTACATGAGTTTCCGGCCTTAGTCCTTTGGGAACAGAAAAGTAGAGCTCACGTTGCCCTTTGAGGCTCCACAGGCCAACACATCAGAAATGGACCACAGCACAAAGATTTAATCCCATCACCAACGCTCCCAAATCATGAGATGATTAAGTAAAGCTGGGGTGATCCTGACACCGTCCTCTGAATACTGAAAATTAAGTAATCCTCTGAATCCCACGAGGATCCTGGTGAGGTTGCAGGGGACAACCTTGACTCTTGGAGCCGTTGCTTCTGCATACTCCCTAGTGACCAGAGAGTGGTTGAAGACAGCATGTCAAAGTCATAAATCTCTGTCTCAGAACAGGGGCCTTGGGTTTAAAAGATCAGGGAAATTGGCCCACAATTCAGAAATCTGTCTTCTAACATCTTTGTCTGGCCTGGCCAGAAACAGTAAAACCACGTTCATGTCAGTGAGAAAAAGGTTCTTAATTAAATTCAGATGTGCAAGAATACATTACAGGTCTACTCGTGGAATAATAATCTGTAGTGGACGGGCCATCTAAACAGCATCAAAAGGGGTACCGTAGCATCCCGCTTCACTCGACAGCACGCAGCAGAGAAGCATGAGTCCTCACAGACTCCTAGATCATTTCAGTCCCACAGCCTCCCAGAACCCCAAAGCCATGGTCCTGGAACAATCAGGATGAGGGAGTCCAGCAGTGACCAGATTGGAGATGTGACCACAAGGACACAACCCCAGCAGAGAGTAAGGACACAGACTGGTCAGGCTACCCTTGAATCTAGTGTATCTCTGGTGACCCGACAGTCATGGCATTCACAACCACAGGCCTGTGCTCCATCCTGTGTTCCAGGGGTCCTGAAGGCTCCACACCCAGGGCTCCTACTTCTGAGATGGCTGCTCAGTGGTAAGACCCCACTGACCCCCATTCTCTGTAGAGGTTACAGAGATTCATGGGAACAGAGTCCAAGACTCAGCTCTGTGACCTTAACTACTTGCAGACTTAGTTTTCTCATCTATAGAATGGAGAGAATAGAAACTCTGATGCCTGCCTCCCAAGATTGTGTGAGGATCAAATGCAACACTATTGTGTTCAAATGCTTCTCAGTCTGCAAGCTATTGTTCTACGTGAAAATGTGTTCTCAACTGTGAAAGTCCATTATGAGAAGTTTGCTTCTGATGTGGGGAGTGAGACTTCCTTTGTTACAAACTTCCACAGAGCTGCCTGGATCTCAGTGTCCTAGGGCTTGATTCATCCTAGTCATAATCCTAATTTTTTGAAGGGATCTCTGACCTGTCCTCTTGGCTTCATATACCAAAGACTTCTAACGTGTGTGTGTTTGTGTATGTGCACGCACATGTATTTGTAACTGCTTTTCTCCCCTTACAGTCCTTCAAAAAGTGCTAGAATTCTAGAACACACGAGGGACCTTAGGGGCTTCTGTAATCCATCCCTTCATTTTGCAAAGGGAGACATCAGGGCACAGAAAGGTTAAGTGCTTGTCCAAGGTCATGTTGTTACACTTGCCCTGTCCTTGGCCCCTCTCACAGCCATACAGCACCTACAGTCCAGTGGATCTTTGAGGGCCATATATCAAATCAGGTACTTCCCTCCCTCTGCTATAGCCACTTTTCCCCCATTTTTAAGTTACTATTACGTAAGCCGGGTGTGTTCTTTAGGATGTGGGGACGGGGGGCAGGAGCGTGGTAGCCAGTTGAGGGCATGTCATTACTAAAGAATGGCAGTTACAGGAACAGGTACATCTAATGATCTAGATGATGCCTCAGTGTAATAGATTATGTATTTTGCACTTGCCTTTTATTTTTGAAAAATAAATATAGAATCATTTCCCTTTTTTAGTTGTTCGTATTAATTTGCATTCAGGAAATGACCAATTACATCCAGGCAAAGCATAGATGCACCTAACATAAGTTGCTGTTGTTTTAGAAGCACATGGTATGAAGGGAACTAGGCTTCATTGAATGACACTTCCTCTACCATCTGCTCCCCTTTCTCTCAGCAGATTACCTTACACCTATGTAGTAAAAAATTAAGGTTATTTTGTGTGAAACCCTCCCCTGTCCCCTGTCTTCTCCATACCTACCCACCCATATGAAGAAGAGTCTTTCATTCTCTCTGTGACAACAGCTCTACCTGTTAGCTAGGCCTAGGGGGACCAACCATCCTAGTTAGCCCAGGACTGAGGGTCCCTGGGACATTCAGTGCTAAAACTGGAAATGTCCCAGGAAGACCAAGACAGAATGATTGCTCTCTTAGGCCTCACACCCCTTCCCCAGGGACCTTTCCAAACACATAACAAATCATTATTGAATGAATTGATAGCAAATAGTACCAAATTGCTGTGTAAAATTGAAAGTCAGGAAGAGAACTAAAATGAATGAATAAGTGAATGAAATTATTTGTTTTTAATGAAAAGATCCATGAATAATGAGCAGGGTAAGAACCAGGAGGAGGATGTCCTACCATCCAGGTGAGCAGAAGAGGAAAGTTTCATTAAAGGATTCATATAAAAATGTAGATCCCATTCATTAAAAGGAAAAAAGCTGATGGTAAGTTAGGGCAACATATTACATGAGAAATAGGCCACAACAGTACTTCCCAACTGTTTTAACTTCATGGCACACATTTTTTAAAAATTATAATATTTGCAACATGGGGTAAACTGAAAAGAGGAGCTACTTGTGGCTAGAGGTGACCATCTAAGGGACCTCTAGACCACAGAAACTCCCCAGTCCCCTGAGGGCTGAGAGGGTCAGTATCACAGCTTTCACTGACCTCTTTGAACGGGATCAGTGGCACTCTGGTCTAAACGCACAGGTCTAGACTATTCCATTGCAAATCTGAAATCCACATTTTCCCTAGGTTTCTGGTGAAACTAGCAAAGCCTAGGTGGACAAACTCCCTCTGATGACCCAATGCTACAAAGCTTCCACAAAGGGCATTTCCTGCAATGGGACAAGTTCCTGTTTATATTTCTACTTCCTTGGTGCAGGTTTCCCCAGCATGTGCACAGGGTTGCAGGTTGAGCAGTGACCTAATGACTTTGGGCAGGAAGTAATCCTAGATCACATTCGGTCTGCATCCAATTGCTGACCTGAGTCTTATGAAAACATTAGAAAAAAAAGCAAAGATATTTCCAATGATTTAAAAATTCAGAAATTTCTCATTGATAAATTCAGATAAACTTCTTGAAAAATGGAAAGGTCTGACAGCTGAGGGCCACAATTCCCACCATGGTCACAATTATCTGAGAACCGAGGGCCTAGGTAGTGCAGTGGATAGAAATGTTGGTGTCCAGAGTTCAAATCCCATCGCTGCTACTTACAAGTAACCAAATTCACGAACTTAACCTCTCAAGTCTTGGTTTCTCATCTTTAAAGCAATGTTAAACTAATAGCAATTATTTCTATGTACCAAAAATGCTTAAAACAGTGGCTAGCACATAATAATCTTTTTTTTCTTTTATAACCACCTTTATCATATATGTATTTTTATGCAACACTTCTCTACATGCATTACAAAATGACTATCACATCCATTGTCTTCTTTTTCCCATTATACATTTTTTGTTTTGATATAAACAGATTTTGAAACAATGAGGGCATGATAAATTATTTAATAAATTATATAGGAACATCTAGTGATTCTTACTTTTTTGAATTTTATTTTATTTATTTTTTTATTTAGCAGGTTCTTATTAGTCATCCATTTTATACATATTAGTGTATACATGTCAATCCCAATCGCCCAATTCATTACACCACCCGCCGCCCCCCTGCCGCTTTCCCCCATTGGTGTCCATACATTTGTTCTCTATATCTCTGTCTCAATTTCTGCCCTGCAAACCAGTTCATATGTACCATTCTTCTAGGTTCCACATATATGCATTAATATACGATATTTGTTTTTCTCTTTCTGACTTACTTCACTCTGTATGACAGTCTCTAGATCCAGCCACGTCTCTACAAATGACCCAGTTTCGTTCCTTTTTTATGGCTGAGTAATATTCCAGTGTATATATGTACCACAACTTCTTTATCCATTCATCTGTCGATGGGCATTTAGGTTGCTTCCATGACCTGGCTATTGTAAATAGTGCTGCAATGAATATTGGGGTGCATGTGTCTTTTTGAATCATCGTTGTCTCTGGGTATATGCCCAGTAGTGGGATTTCTGGGTCAAATGGTAATTTTTTTTAGTTTTTTAAGGAACCTCCATACTGTTCTCCATAGTGACTGTATCAATTTACATTCCCACCAACAGTGCAAGAGGGTTCCCTTTTCTCCATACCCTCTCCAACATTTGTTGTTTGTAGATTTTCCGATGATGCCCATTCTAACTGGTGTGAGGTGATCCCTCATTGTAGTTTTGATATGCATTTCAATAACAATTAGTGATGTTGATCAGCTTTTCATGTGCTTCTTGGCCATCTGTATGTCTTCTTTGGAGAAATGTCTATTTAGGTCTTCTGCCCATTTTTGGATTGGGTTGTTTGTTTTTTTAATATTGAGCTGCATGAGCTGTTTATGTATTTTGGAGATTAATCCTTTGTCCATTGATTCATTTGCAAATATTTTCTCCCATTCTGAGGGTTGTCTTTTCTTCTTGTTAATGGTTTCCTTTGCTGTGCAAAAACTTTGAAGTTTCATTAGGTCCCATTTGTTTTTATTTCCATTACTCTAGGAGGTGGATCAGAAAAGAACTTGCTGTGATTTATGTCAAAGAGTGTTTGTCCTATGTTTTCCTCTAAGAGTTTTATAGTCTCTGGTCTTACATGTAGGTCTTTAACCCATTTTGACTTTATTTTTGTGTATGGTGTTAGGGAGTGTTTCATTGTTTTACATGTAGCTGACCAGTTTTCCCAGAAAAACTTATTGAAGAGACTGTCTTTTCTCCACTGTATATCATTGCCTCTTTTGTCATAGATTAGTTGACCATAGGTGCATGGGTTTATCTCTGGGCTTACTATCTTGTTCCATTGATCTATATTTCTGTTTTTGTGCCAGTACCATATTGTCTTGATTACTGTAGCTTTGTAGTATAGTCTGAAGTCAGGGAGTTTGATTCCTCCAGCTCCGTTTTTTTCCCTCAAGAGTGCTTTGGCTCTTCAGGGTCTTTCTTGTCTCCATACAAATTTGAAGACTTTTTTTGTTCTAGTTCTGTGAAAAATGCCATTGGTAATTTGATAGTGATTGCATTGAATCTGTAGATCGCTTTGGGTAGTATAGTCATTTTCACAATGTTGATTCTTCCAATCCAAGAACATGGTATATCTCTCCATCTGTTTGTATCTTTACTTTCTTTCATAAATGTCTTATAGATTTCTGCATACAGTTCTTTTGTCTCCCTAGGTAGATTTATTCCTAGGTATTTTATTCGTTTTGTTGCAATGGTAAATGTGAGTGTTTCCTTAAATTCTCTTTCAGATTTTTCATCCTTAGTATATAGGAATGCAAGAGATTTGTGTGCATTAATTTTGTATCCTGCTACTCTACCAAATTCATTGATTAGCTCTAGTAGTTTTCTGGTGGCACCTTTAGGATTCTTTATGTATAGTATCATGTCATCTGCAAACAGTGACAGTTTTATTTCTTCTTTTCCAATTTGTATTCCTTTTATTTCTTTTTCTTCTCTGATTGCCGTGGCTAGGACTTCCAAAACTATGTGGAATAATAATGGTGAGAGTGGACATCCTTGTCTTTTCCTGATCTTAGAGGAAATGCTTTCCATTTTTCACCACTGAGAATGATATTTGCTATGGGTTTGTCATATATGGCCTTTATTATGTTGAGGTAGTTTCCCTCTATGCCTACTTTCTGGAGAGTTTTTATCATAAATGGGTGTTGAATTTGTCAAAAGCTTTTTCTGCATCTATTGAGATGATCATATGGTTTTTATTCTTCAATTTGTTAATATGGTGTATCATATTGATTAATTTCCATATATTGAAGAATCCTTGCATCCCTGGGATAAGTCCCCCTTGATGATGGTGTATGATCCTTTTAATATGTTGTTGGATTCTGTTTGCTAGTATTTTGTTGAGGATTTGTTCATCTATATTCATCAGTGATATTTGTCTGTAATTTTCTTTTTTTGTAGTATCTTAGTCTGGTTTTGGTATGAGGGTGATGGTGGCCTCATAGAATGAGTTTGGGAGTTCTCCTTCCTCTGCAATTTTTTGGAAGAGTTTTAGAAGGATGGGTGTTAGTTCTTCTGTAAATGTTTGATAGAATTCACCTGTGAAGCCATCTGGTCCTGGACTTTTGTTCGTTGGAAGATTTTTAATCACAGTTTCAATTTCATTACTTGTGATTGGTCTGTTCATATTTTCTATTTCTTCCTGGTTCAGTCTTGGATGGTTATAGCTTTCTAAGAATTTGTCCATTTCTTCCAGGTTGTCCATTTTATTGGCCTAGTTGCTTGTAGTAGTCTCAGGATGCTTTGTATTTCTGCGGTGTCTGTTGTAACTTCTCCTTTTTCATTTCTAATTTTATTGATTTGAGTCCTCTCCCTCTTTTTCTTGATGAGTCTGGCTAATGGTTTATCAATTTTGCTTATCTTCTCAAAGAACCAGCTTTTAGTTTTATTGATCTTTGCTATTGTTTTCTTTGTTTCTATTTCAGTTATTTCTACTCTGATCTTTATGATTTCTTTCCTTCTGCTAACTTTCGGTTTTGTTCATTCTTCTTTCTCTTGTTCCTTTAGGTGTAAGTTTAGATTGTTTATTTGAGATTTTTCTTGTTTCTTGAGGTAGGCTTGTATAGCTATAAACTTCCCTCTTAGAACTGCTTTTGCTGCATCCCGTAGGTTTTGGGTCATCGTGTCTTCATTGTCATTTGTCTCTAGGTATTTTTTGATTTCCTCTTTTGATTTCTTCAGTGTTTTCTTGGTTATTTAGTAATGTATTGTTTAGCCTCCCTGTGTTTGTGTAGTTTACATTTTTTTTCCCTGTAATTGATTTCTAATATCATAGCATTGTGGTCAGAAAAGATGCTTGATATGATTTCAATTTTCTTAAATTTACCGAGGCTTGATTTGTGACCCAAGATGTGATCTATCCTGGAGAATGTTCCATGCACACTTGAGAAGAATGTAGCGCATAATAATCATTCAATAAATGTCAATGATTCTCCTTCCCACCCTTCTTACATAGGTAGCTTTACTAGTTTCCCTACCATCCTGGCCCCATAATCATTACTGTTAGTCTAAAAAATTCAGTAAAATGAGTTTGGCATCTGTGGTGCTTCAGTTCACTATGTAACAACTCAAGTCTATATCCTTTCCAGAGATGATTGTCCTCATCCCCAGTTTGACACCTGTCCCTTCTCCGTCCCTGAGCTTCTCCCTCGTCTTGCTTGAGGTCACATGAAACCCCACAGCTGGGCAGGGGACACACAGCTGCTCTGAGTCCTCCAACTTTCTAGACAGAAGAAACATGGTCCACCTAGTTGCTTCAAGGCATCTAGTCTTGTTTCTAATATTGAGTCTTTCCCAGCCGTTTTGCTCTCCAGGTCCCCCCCAGCACATATAAGGAGAAAATCTTCTGAGCAATTCAGTTAGCAATTCAATCAACCAGAAGACACGAATGCATAGGAAAATGAGGGAGTGATTTCCTCACAGACAGTTGTTTTTAATAAACTAATGTCTACTGCTAAGCAACCTTAATCATGCCTCTTCCACAAGTACAGCTAAATAGAATACTTTCTTATTACCATGGATTAAGTTGATGCTCTCATGAGTCAGAGGGAGGTACCAGAGAAAGTTTTACTCAGGCTGCAGATGAGTGTAAAACACTTCCTAAGAAGCAAAATAGGAGTGGCATGACTGGGCTGTGTTATTTAAGGCACGTAGTTATTTTACTCACACTTTGGGTTTGACGCTTACTTGGGGAGTTAGCTGTAAAGAGCTGGATTGTTCATTCAAAGCTGAGTGGATGGAGTCATGGTGTGGGAGACAGTCTCCCTGGTTCTCTCAAGAAGACTAATAATTAAGGTTGCGGTTAGATCTTGCAGCAGACTAAGGGAGGTCCTGTGGAAGTCCCTGGACGTGAGGAGAGCCTTTGAGGCAGATTAGATGTTGCAACTGTCAAATCCCACAGCACAGGCATTATGCCAAGGGTATGAGGTGAACTGCGAGGCAGCCAATAAGAGCAGCAGGAGAATGGTACCATTTCCAACTGCTCCCGTCTCCTGACTCTGTTTGCAGAGGTAGGGCATTGGCGAAGCCAGCTGCACAGTTCCTTCTGAAAAATTTAACACACTGGGTGGCTACCCCTCCCACTGCCCAAAGCATGGAAAAATCCTTTGGTGTAACTTCCTAAGCCTCTAAATATGTATGTCCTTTAATACCTAAATGTGGCTATTTCCACAAAGCCAATCAGCTAAGGTAAAGAGCAACATTTGGAGGGAGGAATGTCTGGAGTGGAGAAGGAGGATTTCCCAGAAAATTCAGTATCTTCTTTACAACTTCTTCATCATCATCTTTTTGATACTGCAAAGAGTCAAACTAAATTTTCCTTTTGCCTCCAGTTAAATGAAACTATTAAGCTGCTGAAGGTGACACTGCAGGAAGTGTGCAGATAACTACAAGAAGTGTGAAGAACTACTGCTTTGACTAATTTTTTTGTGTCCATCTTTGACCCTTTGCTCCCTCTTTCTTGTTCCTAATCTCTAAAAACATGACCAAGACCTGAGGCTTCTCACACCAGATCTCCCTGTGTCTCTTCCTACTGCTGTGTCTCCTTCCAGCTCACTGTTTCCTCATACTCGGACCATGGAATAGCCTCTCAAGTAGAGGTGAGAAAAATTGAGAGGCTTGAAGAGAGAACTGCCTTAGGAGCTCCACCATACTCTCCTTCCTGCTGGAGGGAGAAAACAAAAACAAAAACAAACATGGCACAAACTGGGTCATATAATTCTGAGTTAGCGTCAGAGTCATTGCAGGAAGCCATTTAACTTCACTTAGCTTTGAGGTTTCCATATATAAAAGCAAAGCATATAACTTGCTCCCTACTCATTACCCAGGACTGTACTGGGAAGATTTATGAGCAAACGTTTGGAAAGGTCCTGAAGGAGGGAAGAAATCTGATCACTGTGTGTGTTCATCGTGAGGAAAGATCATTTGAAACTAGTAAGCCAACAACACACTGTTGGAAAGGAAAAGATGGAAACAGCCACCACCCGGGAAAATGAAAGAACTCACCTCCAATCTGATGAAAACTGTGTGCAGTGAGGACCAGCAGAGGAAAGATACAGTGGACGCCAAGGGAAGCTGCAAGAAGCAGTGGAGATGAGAAAAGGATCAAAGCAGGCACTGGGATCCAGGAGTTGACAAGCTATCTTGGGAAACCAAGCACACTATTGGGGAAAGCCAAAAATCCAAGATCTTCCCACATAATGCCTGCTTTGGAGATGTTGTATATCTTGTTGGTTACATGAGTATATATCGTTTTGAATATTCATCAAACTCTACACCTAATATACAGTATATGTAAATTTTATCTTACTTTAAAAATCTGTCTATCTAAGCCCATTCAAATCAATGAGTTCCCTGCTGCGCCCACGAGCAGCTATACTGCAATTACCAATTTTTATAACAACAGTTCTCATAATTATATTAAACAAGATGAATGTATGCAAATATGGATATTCATGTATATCATAATAGATACAGTTAGATTAAAACTGACTTTGTCATTCTCTAGTAACTGTTATTTCGGCACATTTGTAACACACTGCTAATCATTCAAATGCCAAATGCCTTTGGAATTACCAAAAATAAAATTAGATTGTGTGCAGCAGACTTTTGGTGTTAAATATGTTTTACTGATTTCTAATTCATTAAAAATTGGTGAAGCATGTGTGGAATATGAAAATTCTATTTATCAGAATATTGGTTTGCCCAAATGATACTATACTCTTACAAAACCTAATAATAGAGTTTACTATACGTATGATTTAGACTTTGGGGAAAAAATAGGTAACAACAGTTATACCTGAATTCATGAATTAGCTGTTGTTTGGTTTGCAGTTCTAACACAAAAGATAAATATTGCTTAACCCAGACTAGTGACTTACTGAGAATAATCAGTGTCTGAAAGGAGCCTGAAGCTGGGTTCTTGCTAAAGAAGTATCACACTTTTGTAAATCACACATACTTGTGAAATTCAAGTTTGTGTATTTTCTTTCGAATAGAAACTTCAGATAAACAAAGAAAGAACTTATTTGAGAATAGGCAATAAATATAAGCCAATCAGTTAATTTGCCGCCATTTCTTGTCAATATCAGCACAGGCTTGATCTTTAACAGCAGTGAGGTGCGATCACCACGTCATCTTCCTCATCATCATTACAGCATGGGTCCTCTGAGACTCTGAGATCTGCGTGCAGCAAATTTATCCAGGACTGCCTTAGGGCGTAACACCTGTAGGACAGCAGAAGAAACATGACTAGAAGGAAAAGTTGAACCCCACTGCAATGGCGACAAATATCTAAGCTGATCTCAGGAGAGACTCTAAAGGTGAAAGGGGACTCTACTGATGACCCTTCTGGGGCAAAGAGGACCAGAGCTTGTACTCTCACATCAACCCATCATTGAATATGGGACGCCCCAGAAAAGGGACATGACCTTGAGCAAGAGAGCTTCCTTTGGCTTACGGAGCTATTGGCAGCCAGGAAAATGAATGTGTCGGACCTGGGGGGAAGCTGGTGTTGTATCACAGCATCAACTACAATCTTCATGTTATAAGTCTTTAATAAATGGCTGGCCATGTGCTAAGCTTTTTACACACATTTTCTAATTCTCACTATAGTCCTGTGAGGGAGATAAATTATCACCTCTTTTTACAGTGGGGGAAACCAAGGCTTAGGAAAGCTAAGTAACTTGCCCCAAGATCACCCGCCAACTGCTTAGCAGTACAACCTGTGTTCAAACACAGGCTACATGTCTCCAAAGTACTTGCACTTGACCAAAACCCTGGATGTAGAGTCAGGAGGCCAGGATCCCCTCAGTGACAAGCTGTGTAGGTTTGACCAAATGCAGCTCTGAATCTCTTCTTAACCTGCAGAGGGTAGACATCTTTCTGAAACGTTCGAGGACCCTCTAAGGCACCAGAAGGTGGGGAGCAAGGGGCAGATTGGTCAGGGCTAGCGGAATAACTCTCCTGTGCATGTGCCCTCCAGGGCTCGTGGTGTCCAACCATCGATTTGGAGGTATCTACAGGGGACGGTGAACCTGAGTGCCATTAAGGCCAGTTTCAGTATCCAAGGAGCTTTGGGGCAGTAGTGGTGCCTGCAGTCAGAGGGGTGGGAGGGCTGTAGTTCTGGGTTGTCCATTCACCTAGAAGCAGGACTCTAGGAAGTGGACAGGGGACAGGGAATTCAGCAACAGCGGAAAGATGTTACACGTCTCAGCTGACAGGCGCTGTTAGACTCCAGTCCGGCTGAACCAGTAATCCTTTATCACGGCTTCCAAGGCCATGATGATGTTTATTGCAGACATACTTCTCCCTCCACATCCATCTTTTTCTCCCACCTCCTGCTCTGCCCCCAGTTACAATGAGTTGCGTACTTTTTCTACAGCAGGTACTGTGTGCCTTCTCAGCTTCAGGTTTCTGCCTGGAAGACCATTCTCCCTGGTTCCCTTTCTTTACCTGGCTAACTCCTACTCATCCCCCATGTGTCTACCAGGACTCTTCCAGGAAGCCTTCCTTGATCTCCCAAGACTGAGTAGGTGACCCCCCTGTGTTCTCCCAGAGCAGCCTGTGTTGGGAGGATTATATAATGACCGGCACATAACAGCACTCTGCAAACAGTGGCCATTATTATTACTCTTCCTTGATGGTACCTATCATTCTGAACTGGAGACTGTGCATGCTTTGCCTGGGCCTAGGCCTTTACTCTGTCTCTACCATCTGCCATATTGCAGAGCATACAATAAATGCCTGATAAATATTTGTTGAAACAATAAAAACCTCAGTTACACAACCGGGTAAACATGGACAGGACAGCATGGGGGAGGGGGAAGGGAGGGAGGTGGCTACGGCTCTCTTGCAATCTCCCAGAGGCTGGCCCACAAAGCCAGTGCCAGTCTCTGCCAGGAAGTAGGTCTGAGCTTCCATCTGCATTGGCTGTTGTGCTCAGGGTTGTGTAAGCAACGGGGAGGAATTCCTTTCTGGCTTCAGAGCCTGTAACTGAGAGGGCAGACAGGGATGGTCACGTGGGCAGGATCACTGTTCACAGTGTGATTCCACCTTTTTTGTTTAAGAGACAGTGCAGCATATGGAATATACATGGAATCTTGGGTCAGACACACCTGCGTTCAAATCCCTGTTCCTTTACCTATGGCTATGAGGCAGCTTTAGGTAAGGGCAGACTCTTTGGGGCAAGACTTCGTGGATTTGAATTCTAGCTCCTCCACTTCCTCACTGTGTGACATTAGACATGTTACGTCACCTCTCTGTGCCTTGGTTTTCCTCATCTGTAAAATGGAAATAATAATTTCTCCTTCACAGGGTTATTATGAGGATTGAATGAGTTCACAACTGTAAAATTCTTAGAACAGGGCTTGGCGTATAGTAAGTACAATGTAAAGGTTTACCTGATCATTCTGAGCCTCAATTTTCTCATCAGAAAAAAATGGATATATGTAGAACACTTGGTTCAGTGCCTGACATATGGCATACTCCCGGTAACCATTATTATTATTGCTATTACCATCACTTCCTTTGTAAGTGGAAGATACTTTCTTAGGGTGAGCTAAATTAAATAATAGAAACTTTCTTCTGGTGGATACTATTGGTCTCTACTGATGATTGAGCTATTTCTGTGTGGTTCTGAGCCAGCGTCTTCCCCGTGCCTTGTCTTCTTTCCCTAATGCTCTGAAAACCTTCCTCGTAGACCCAAACACTCAAATGCATACCTACTTCTCTGATAAATGAGCAAAGCAGGGGTGTATTAATTTTCTTGGGCTGCCATACAAGGTACCACAAACTTCGTGGCTTAACACAACAGAAATTTATTCTCTCACAGCTCTGGAATCAGAAGTCTGAAACCAAGGTATTGGCAGGGCCACCTCCCTCTGAAAGCTCTGGTGGAGAATTCCTTGCCTCTTCCAGCTTCGGTGGCTCCAGGCATTCCTTGGCTTGTGGTGGCATCACTCCAATCTCTATATTTGTCCTCACATGGCCTTCTCCCTCTGTGCATCTCTGTCAAAATCTTCCTCTGCCTATCTCTATTAAGGACACCTGTCATTGGATTTAGGGTTCACCCTAAATTCTGGAAGACCTCATCTTGAGATCCTTAATTATATCTGCAAAGACAATTTTTCCAAGTAGGCTCACATTCACATGAGTTGGGAGGTGAACATATCTTTGGGGGCCACCTATTCAACCCACTAGGAGGAATAAAAGGGCCCTAACTGGTTCCAAATAGAATCCATCCCTTTACCTTGATTGAACCTACATATATTTCCTTTTCCCGTTTCCTTTCCCCTGCACACCTGTTCCAGTCTCGTCCATACTTCTTTTATGGGATGTTCACAGCTAGAGGGGCAAGTAAGACATCCTGACCAACTAATCTGCTGCTTCCTGGCTCCACTCTGGTCCACGTCTGTACCTGCTTCCTACCTCAGGCTTCGCTGTCAGCCCGTTGTATACTTGAGCCCATGAAAGCTTATTCTGGTTGGCCCACTCAGTTGCCTTGCAGATAGCCAGGAGAGTTGGATGTCACCCTGGGACCTTGCAGTACCAGCTTGCCCCACCTGGCTCTTCACCAGGGTTGCCTTAGTCACACATCAGATTTCATAGATGAGGCCAAAGCAGGAGACCCTGGTGAGCTGGAACAAGTAGGGGCAGTGGATCTGGGTCAGAGCAGGAATTATGTTTGCACTTGGACCAGGCAGATAGGCTCAGAGAAGGAATCTGGGTCAAAAGCTTGGCAGGCTAGTAGGAAACATGAAGCCTGATACACAAATTAAATTGGAGACTAGCTCTTCATCTGCACAGTCCAGTTCTTGGTTCTCCAAAGTCTGATTGAGGTGGGTCTGTGACATGTGGCATATCATATGTTGCAAGGGCCAACTAAATTTAATGTGTATTCATCGAGCATTTGCTATCATGCCAGGATCTAGGGATACAGAGTCAGAACATAGCAGGCAACACATACACATAAAAAACTAACGCCATAAAATGTGATAACTATGTGCCAGTGTTATAAGACGTCCGGTTCTGCCTTGGGTTAGGGAATGGGTCATGATGAGGGCACAGAGAGGGAATATTTGAGTGGGCTCTTAAAGAATTCAGGAAGGACAGTGCGAAAGGACAGCCCAGAAAGTATACTGTCCACTGACCAAGCGGGTGCCTCTTCCTCTCCTCTTGCTTTGTGTTGATCTCATCCAAAGCCTAGACCTTGCATAAAAAGAACCATGTTTTGCACAAGATCTATTTCTGATCGGCAATCTAAAGACAGATATCAAACGTGTTCTACAAATGGGTCGTGGCCCAGAGAAACAACCAACCAGAAGGGCCTCCAGTTGTGAGGAACTGGTTTGGTGGGTACTGGCTGGATAGCAGAGGCCCCACCTCCACACCTACTACTATCCACGCAGTGGGAAACTTCAGTGTATCAGCGTGTTTCAGTGATACATCAATATTGAGATTATCACGTGGCCTGTTTGGATGTCTTTCTTATGAAAATTTTTTGCTATTTATTTTACATGTAGAATATGTTGTCTCTCAAACCCCAAGAAGGCATTTCTGATCACAGTCTCTGATAAAAGGGAAGGAGGCTATTGTTCATTACTCCCTGTCCCATATTTTTTCAGAATTTAATGAATATCTCTTTGAACTTTCTTGGAGGTCTCTTGTAACCCAACATCTTTATAATTAAGTGATATTTTAAAATTAGGAAATGGGGCATCTTCATGGAATATTAATTTTATCTAATTATTATTAAGTCACCTAATTGGGTACATAGGTTTAAATGTTTCCCAATATTAAAACAAACATGGATATATTATTTAGCATTTAAAAAATATATATATATGTTATATATGTATATATCATATATATCAGCATTGAATATAAAATTCAAATAAATTTTAGAAGCTAAATGTTGACCTCAAAATAATGAGAGAAGCCAGACATGTGAATCCATTTATATGACATTCTGAAAAAGGCAAGATTATAGGGATAAAATTCATCTCAGTGCTTGCCAGGGGCTGGGAGTGGAAGAAGGAAATTGCAGAGGAACACAAGGAACTTTGGAGATGATGAAAAATGTTCTATATCTTGATTGTGATGGTGGTTACATGACTGTGTATACGTACCAAAATTTAATTAACTATACAATTTAAAAGGGTGAATTTTACTTTATGTAAATTGTATCTCAATAAACCTGACTTTTTAGAAAAACAATCAGGTTACTCCAGGCTCCCTTTTCAGGCTAATTCACTGCTGCATCTACTCTTTCTTACTTGCTTTTGGGAATACCCAGATAGAAGAGTCTGAGACTTACCCATTTAACATCTCTTCTCTTTAAAAGAAAGAGTTTTGAGTAAGATTCTGAGTAAGATGGATCCCAAGATCTTGAACAATTTAAACATGAACAAGCATTTCAGGAGTAGGAAGTATAGGGCAACTTCAAATGTATATAAAATACCAACATACATACACACCATGTTTTAGAGATATGTAATCATTTATCTCAGTCTTCCTAAACTTCTTTACTTGTGAAATGTTCACTTGCTGCTCTATATCAATAAGGCAAGTCTATCAGTTTCTTGTAGTGCAAAGTACCACAGATTAGGTGACTAAAACAAGGGAAATTTATTTTCTCACAGTTCTGGACGCTAGAAGTCTGAGACCAAGGTGTCAGTGGAATTGGCTCCTTTGAAGGCCTCTCATCTTGGCTTGTAGAGGACCGTCTTCTCTTCCTTGTGTCTTCACATTGCTTTCCTTCTCTGTGTGTCTGTGTCCTAATCTCCTCTTCTTATAAGGACACCAGTCATATTGGGTTAGGGCCCACCCTAAGGACCTCATTTTAACTTGATTAACTGTTTAAAGACCCTATCTCCAAATACGGTCACCTTCTCAGGGGTTAGGTCTGCAATATATGACTCTGGGGGGTGGACACAATTCAGTCCAGAACAGCATGCTTCCCACTCCTTACCTTTCCAGCCATATGACGTCTCCCAAGATGTATCTTCCTCCTTTATTTTTTTTCACTTTGGTTTCCTCCCTGCTCTGTCAACATTTGCAAAAGGTGGCAGGAAGCCCAAACACTCTGACACGCTAAGGTGCTCTAACACCGATGCAGGCCCAGATGCGCCATTTAATGTGTTTGCTTTCGTTTGGGTGCATTCCTACAAATCCTTTCCTCAAAAGGTTTCGTGGAGCAACTTTGAACTCTCAAACCACATCCAGAATGCATCAGACATGTCGAACAGAAACTTAAGTACTTCCTACGGTGCACATAGCCTTGAACTTGTTGCCGCCACACATATAAATGGCGAGAAATGCTTGAATAGCAAATCTGCAGTAAGGCAACAACAGTGCAGTTTTTAACCCCAGCTTCTGCTGCTAGTGTGGATAATTAATGGTCAGACAAGAGTCAGATCCAAAAGTAATTAATCTCTGAGCAGTACAGTCATTTCAAGCTGAAAAGGTTCCTCTTCTCACTGAAAGGCAGGGAGACTTATTGAACTTCTGGCAGAAGGAGCATCAGTTCTGGCTCTGCTTCCTCTACCACAAGACGATATTCCCAGGCAGCTCTTGGAGAGCTGGGAGCAAGCCCAGTGGTCTTTGCATGGTCTCATAGAGCAGCAAATGGAAACATAAGTAGCTCAGACTCTCTGTATAAAAGCAGTTGATGCAAACTCTGTACTCTTAGGTTCAACTTTTATGCAAATAAAATACTGACAACTCTTTACAGTTAATACTGGGACTAAGAAGTGATGAGCCCGCAAGGTTCTGTGTGACACATGGATAAAGATCAGTGAATGACACAAGATCAGGAAGATAAAACGCGAAGTGGGGAGCTTCCCTGGTGGCGCAGTGGTTGAGAGTCCGCCTGCCGATGCGGGGGACGCGGGTTCATGCCCCGGTCCAGGAAGATCCCACGTGCCGCGGAGCGGCTGGGCCCGTGAGCCATGGCCGCTGAGCCTACACATCCGGAGCCTGTGCTCCGCAACGGGAGAGGCCACAACAGTGAGAGGCCCGCGTACCGCAAAAAAAAAAAAAAAAAAAAAAAAAAAAAAAAAACCGCAAAGGGGACCTATAGATACGAAAAAAGGCAGAAACAATTCAGGTTATAACATCATACGTCATAAGGGAGGAAACTGAGTGATAGTCATGTGTTGGCTGCCCTTTATTGAGTGGCTCTTATTGTGCAAGGCCTGTGCTAGGTGCTCTGCATGGGCTCAGGCCTAGAACAGCACTGCCTTTGCCTCTTAAGATCCCTTGTTTGCAGATGAAGATAGTGAAGCTCTGTAACATGCAGTAAATTAGAACCCAAGCACCAAGTTCCCCCTGGTGCTCAAGCCCATTCTCTTCTGCTATCCACTGTAACAGCCACTTACCCGTTAGTAGTTCATCGTACTGAGTAAACGGAACACGGAACGTAGTTTTTTCCTGAGTGTGGTTTCAATTCTCAAGTGATTGTTTCATTTCTCTTCATAAAGTTCAAAGAAGCCATATACCAGTAGATTCTGCTAAGAGAGTGATGCTTCAAACAGGGGAACGCAGCTGAGTTTTGCCTTCAAGGCTCTGATGTCCAGAGAGGGCCAACGTTATTAAAGAGAGTAGTTCATTTACTTGAAGGGGTGAAGTGTCTCCCTTTCTGCTCAATTCACAGCAGTTGGGACGGTGTGGTCCCTCCACGGATGAGGTTGCTGTCCAGTGGAAGACAGGACAGGCTGGACAACAAGTGCACAGATACATTGGATTACAATATCCGCGGAGTGATGAGGCTGTAATGCTTGGTGCAAATTAGCAAGGTTGATAGGAGCGACTGGGAAGCATCCAGAAGGGAAGACACCTGAGCAAGGAAAGCGAGTAGAAGAGAAGAGGGAGCATTGGGTGATGGCAGTAGTGGTTTAAGTGCTGTTTGGCCCAAACACTTAACAGAGCACCTAAGCATGGATGGGTAGAGCTAGGAAGGCTTTAATCCCTGGGTTGGAGTCCGAAACTTCCAGCCACATCTGCCCTAACTCTGGTGCCTTGGCTTTTGAGTTTCCACAGGCTGTGACGCAAACCTGGTGTTTTCTTGGGTGGGGAAGGGGTAGAACAAATGACTAGGTCAGCAGGGGAAAAAGGGATGACTGACAACCATTATCCCTGCAACCCTGGAGAAGGGGATCCTGCCTGGCTGGCCTGACTTCTGCTCTGACTCATGCTGTGGCTGTCACAGTGCCTCTGACTCACCCAGGCTAGAAGCCCAAGAACCAACGTTGACACCTCTGACTCCCTCAGGCATCATATCTGGTCTCCAACACGGAGGGATTTTACCCCCAGACTATGTTTAGAGCCCATTCCCTTGCTCCATCCCTTGCTTTGGGCCAGGCCCTCATCCTCCTAAACTGGTCTTCCTGCCTCTAGTCTACTCACTGGAATCCATTCTCTGAACCCTGACGTGTGTGATCTTTTTTGAGAAAGAAAACAATCCGATCATGTTCCTGTTTCCTTTTGCCAGAGTTGTGGTTCTCAGCTGGAGGTGCCTCTGAACTCCACAGACCCAGGAGCAAATTTACACATGTATGACACACGGCACAGGTTGTTAATGATGAACAAATGCTACTACATCTCTGCATATTCTACTGTCCCCTGTAGTTAGATTGGGGCATGTGACTAGTTTTGTCCAATGACTTGTGAGCAAAAGTGACAAGGTCCCTTCCAGGCTGAGATAGGGTGCCTCCTCCTCCCCTGATGCAGGGACCTTGGAAGATAATGTTCTCAGTGGCTTTACCACAACATGATGGGGGGCTACTGTATAGTGTAGACATAACTTTTATATGCACTGGACCTGACTTGAGCAAGAATAAACCTTCATGTCTTAAACCATTGGGATTTGGGGGGTTTGTCTAAGGCAGCAGTTAATGTTCTATATCCTTTCTCCGCAATTTAATAACATGCTTTATCTCATGCTTATCCATTGCAAGTTATGGAGGTTGGATGACTTTTTTGAAATGGGAAACAAATTACTTCTTAATAATTGCAGGACTGGGGGAGGTTAAAAAGAAATCTATAAAGACACGATCCACTGGAAAGAAAGTATAAAAAGTGAGTCCTTAAGAGTGAATATTGGGGACAGCTGGCCTGCAGAATAAAGCCCAAACATGAAGCTCACGTCAAAGCAGAGAAGACATGAAAGTCTTTGTAGTTTTGTTGGCAATGGCTTCTTGTTGCCCTGTGTTGTGATCAGCTTGGACTTCATTGTTCCGCAACTGCACGTTGCCCTCCCACGTGACCTTGCCCTTGCAAACACTAGTGTGTCATCTTCAGCCTTTACAACTCCGCCTCATCCTTCAAGACCCAACTGAAATGTCACCTTCTGCCCTGAGCTCCCAGCTCCCTCAGCCATGACCTCAGTCACAGCATCTCTTTCAAGATATTGGGGTTTTATCTATGCACGTCTGCCTCTTCACTAAAACACAAACTTCTCCTGTGCAAGTCATGGTTCGTTTTCATCTCTGTGTCCCTGAACCCCTAGAATAGTGCCTGGCACACAAGAGGTGTTCACCAACTGCTTTGGGGTACCCTCCTAGACACTTCAGATGGGTTGGCCACATGTGGCAATGAAGAAACTACATCGTTTTATTAAACTTCATAGATACTACGTTTTTTACAAATTGAGGGTTTGTGGCAACCCTGCATGGGGCAAGTCCGTTGGTGCCGTTTTCCAATAGCACTCACTTCGTTTCTGTGTGTCACACTTTGGTAATTCTCACAATATTTAAACATTTTTCATTATTATGACATTTGTTATGGAGATCTGTGATTGGTGATCTCTGATGTTACTACTATGTCTCACTGAAGTCTCAGATGATGGTTAGCATTTTTTTAGCAATAAAGTAAATTAATTTAAATTATGATTTTAATTTAATGTATGTACATTGTTTTATAGACATAATGCTCTTGCACACTTAACAGACTACAGTCTAGCATAGAGATAACTTTTATATGCACCGGGAGACCAAAAAATTCACGTGACTTGCTTTATCACGATATCTGCTTTATTGCGGTCATCTGGTTATCTCTGAGGTCTGCCTGTAGTGAAATTGTCTAGACCTTCACTTGTAAAAGAATTCTATAGTTAAGAATAATCAGTGCCTCAGCACCAAGTTCTTGGCACATGTTCAAGGACTATAAGCCCTAAATTATATATGCTAGTGTGTAAACTGCCAATCAAACACCACCTTCCACAATGGAGGGACAAACATAATGAAACCCGAGTTTGGTAGAACCTAACAAAACTGCTCATGTTACTTCTTCATCTCTCCTTAACATGGAAAACTGTCACCTTTTCTATATGTTCTATGTACATTTCAGCTCCTGCCCTCAGACAGTCAGGAGTACAGTTTCTTAAACAAATTAGGAGATTTGATAGCCTGACATAAGGTTGTCTAATGCAGACCCAGGTACCACCAGTCCCCTCGCCTGCAGCCACGGCAGACGATCTCAAGGACCACAAGGTCCCAACCATGAGTCTGGAGCCCACCTCACAGCCCCACACCATCCCGAGAGCTTCTGCTGGCCAGTTGGAGTTGGTACTTGAAATGAATGATTCATATTCTAGGTTTCAGTTGTAGAAGGTCAGGACTCCAATGCACAAACTGTCCTAAATCTTGTGTCTATCTCTGGGTCATTTATTTCTGGATGAAAGACAGTTGCCTGTCTTGCAGGATTTGTGTTCTTTATCTCTCTCTTTCTTTTTTTTTTTCTCTAAACATACAAGGCAGAATACAAAATTCAACCATTATTTCTCAGTGAACTGAACATTAAACTACTATAAATTTTCAAGGCCTCCATGATCTGGTATCTCTCCCTCTCTCTTTTCCTGTTAAACAAAGCCAGGCTGTGTATGGCGTCGTCCCCTCAAGCTGTTTCCTCAATCTATAGGATTGTGCAAGGTGCAACGTTTTGGCGAGGCACTAGGTGGCATCTATGGGAGGCACTTGGTGAAGTCTCCCCGAAAATGCTTTTTTAGGGCACTCCACCGTTCTCCATGTTGTCTGCCGTTGTCTGTTGGGCGTGTTGGAGTTAATCCATTGCCATCTGTCTTTATTTTGCTAACATACTCAGTCGGACGCCACACAATTGAGCTCCGCAAAGGTCGGCTCTCCAGTACAGCAATGACCAAGTCTTTCTAAACAATATCACCACACAGCATTCTTCCTGCCTTGAAGCATTCGGGCTTATTTTGCCTTGCTTTGTTTATACGGCTCTTCATCTTCAAAGAGTGAGAAAAACTGATCTGAACTCAAAGCCACGACAAGGCATGGCTCCTCTTTCCAAGCTGAGAACATGCCAATCGACCTGTTCCTATTACATAAAAACCCCAGGCAGCGCAGCAGAGGACGTGGGCTGTGTCCGTACAGCCCACACCGGCACCACCACATCCTCCAGGATGCAGGTACTCAGAGTGGTTGTTGATGATGTTATTTTTGTGGTTGTTGATGATGTTATTTTCATATTTGAGGGGCTGGTAGGAGGGGTGAGGAGTGAAGCAGAAAGAAAGAAGGAAAGAGAAGGGAGGGGAGAGTGAGTTGATATTTGAATGACATTCTTCCATTGCTATTCCAAAAGAAGGATGAATTAATCATTTCAATGGCCTAGAAGTGGTATTTGTCCTTCCATTGCTTGTTTACTCATTCATTCATTCATAATGTATTGAAGACCTACTGTCTGTGTCAGGCGCTATACTAGATGCTCCAGATATAGATGGGATCAACTCACCAAGAGTCACTGCCCTGTTGGGGCTTACAATTTGTAGGGAGACAGATATTCATCAAGTAAACACAAGGGCGAGTGAGACAGCCGAGGTGTTGTAAGTGCACGTAATAGTGGCCCTTACCTAGACCGGGGTCAGAGTCATCTCTGAGACAGATGAAGATGAAGAGGGTTTTAAAATATCATTCTTCTTTCTATGCTCCCATGTGCTAAGTACTCTGCTTAGCAATTAGCACATGCTAGATTAGTATTTGGTGACCATGTGGCAAGTTTTTACTGGGCATGGAGAGAGGAAGGTCCAGCAGAATGAGAACCACAGTAAGAACACAGCCCAGTCCCTGATGAAGAGGCAAGAGCTTCTCTTACACAAGCAGAGATTTCAGCTCTCCCTGTTCTGTTTACCAACCCCTGGATTTGGCTTGTTTTTCCTCACAAATTACTTCCTCCATAACCACTTGCTTTCGCCCTATTTCTGCACCGAAATTATATTAAAATCTTCTTCCGTCTTCTATCTTTATTGAAGTCCATTTTGTTCAAAGTTTTAAAGTCCTGATCAAGCAAAAGTGAATTAAACATTAACCTGGTAGTTTACCCTGCTATCTTAGGGTAGTTCTTCAGGTTTGATTCACACTCCGAGTTTTAAAAAATACAAAACAAAGAAGAGGCAGGAAAAAAGGAAATCTCCTACCATGTTTATCTGTCTTCTCCATTGTACTGTACTTTCAGGAGAAAGTACTATTTTATTCCACTCTACAGGGTTTCACCTATAAAGAAAGCAAAGGGGGCCCATATCCTGACACACTGGCATATGAATCAAGCAAACGCAGGGCTACTAATCTGTAGATTTTAGGAACTGCAAGCTCCCTGGGTTTTGTTATAGGTGCTGGAATAGATGGACCTTTGTTGGAGTTTCATGTGGCCTCCCTGCTTACCAGTGCATTTGTGAATGACCCAGTCTAAAAGGACTTTATCTTGACAACCATACTTGTTTGTCATTAAATATTTGAGGTCTGAGTCCTTTCAGGTCACCTCTGGGAGAATTGCACCAACAGGTAGTTCGCAGACCAGTCCCAGCTGCAGCAATAACACAGGAAGACTTTGTTATGCTTTGTCTTGGTTTTACCAAATTCCTCCTGGATGCTGACTCCAGGTTGGCAGGCAGCTGCCCTTCATGATGGCGGGGTTCTCCTGCGTGAACGCCAACCATAACCATCAGAAAATTCGGGTGGGTGGGGCTGTCCTGGGCGAGTGGCTTGGTCTGTGGAGCGGCCACGAGTACAGCCACGTGCCCTTCTGCTCCCACTTCACTGGGATCTGCATACCCCGTGGACCTGGTGGGTGGTGGGTGCAGAGGGCAGTGGGAACTCCAGGGGGAGAAGAAACATTTCTGGAGCTGTGGGCAGACATTGGAGAGCCAGCCCTTTACAGTGGCCGCAGCAGTTACCATGGAGAACTCTGAGGAGGTTGCTGAAGGCCTCTGGAAGCAGCCCTTGCAATGTTCTTCCTTTACTGACCTCTCATTACAGGCCACATAAGTGAGTATTCATTCTTAAGCTTTCTCTTCTTCAGCTTATGCGACATGAACCCTGTTGTTTTTGCTCCTTTTACCCTGAGTAACCTCTGTTGGCCTCCTCTGTAGACACCTGTTTTCCTCTCTCCATTTACTCATTAACCATGGTCATAAAAGCCGTGGTTACAACTCCTGCCTTCCTTTTCCTCTCTTTTCTGAGATGTTCCTCCATTTTCTTGGTTTGAGCTACAAGTTGTCTAGAGAAGATACAACTGGGATTCAGCAAAGGCAGAGAGAAAGCTAGCGTGTGTTGATATGTTGAGTTTTGCTATGACCTCGAAGGCCCTGGTGCCAGGCATATATGGTGCCTCAGTCCATCCTACAGTAACCCTGCAAGGGAAGTGTGTCATTACCCTTTGTTCTTTTGTACACTCGTTCCTTTTGTCTGAAGATCTTTTTCTTCCTCCCTCCTCTCATCTTCCAAATTTCTACTCATTTTCAAAACCCAGTTCAATTACCATTTCCTCTGCGGCATCTCTCTTCACTCCCCAGGCCCCTTTAATCTCTTTGTCTGAATTCCATGGCCCTAACGTCATCCTTCTGTTAGATCAGTTATCACATTACATGCACAGCACGGTTTTCAAACTTCCCTACTCCCCAAAGTTGTCTTTGGGGTGCTAGAGAACAAGATGGGGTCCTGTCTGGCTCGATATCCTAATATCACGATACCTAACACATAGGCAGGTGCTTAAGAAATATTCATTTATCGTCTGCTAGCTAGCCTTTGTCAGCTCCATGCATCATCTCAAGCAGCCCTCACAGTAACCCTGTGAGGTAGGTCATTATCCCCACTTCACAGATGAGGGGAGTGAGGTTTAGTGAAGTTGAGTAAGTTGCTAAGATCCACGCAGGCAGAATCGGGACATGAACCAATGGGAACTGAAGCCAGGGTCCACGCTCTGCCACGCAGTCACTCCCTGGCTGTGGTGACACCTGCAGCTGTCGCTTGACGGTGAAGAGAGAGGAACGCTCATCAAGGGCACTGGCGCAACCCAATGCTGAATGAAGCATGCACGAGTTTATGAATTAATGGACAACGGAGCAAATGAATGAGTCCATGCCTATCAGTCTTTCATGTGGTCCAGCCTAAGTCCTGCTCATCCAACCTCCCCCGTCGCTCTGCCCTTTCTTCCCATAATGAGCCTTCATCTCCTCCCTGCCCGGTTTCATGCTGACTACCTACAACACCTTCTTGGTGAGTCCCTCAGCCCACAGCCTCCTTCCTCCTCTGCCCTGACCCCAGCCATTCTACATACAACTTCTGAAAAGTAATTCTCAAGCCTTGTTGTTGGATTCACACTCAAGGATTGATTTCAGCTTCTGACCCACTGTTAAGTAAAACCGAGGTCCTCAAGGCTGACTATAAGCGTCATTTCCCTTCATGTATCCATCATTTCAAAAATTAAATTTTATTTGATTGAAGTATAGTCGATTTACAACATATCCATCATTTTAAACCAAGCAATTTTGTTTACTGCCCCTGGTCCACAATGTGCCTGCTTCGCTTCCAGAACTTTGCCCGAGCCATACTTCTGGGAATACAGAGATTAAAGCTTCAGTCCCTGCAGTTCACAGATTAGTGGAAAGACGGCTGAAAGAGCAATTACAAGGCACTATAATTGTGGGAGGCCGTTCAGAGGAAAGCCCGGTTGCTATGGCAGCACATAGGACGTCCTCCCGCCACATCTGCAGTAATCTCATCTCTCAGCTCCCTCACCAGCTCCACTCACCTCTCGCAGGGCGCTTGCTATGCCTGCCCTTTCACTTGGTCCCTACAGGTCCTCTTCCTCTCATTTGCAATCGGATTGTTCTACTTTTTTCTGTACTTTTATTTTTAAAGATTGTTTTGATGTGGGCCATTTTTAAGTCTTTACTGAATTTGTTACAATATTGCTTCTGTTTTATGTTTTGGTTTTTTGGCTGCAAGGCATGTGGCATCTTAGCTCCCCGACCAAGGATCAAACCCACACCCCCTGCATTGGAAGGCGAAGTCTTAACCACTGGACCGCCAGGGGAGTCCCTATCTGTACTTTTTGATTCATCTGCAATATATCTATATATATTTTTTTTTTCTTTGAACTTTGCCTCCTCAGCTGATGAACTATAATGAGAGAGGTGAGGATAAAAGAAGGCAAGCCACAGGAAGGGTGGCTGCCTTCTCAAGGAGAACATCTCCCAGTGATGAAGAACAATGTAAGTGAAAGGCATGGATGAGTTTTGCTGCACTCACCCCAGCCGTCTCCTTTGGTGGTAGGGGGTGTGCCCTGAAGTGAAAGGGTCAAGATGTAACTCAACCCTGATCTACTAGACTTCCAACAACCTTTTGGGGACCCCCTAAAACGGCAGCTCACAGATGACAGACTGCTGTTTCCATACAGCTGAACTGATCTTGGAGGATATAAGACACGCCCTTGGAACTCTCAGAGAGGCTTGAGGGGTGAGGACTGAAAGAAACCCCAAGGCCCCATGGGGGACACAGCTGAGCAAACAAAATTTGATCCTAGAGGTTGACAGCCTCATTTGTGTCCAAGGCTAATGAACCTGGGGAACATTCACACATACTCCAGTCGTGGCTCTGTAATGATTTACCAATCGACTAAGGGGAAACGGGCTCTCCTCGAGACGATCCCAGGAAAAACAGAACAGCCAGCAAGGCTCAGCCTGGCCTGGCTGGTGCCACAAGCTTCCCCACCATCCTGCCAGGAAAACTCTGGCATTCCAGCATCTGGATCCGAAACACTTGGTTGACATGGAAACATGTCAACAACATCTACGGGAGTTCCCTGGTGATCCAGCGGTTAGGACTCCGTGCTTGCCCTGTGGGGGGCACAGGTTCGATCCCTGGTCGGGGCACTAAGATCCCACAAGCTGCGCGGCGTGACCGAAAAAAAAAAAATCTACGTTTCAGCTTTCTCGCTCTCAGGTCTGGCGTGTTCCTCTCTGGCTCCAACCCCCTTTGCCTCCAGCCTTCCAAAATCACATTTCTCCACTTCAGTCACCTGCCCTTTGAACCAGCCAGGAAGTCTCTGCCTCCCTCACAGTCCTGAGGAGTGGGTGCTGGGAGTTGGGCTGCGATGGGTGCCTCGCCCGGCTCTGCCGTCCTAGGGGCTCAACGCCATCAGGCTTGGGAGCCTGGCGAAGCTCCCTTGCCACAGGGGATTTCATTTTATGTCAGCATTTTCACCGGCTGAGGGGGTGGCAGAGAGAAGAGAACCATGGAAAGAAAAGAACACACCACAAATCACTGAACTCAACAAAGCTTTGAAGTAAAGATGCAGAGATTTGGTAAAAAGCCAGAAATCTAAATACTGGGCTGTGCTTATGAAGTTTGCTTATGCGTAGACTTAAGCAAACAGATCCCCCATCTCCTTGACAACCAGAACACAAGCATGTTTTACCTGCATTATCTACTCTCTTTGACGAAGCCAGGGCATAATTAATGGAGAAAGAAAACCCAAAAGCATAGGTGCTGGGTGAAAGAGTTCACGTCTCTTAGACAATGTTTATCTCTCATTCCTCTCTGCTGGGAGTTCACCTACACAAACTTATTAACATCTCACCTGTCGAATTGGTCAGCCATGCCTTCTACTTGCTGGTGGAAAGCTAATATACCTTCGCCTCTCCCTATCAGTCAACATTATTTAGGAGACGGATAAGAAAATTTGCTTGAAAGGTTGTTCTGGAAAGTTCTATGTATAGAGACACACCTAGGTGGCCACGGACACTATCTATAAATAGCCTCTTTTGTGTGGGAGGGGTAGGGCCATGTTGTCACCATCCTGAACAAAGAAGAGAGGCCTTCCTCCTTCTTGGAAGGACGGACCCCACACACGTTTGCTCTCTCGGTATGCAAGACAAGCCATGTCAGTTCCAGGGTGTTTGATGTGAACCGAACCCAGGGATTTGCCATCTCAAGGGTATGGGTGGCAACAGCCTCTAAATGCTTCAGGGTTCCAGGGGCACAGTCTCACGACAACCAAGATAAAGCAGTTAACCCTGGGAAGATGGGATCTCAGCCCTCGCATCTGGAATGCTCATTTCCCCGTGACTGTCCTCCCCAGCCAGCGGGGAGGAAGGTCAGGGCAGCAGGACAATGTCCTGACTTCCTCCCGACTGGACATGAAGGGCCCTAAAGGTGGCGTTTAGAGCAAGTCATCACCGTGAGCACAGCACACGCTCACACATCTAGGCCTTATCTACCCAGCTGGAGTCTTCTCGGGACGGAGGCCGCAAGGACAGGAGCCCAGTGGGCAGAGAGGGAGGGAATAAATGTGAGTATAGGGTCCCCACTGTTCAAAACAACTTTACAGCAAACGATGAAAGTGGATTGCTTTTCCTCCTTCTCTCCCTAGGCCAGGTCGTTTCAGGATAAGTTGGGAATCTGTGCGAAGAAGGGGAGGGGTTTGTGAACACCTGTATGTGAACACAGGGTGTGTGCACCACCCCACGTGGATCTGTATTAGAGTGAGTGCTGGTGCCTCTGGGCATGCACGTGGAAACTCATGTGATGCTGCAAACAATACAGGCACTACACATGTCAGCCTAACCACAGAACAGTTGCCAAACCCAACTCTGGTGGGAAAAGCCATTATTTTCCAAGAGTCGACAAGTACCCTGTTCTCATTCCAGTTCACCCTCGGGGAATCACTTAGCATCAGTGGGGGGAAGGAGAAGCATGAAGTAATGAGATGGAATGAGCCAAGGAGGAGATCTACCAATTATCAGATTCAGCATCCTAATGGGAAGGTCACTCAGTGTGGGAAAAAATAGGATCCATTAGGGGTGAGTTCCCAGGTGGCCCTCAGAAAAGTGTTCTGCGGGCTTATGCCGAGAAGCAGGAAGGGACGATGGAGGGGCTGGCTGTGTGGCCTGCCTCCAGCCCCGCTGGGGTGGCTTCAAGTGCCGTGCAGGTGGATTCGCTGATGGATGTTTCTTGGAACCAGTAGCAGATTTATGGAAACTGATTACACAATCATAGCTGGCCTGGACAGAGCTCTTGTGCAATTACCGGAACCCTGCACTGCTCCTAATTCACATAACAAACATTTTCCACCTTCTTAATGAGAAGAGCTAATGTTTATTGAAAAGCAAGCGTTGTTCTGAACTCTTCATATCTATTACCTTAATCTGCACAGACCCCTGCAAAGTGGGTGCCATTGTCACCATTTCCATTTTACAGAAGAGGAAACTGAGGCATAGTGAGCGTAAATAACTTCCCCAAATTCTCTCAATGTATGCAAGTGGCAGGATTTGAACATAGGAAGCTTTATTCCAAAAAAACGTATCTGCTTCCTACATTACTTTTGCACGAAGCACTACACAAGGCATCTGAAAGAGGCTCACAGAAATGGCATGGTCCCTACCTTAAAGGAGTTTATGGTCTGGGGGAGAGAGACAATGACATTGCCTTCTGACTTAAGCAAACTTGGCGATTTGGAAAACATCAGTTTCTTTTGGTAACTATTGGTAACCTCTTACGGTTAGAGGCACATGGGAGTTATAAATCCCCTCTCCCACAACCTCAGAAATGTTGGACTGAACCCCATCAGACAAACAAGCATGCACTGGCAAGCAAAAGCGCAAAAACAAGCATTCAAACTCACTCAGTGGTTTAGGAGAAGACCCACTATGGCCCTGGCAGTCGAGCAAGCATCGTGCATGAAAGGCTGGCACTGGAGCAGACACGGTGATGTTCTTAGGAGAGCACTGGACAGTTCTGGTTCAGATCAGGCAACAGGGTCCCCCTTGAAGGAGAGGACAGAGGACCGAGTGGCTGATGCCAGGCCTACATCTGCCAGTTTCTTATGTCTTGTTCATAAAAGGGTGGGGGACGAATGGGGCCTGTACAGTATTCCTAACCAACCACCAGTGTTGACACTCTTCATTGTACCAAAGAAAAGATTTCGCTAAAGATATGGTGAGCGCTCGATAACCCCGCTGCACACGCTGACTCGTGATCGGGCACGTCATGTGCCGGTTCACCATCCTAGAATGTTGCTTCCTGAGTTCACAGATTATGTCCAGTGACCTCTGTGTCCAAAACCAGCATCCACTGAGTCATTTTGATCTAAGTCGGTATCTCTCAAATGGTACTGTGCTGTTCAAAAATAAAATAACCAAGAGAACATCCCATAATACAGGAAACATTGCAAGGACTTGAACACAAGGCAAAGCTCTTATATCAAAGCGTGATTTGGGGGGAAATATGCCTTATATTTATTTATTGTCATATAAACATCATGTACTGTGTGCATGACACGTAGCAGATGCTCAATAACTGTGTTTCCCTCCCTCACTATCTCATCTAATTCTCATAAAAAACGCTATCGGGAAGTTAAATTTTTGTTTTATAGATGATGAAACAAAAGATTAAAGAGTTTAAGTAACACGACTACAGGTGGCCACGCTGGGTTCACACTACAAAACCGATGCATTCATGGTATCAATACTGCCTCTCCAACACATATAACTGAGCTTTGCAGAATATTGTATTTACAAAGCACTTTCACGTGCTCTATTTCACTGGATCTTCAGAACACTCATGTGACATGAGAATTATTATTTTCTTCACTTCTAAGTGGAGGAAATAGGTAGTGGAATTACAGCAATTTCCCCAGGTTTTCTAAGGTGAATGAGTCCGCAGAATTTAAACCCGTGTCTTATGACGCCCGAACCTTTGCTCTGGGCTCCACACCATGTGACATCTCAGCGCCGAGCCCAAAGCTGGCCAAAGGGCTGAATGTGAGCTGAACACCAGCGTGCTCCATTCATGGGCTCCCAGGATCCAGCTGGCTCGTTGGTGTTCCAGAACTGCCCTCAAATCCCATCTCAGCAGCATGGAGGGACCACTTGTGATGAGAGTGATACCCAACATTTTTGTGGCATTTTATAGTTTATAAAGTACCTATCTCATATGTCCTAATTGTGAAGGAGCCACTCTAAAGACAGAACAGCAAGGTGACCATATTTCTCAGGCTGGTAGGTAGGACCAACCCTAATGTTATTCTTGGACGCCAGAATCAATTCCCACATCCCATAGAGGCCACTTTCCTAAGTGACACTCCGCATTCTTATTGCTTCACTTAATCTCCTTGAGGCTACCTGGATCTTCTAGGTATACTTTTCTCAGGATCTTTTTTTTTTTTTTTTAGGATCCTTTTAAAATAGATTTGCTATGTTAATATTATAAAAATAGTATGTGACTTTTGTCATTAGTTTAGACTAGTATAGAGGAGCAAATTAGCATTAACAAGTAACCCACTAACCAAGATATGCTAATTTTACTATCTTTAGACATGTATATAATATATATTTATATGTATATATATTCCATTATATCTACCTGTATGTATGTACCATTATTTATATATTAATGAACATTTGCTATTTGGATTGTCTTCAATGTCTACACGACATTTCAGTGAAAATTCTTGAATATCCATCTATGAATACTTGTCTAATTTTCTAGAAATGGAATTGCTGTTCATAAGAATGTACTTTTTAAAGGGTTTTAGTACATATTGACAAATGACCCTCAAGAGAACTGAACCAATTTATACTCTCACCAACCGAACATAAGATCCACCTTTCCCACGCCTCTGCCCACAGTGAGAATTAGCAAAATTTATTCTTTAACAAGCTGATAGGGGAAAACAATAACTTGGTTTTTCACTTTTCTTTCACTATTTGTGAAGGTGAACGCCTTTTTAGCGGTTTATCAGTGAGATGATCATATAACTTACTGTGCAATTTAGAGTGTTTTGAGTGGAAAGGGGTGCTAACCAGAAGGGAAGCAAATGAAACTCATGTCACACTACTTACTGGCCATTGCATTTCTTAGTTTGAGAATCGCTTGCTTATAACTTTTGCTTATTTTTCTATTATGCTGTCTGTTCTTAATGATTACCTGAAGATCATGTTACAATAATAATATTAACGCTTTGTAATTTATGTTAAATATATTTTCCTGGTACGTTGTTTATTTTTAATTATAAATTAAATAATATATGAACATTGTTTTAGTTTGTTTCACTTTTTTTTTTAATTGAAGTATGGTTTTTTCATTAAACTTTTTGAGACAGTTGTAGATTCACATGCAATTCTAAGAAGTAATATAGAGAAATACCCTTTACCCTTTACCCGGTTTCCTCCAATCATAGTACAATATCACAACCAGGACATTTGGCATTGAGACAGCCAAGATACAGAACATGTCCATTATCACAAGGATCCCTCATGTTGCCCTTTTATAGCTGCATCCCTCCCACCCTCCCCATAATCCCTTGCAACTGCTAATCTATTCTACATTTCTGTAATTTTGTCGTTTCAAGAGTATTACATAAATGGAATCACACAGTATATAATCTTTGGGGACTGGCTTTTTTCATTCAGCATAATTTTCTGGTGATTCATCCAGATTCTTGTGTGTATCGATAGATTGTTCTTTCTTATTGCTGCTTGGTGTTCCAAGGTATGGATGTATCACCGTTTGTTTAATCATTCACCCATTTAAGTACACCTGGGTTGCTTTCTATTTTGGGCTGTCACAAATAAAGCTGCGATAAATATTCATGTACAGCTTTTTGCGTAAACATAAGTCTTCATCGCTCTAGGATAAATTCCTAGAGATGCAATTCGTGCATCATTTGATGGTTGCGTGTTTAGTTTTTTAAGAAATTGACAAACTGTTTTCCATGGCTGTACCATTTTACATTTCCACAGCAATGTATGAGTCATCCAGTTTCTCTACATTCTTGCCGCCATTTGGTGTTGTCACTATTTTTTATTTTAGCCATTCTCATAGGTGAGTAGAAATATCTCATCACAGTTATAATTTTCATTTTCCATATGACTAATGATGCTGAAACTTTTTTCATGTGCTTATTGATATTTGTATATTCTCCATGGTGAAATGTCTCTTCATATGTTTTGCCCATTTTCTAACTGGATTGTTTGTTTTGTTCACTTTTGGGTTTTGAGCATTCTTTGTGTATACTAGATATTAGTCCTTTGTCAGATATGAGGTTTGTAAATATTTTCTCCCAATATGTACCTTGCCTTTTCTTCCACTTGAGTCTTTCACAGATCAAATTTTTAAAATTTCTAATTTATCAGTTTTTCCTTTTATACATTGTACTTTTATTGTCAAGTCCAATAACTCTTTGCCCTAGATCCTGAAAATATTCTATCGTTTTTTCTAGCAGTTTTTTTTTAAGTTTCACTTAATATACAATTGAATTTTTAAATTTATTTTTATTTTTGACTGTGTTGGGTCTTCGTTTCTGTGCGAGGGCTTTCTCTAGTTGTGGCAAGCAGGGGCCACTCTTCATCGCGGTGCGCAGGACTCTCACTGTCGCGGCCTCTCTTGTTGCGGAGCACAGGCTCCAGACACGCAGGCTCAGTAGTTGTGGCTCATGGGCCTAGTTGCTCCGCAGCATGTGGGATCCTTCCAGATCAGGGCTCGAACCCGTGTCCCCTGCATTAGCAGGCAGATTCTCAACCACTGCGTCACCAGGGAAGCCCCTCTAGCAGTTTTATAGTTATGCATTTTACATGTTCATGATCCATTTTGAGTTAATTTTGTATGAAATGTGAGACTTAGGTTGAGTTTCATGTATTTGCCTGTAGGTGTCCAATTACTCCAGAACCACAATCCTTCCTTTTTCTTTTATTTTCTTTCCTTTTTTGCAGGGGGAGCACTTTTTGTCAAAAACCAGTAGTGCATATTTGTGTGCGTCCATTTCTAGGCTCTCTGTTGTGTTCTATTGATCCATGTGTCTGTTCCCCCACCAATATCACACAATCTTGATTTCTATAGCTATATATCATCTTGAAATCCAGTAGACTGATTTCTTTCATTTCATTCTTATTTTTCAAAATTGTTTTAGCTATTCTAAATTCTTTTCCTTTCCATATAATTTTAGAATAATCTTGTCTATGTCTACAGAAAATCTTGCTGAGATTTTTGATAGAATTGATCTAAATCTTAGAGTGGGTCAAATGGTATTTCCCCCAAAAGATATGTCCATGCCATGATCCCTGGAATGAATCAATGTGACCTTATTTGGAAAAAGGTTCTTTGCGGATGTAATGAAGGTAAGGATCTTGAGATGAGGAGACCATCCTGGATTATCCAGGTGGGACCTAAATTTAATGACAAGTGTCTTTGTAAGGGACACACAGAGGAGATAGATAGAAAAGGAGGATGCAATGTAACCACAGAGAAAGAGATTGGAGTGGCTACAAGTCGAAGAATGCCAACTACCACAAGACTCTCGAAGAGGCAAAAAACCAGATCTTCCCTAAGGCCTCCAGAAGGAAAGCTGCCCTGCCAGCACCTTTCTTTCTAACTTCTGGCCTTCAGAAATGTGAGAGAATACATTTCTGTTTTTTAAATCACAAAGTTTGTGGTAATTTGTTGCTGCAGACACAGGAAACCGATAGAAAGCTGTATATCAAAATATGTTACAAGATTCTGGATCTTATTTAAACCTTCTGTTTTTAAGTGGCTTTTTCTGATACTGCTGTGGCAGGAGGTTGGGGTAGGGGAGAGAATGGACCACTGTGTAACTGCCGGGAGGAGGACAAATCCAGGTTGCTGATGAATGGAAATAATCAGTAAACAATCTATCATAGGAATAGAAAAGTTTTATTCAAGCCGAATTGAGGACTATAGCCCAGGAAACACAGATTCAAGAAGCACTCGAATTGTGTTTCACTGTATTACAAAATGCGGGAGGCTTATGTAGGCAAAAGCTGCAAGGTTACAGTTAGTTACATGAGTTGTTTATCAAGGATTGTAATTGGAACTGCAAGAAGTAAGGGTGCTGTTAAACAGTAAGAATTGGTTGGGGTCCGAAATGGTTGCATAGTTACAGAGGGAGACCTAGAGACCATAAGGTTGCAGCTGGCAGCTGCTAGCAGATATTGTTTTGAGAACAATATCTCAAGGTGGTGTCCTTGAGTTTGATATAGTTAGAAATTCGAGTTCTCAATGATGCAGGAACATGCCTGAAACAGCATCCACAATGGCCACCCGGCTCCATTTTGAATGCTCAAACCAGTTACCCCATTTTGATTTTTTTTGCGGTACGCAGGCCTCTCACCGTTGTGGCCTCTCCTGTTGCGGAGCACAGTCTCCAGACGCGCAGGCTCAGCGGCCATGGCTCACGGGCCCAGCCGCTCCGCGGCATGTGGGATCTTCCCAGACTGGGACACGAACCCGCGTCCCCTGCATCGGCAGGCGGACTCTCAACCACTGCGCCACCAGGGAAGCCCACCCCATTTTGATTTTTTAAATACATTCTTTTCTTTAATGGTTAAAGCAACTGTACAATGCATGTTTGACAGGCGAAAAGACAGGCTGTTCTGGCTAGCATATAAGCCAGAACAACTCCTCATACCTCAATATGTGAACATTTCTTTCATCACTGGCTTCTTCAGCTCCAAGTCTTGGCTGTATGAGGTAAAAAGAGAACTCAGGGAACTCATGACCATATCATTTCTCAGGTCCCCAGGTGCCTAGCTGGTCTGTCTTCTCTCTATCTTTCAGTAACATCTAATGTTTGTTTTAAATATAATGTCCAGGGATTTTAGTTGTCCTTGGTGAAGAAATAGGGAAAAGTACATCTACTCCATCTTGCTGGAAGCAGAAGTTTGTTTTATTTTATTTTGTTTTTGTTTTTGTTTCTGCGGTACACGGGCCTCTCACTGTTGTGGCCTCTCCCGTTGCGGAGCACAGGCTCCGGACGCGCAGGCTCAGCGGCCATGGCTCACGGGCCCAGCCACTCCGTGGCATGTGGGATCTTTCCGGACCGGGGCACGAACCCATGTCCCCTGCATCGGCAGGTGGACTCTCAACCACTGCGCCACCAGGGAAGCCCAGAAGTTTGTTTTATTTTAAATAGTAACTAACAGGACCTAAACAAAACATCTAAGCCTCTCACTCCTCATGCCTTACCCTCACTCCATTCTCCATAAATAACTAGCGGTTCTCCAAGTATCTCCCTAGTAATGATACATTTCAAAATAGAAGGCTCACACCCCCTCCCCACTTTTAAGTTTTAATTTCAAGTAAGTATTTTTAATACTTACTTATAGAAGTAAATACTTCTATATTTACTTAGATCTCATTTAAAATATTCAAAAGGCATTTAGTGAAAAATCTCCCTCCCATCCCATTCCTCAGACACCCAGGTCTCTTCCTCCAGAAGTAACCAATGTTATCATTATTCTGAATATGCTTCCAGAGATATTTTAGTTGTATGTTATCAAATACATTATGCCTCTTGGAATCAAATATATTATAATTCCCAATTACTGATTATTGATGTCCTTTTTCCCAGTAGGAGAATTATTCATCTCTGCCCTTTTGTGGAAGAAAAATACCTACCTACCCTAAACAGGCTTAGCCATGTCCTTGCTTTAACCAGTGAAATGTGAGCAGCAGTCACGTATTCCAGTTCTAAGCAGACGGTTTAATGCCCTTGTGAGCTTCCACTCCCCTTTGGCTCTTCTCTGCCATGAGAACAGATGTTCCAGGGGCTACTCATTCCTCCTGAGTCTCATCGTGAGGCGTTTTGCGGTGCAGAGACTCAGCAAACCGACAGCCACTGTATTAGTTATCTACTGCTGCGTAACAAATTATCCTAAATTTCAGAAGTTATACGTCATTACTTCTCTAGTATTATATTGGTCACATAGACCAATTCTTGGTGCCACGTGGGAGGGGACTACACAAGAGTGTGCAATCCAAGAGGCAAGGATCATCGGAAGCCATCTTGGAGACTGGCAGCCACAGCCATGAGATGCAAGCAGAACAAGAACCATTGTTTTAGTTTTTAGCTGATACACTTATATGTCTTTATTTATAAACTTTTAACAGTTTTTTTCTTTTTACTTCCTATTCTAAAAGAAGAGTGCATACCTCTTCACTCTCTTTGCCTTTCTTACAGTACTTCCCATTTCTTGAGTTTGGTTAGTTTTATTACTCTTTTTTAAGTTTTTCTGTTGATTATGTGTATAACTCTAAATTATGTACTTGTGTCTTATTCCACCAGCTTTCAACAGCACTGGCTTACTCCCCACTATATACGATTAAGAAATTAGTGCTTTGGGACTTCCCTGGTGGTCCAGGGTTTGAGTCCACCTTCCAATGCAGGGGGCTCAGGTTTGATCCCTGCCTTGGGGCAACTAAGCCCACACATCACAGCTACTGAGCTACTGAGCTCGCGTGCCTCAGTGAGAGAGCCCTTGTGCTGCAACTACAGAGCCCATGTGCTCTGGAGCCCATGTGCCACAACTAGAGAGAAGTCCGCATGCTGCAACGAAGAGCTCACGCGCTGCAACAAAAAGATCCCACATGCCTCAACGAAGATCCCGCGTGTCACAACTAAGACCCAACGTGGGCAAAAAGAAAAAAAAAAAGAAAAAAGAAAGAAAATGAACCTTATTAAAAAAAAAAAGAAATTGGTGCTTTTACATTCTTCTAACATCACCTCCCTCCAAACTTCTGTCAGTGATATCATTATTTTTATATTTTCAAGTTTCTCTTTGCCTCCTCAGATCTTTCTCTTCAAGCTGTGTTGTTATCCTAAGAATTTACTAAGCTCCACCTCCTCAGATCACAGGACCAATGAAAGGTCCCCGTATTCATCAGGAAAGCATAAAAATGATGGGCACTGAGGAGAGCAGTGGATTTGATCCTCTAAGGCTTGACTCTGAGGTGGAGGACTGATTGGAATCTAGAGAAACCCTGGCCTAAGGTCACACATAACTTCTTTCAGATCCTTAACCAAGGCAGGCAGCATTCTCCCTCTGGGGCTGAATTCCCAAAGCCACACAGTCCAGGGGCATCAATCTTGGTGTTTATTCAAGGAGTGTCCCTGATGCAAAGAGGAGAGTTGAAGAGAGGGGAGGTGATAGAGCTTTTTGACAATGGAAGTCCTTTGTGTCCTTCAGCACTGTCCTCATGATTTTTCCTGAATCTATCCAACCTCCCAGGGTGTAGTTAATTTCTCTTCCCCAAGAGGTCAGTGTGGAGTATCTTGCTGAGTTCTGCCCTTGGTCCCTTGCGATTTGGGGGTGACAGGGGTAGGGTCTCCAAATACAATACAGGACAATCAGTTCAATTTCAATCTCAGATAAACGATGGATTTTTAAAAAATATAAGTACATTGCAAATATTGCACAGGACGTCCTTATACTAAACAATTATTTACCGTTTATTTGAAATTCAAATTTAACTGAGCATTCTGTGGTCTGACTTCTAAATCTTAAGACCTTCCACGGGTGGAGCTGAGCTCCTTCTTATCAGCGGGAACAGAAGCAGAGCCAAGAGCTGCACACAGAAGCCTTGACCAAACCCACATGACCGCGAAGAACCCCAAAAGCCTGGCCATGCTAAGAGATATGTCCTATAGAGAGGCGTCCATGTGGAAGTTTCTGAGTCTCCCTGGATAGCTTTATCTGCTGGCCCACAAATTACCTCATCTCCACACCACTCCACACCTATTTCTCAGCCTGTATATAGCTTGCATTCAGTGTATTTGTACTTGTTTATACTTTTGTACATGCTCTCTCTTCCTCTAACAGATCCAAATTTGGTATTTACTGAATGCCAGCTCTGGGACGGCACATCATGTTAGGTGCTTTCTCAGATTCCATCCCCTTATCTTCACGACAACCCCATGAGGGGAGCATCATTTGTTACTATCATTGTTCCCATTTTCCAGATGTGGAAACAGATTCATAGGGTCCAGTCCAGCTGAGAGACTCAACAAGAAGGTGTCGCCTGAGGCTCCAGGACTAATAAGTGCCACGGCTAAGACTTAAACTCCTTCCTAAAGATGAACTGCTCCCTGAATGTCCCGGAGGTCTCCCGGATTTTCCAGCTTCACCCAAGTCCCCTACCACTCAATACTCCCATCAATGGTCGAGTACCATCACCCCACCCCCACTGGAACCCTTAAGAAAACAGAATCCCAGTAAAAGGAGAGAGGAGGGGACGCTCTCTCCAGCAGGGTGGTGACATAAAGCTTCTGGAATTTACTATCAGGACCATGGAGATCAATAAGTTAGTCCATAGAAACAATGTTACAAAAGGTGGACAAATCCTACGGTTGTCTGAAGAAGCAAATGGGCTGTGATTTGCCAGCCCAAGAACTTATTCAGCCTTTAGGGTATAATTTATATTGGCAAATGCAATCTGAATTCAGGCCATTGATTTAGACATGAACTTGCACACCCATGTACACCTTGGAGACTGTGCTATCTACTGGCGGTGTGTGCATGTGTGTGCCTGGGGGTGCCCTGCTCTTGCGTTCCTGTAATTTCAGTGGGGGCAGAGATCACGTCTTTGGTGACCCAGTGTTTCCCTGCGGCACTAGAGCACGGCTTTGGCCAGAGCTGAGCTTAATCCGTGCTTTTCACCAGTGGGGAAAGCATTGAAACCCTCATTTATTTGTTTGTAGCGTTAGTGCAACTCAAGAGATTTGCAATCACTTACAATCATGATTAACTACTAGCTAACTGCAACCATTATTTTTCTTAATGGCATAAATGCCTATTCGCTTTCAGTTTTCCCTGTTGAGAAAACACGGAGAAAACAGCCTCCCAATTCTCTGAAAGAATCCAGAAAAGTGTGAAGAAAAGAAAACCATTTGGTAGTTACCAGCCCAGGGCCTAAAAATGTCAGCTGGCTTGGGTCAAGCTTCAGGACTTAGCTTCTGCTGTGAATTACAGAAATAACAGCAGTATTGTACCCCTTGGACCGAGGCAATATTCAGTTTCAATCTGGTGGTTAGGAAAGAGGAACATCTTAGTCTGAAATCCTACCCATGAAAAGACCGAAGAGACGTTCCTTCAAAACAAAATATGTATTGTTTAGGCAAGTGTTATGGCCAGATGACATTTCGATTCGAGTCCTCCCCGCTTAATGCCTTCATTTCCTAGTCTGGAGGACGAAATCAGCGCTCCCATCCCACAGGTTCAGAAGAAAGCTCCCCTTTGCAGGCTGAGATGCCATGTTCAGCTTTGGAAGGGAAACAAATCACGTTATTGTCAAGGCTATTATTGAGAACATCGTGCTCTCAGCCCTACTGGCTTGGCCATAGTCAAAAGAATCAAACAAAGCTGTTGGCTGTGAATTTCATCACTCTGACTTGCCCAGCTGGGACCTTCCCCACGCCTACCCCAATTCTACTCCCAATTCAAATGCCCCAGAATTTGTTCCAGGAGCAAGTTAAAATTCCTGCTACTTTCAGACCTACAAACAATGCAAATCTTTTCTTTCCTTTTCTCTCTTTAAGAAAAGAAATGCTGGTTGCTGGAAGATCTGGTTGCTGGAAGATCTGGTTGCTGGAAGATCCAGCTCCAGGGGCAAAGGCCCCGAGGAGAAACGGGAAATGGAATGATCAGTTTGTGGGACTGGAGCGTATACATGAAGGATACGCCACTGAGCAAATGCCTAATTGCCTTCCAGGGCACAGAGGCCCTAGGGCCCTATGCTTGGCGCTGACACCTGTCACCACTGCTGAGTGGACATAAGGGAGTTGGTCTACTCCATAAAGGCATTAGGGTCCTACCTGTTAATCTCTTGCCTTAGGGCCTGTGCATAGGCCCCTTATCCATTATACTATCAACTCCTGCCCCTCTGAGGCAGAATAGGATTGCAGCCTGTATGATATTACTTACACGTGGAATCTAAAAAACTACAACGAACTAGTGAATATAACATAACAGAAGCAGACTCACAGATACTGTGTAGAGAACAAACTAGTGGTTACCAGTGGGAAAGCGGGGAGGGGAAATAGAGAGATGGGGGAGTTGGAGGTACAAACTACTGGGTATAAGACAGGTTCAAGGATGTAATGTACAGTATAGGGAATATAGCCAATGTTTTGTAATAAGTGTAAATGGAAAGTAACCTTTAAAAATTGTATAAAATTAAAAAAAAGATTTAAAGAATAGGATTGCAGTGGTTGTCCTGAGGAATTGGGAAAATACAAAGAATAATGTATTCCCTGAAATAGTGTTATTTAAGAGTCCATTGGATTGAGGGTAGGGTGGGGAGGGGAAACGTTCTGACACCTTTCGTTACTTTTGTTTTGAGTGTGTGTGTGTGTGTGTTTAAGTGTGGAGGTTGAAGAGGAAGAGACTGTTTTTTCCTTTCTGGAGTTTTTTATTATTAAAATTTTTCTTGTGAAAGTACCATTGGCTGGAACATTCTTTCTAGAAACCTCTAAAATAAAATACGAGTCAGTACAGGGTAAGAGAGACTTTTTAAAAAGCAATACCTTTGGAGGCCGAAATAAGGCCTTCAGGCTTGCTCAGACTTGGTGTGTGTGATTTGAGGCAAGTGATTTCTCATCTCTGAGACTTTCTTTCCAACCCACCTCTGGAAAATGGGTATTTTGTAATAAAGCCAATTTGACTGCATGGTTGTGAGCATAAAATAAAATAGAATATATAAAGTGCACAGCACAGTTTTACATACCGGTTACTGTCATCTGTGCTTTACCTAAAAGATGCATTTACTCCTCACTACTACCCTGAGAGGCAGATCCTAAAATAGTCCCCACTATATGGAGAAGTGAGGCTTAGAAGGGCTCCGCTGGTCAAGTGGCAGAGACAGGATTTGAGCCCCGCCCAGCTCTTATCCGCTGCCCCCTGTGCAGAGGCTGCAAGCCGAGTCCCAGGAGCCAGATCTCGCCTATGGGTGCGTTTAGTTTGGCTTATAGTATTTATAGAAGAATAGTTAGCTTAGTTGTCCACACTTAAAACTTGGGAGGTTTCACCATTCTGGATCCCCGGCTTCTCTTTCAAAATCTGCATCTCTGGCCATTCTGCCCCTGTGTTCCCACATAACCATGTACAGTGGTGGCTGTCACTGGGGATGGTTCTGAGCACTCGATGGTCCCCACCACAACTCATCCTCACACATTCCGGCACCTGGAAGCATCTGAGGGTGTGTCCTCTTCCCCTGCCACCTTTTCTGTCCATCACCCTCACTATAGCCGTCGAGTTGCTAGGCTACAGCCTGACAGCTGTATGTGGTTCCTTTGTGGAGTAAGTGCCCCTGTTCACTCTGGTCTCCGTTGAGCTCTAGTCATTCCCGCCTACTGCAGCTCCCAGGACAATGTCCATGACACACGAGTGTTCCAGATTCCTCCAGGGCTCCCCGACGCCTCTCCTTGCTCTAAGGCTGGAAAGACCCTGCAGCATCCCTGCCTCTGAGCACACATCACCTCCTGGATTTGCCTTTTTCTTCCCTTAGCACTGCCATGAAACCACCTTAGCCCACGGTCTCTTCACCTCTGCCTTCCTGGGTTATTGCAGTAGTCCCTTACCTTGTGCCCCTGACTACCCTCCTACCCATTTGGCTCATTTCACAAAACAACGTCGTATCTATTTTCAGCACATCTTTCTATTGTGATCAGGGTCGGCTTCATGCAATTAACTACACAGGAGCCCACACTTGGTTTAATGCTCTTCTATGGCCATCTTGAAATTCTTCATGATTCTTGAATCAGAGGCCTGCATTTTTATTTTGCACTGGGGCCCACAAATTATTTAGATAGTCCTATTCATGTTTCAATTTCAAGAAGCTTTAGTGACTCCTAACCTTAGCAGTATTTGCCAGCCTTTTTTAATCCATGGTACACAAAGAACACGCTAATATATGGATGCTGTAGTGGGCTGCTCTGAAGCCCCAGGTCCCAACCAGCCCTTCTGGGGAGAACAGACGTCATGGCAAACTGTAATCCTTTCTCAGCACACAAAGATGCTGAGTTCACCTGCTGGGAAAATTCAGTCCTGCAGGAGAAGTTTCTAGTAGCTTGCCTTAGTGCTCACCCGGCTTTATTTTCGGAACCCCAGCCTGCGTAGGTCAATCTCTACTGCCTTCATGAGACTTTGCAAGTCAGGAAGGCAAACAAGTATTGATAAAAAGGCCACTTTGAAGCACTGTGATAAGAGGTCTCGTAGAAGAAGGCTCTCGTAGAAGAAGAAACTAAGATGCCTTAGTTTCCTGCGGCTGCTGAAACAAATTGACACAAACTTGGTGGCCTAGCAACAGAAGTTTCTTTTCTCACAGTTCTGGAGGCTAGAAGTCTGAAATCATGATGTCTGCAGAGCCGTGCTTCCTCTGAAGGCTCCGGGGGGGGAATCCTTTCTTGCCTCTTCCAGCTTCTAGCGGCTCTAGGTGTTCCTCGGCTTGCGGCTGCATCACTCCAACCTTTGTCTCCTTCCTCACGTGGCCTTCTCCTCTTTTCTCTGTGTCTCTTATAAAGACATGTGTCATTGTATTTAAGGTCTACCTGGATAATCCAGAATCATCTCATCTCAAGATCCTTAAGTACATCTGCAAAGAGACACTTATTTTTCTGATGAAAGTATAACATTCACAGGTTCTGGGAATTAGGATGTGAGGGGCCATCATTCATCCCACTACAGAGGGTATATGACAGGGGCAGCTAACTCCACCCTGGGGAATTGGGGTGAGCTGCCTTGAAAAAAATAACGTTTAAGCTGAATAAGCCAGGAAAAGAGGAAAAGAAGGGGGTGACGGTGGTGAAAGTGCTTCTGGAAAGAGCATGTGCAAAGATCCCAGTACGAAGTTAAGCCTGCTGGATTCCTAGCACTAAATGAAGCTAAGTGTATTTGCAGAGGAATGTACATGGAGAATGGGTAGGAGAAGCAGCTGGAGAAGTAATCGAGGCCAAATCAAGATGAGCCTTGTGGGCTTCCCTGGTGGCGCAGTGGTTGAGAGTCCGCCTGCCGATGCAGGGGACACGGGTTCGTGCCCCGGCCCGGGAAGATCCCACATGCCGCGGAGCGGCTGGGTCCGTGAGCCATGGCCGCTGGGCCTGCGCGTCCGGAGCCTGTGCTCCAACGGTGAGAGGCCTGTGTACCTCAAAAAAAAAAAAAAAAAAAAGATGAGCCTTGTAACTGCAGAAAGTCATTTGGACCAGTGTAATGAGGAGGCCCTGAAAGGTTTTGAGCAATGGAAGGACATGATCAGATTTCAAGAGATGGCTATGGCTGTAATGTGGAGCGTGGTTTGGAGGCAGCCAAGACTGGACCAAGGGGAATGGTTAGGAAATGGTTACATAATTCAGGCAGTGAATGAAAAACTAGGACAGTGCAGAAGTGAAGGCAGATGAGTCAACAAATTCAAGAGGTTATTTGGGAGGCAGAATCAATAGATATTTGGTGGCTGGTGGGATTTCAGTACAGAAGTCAAGGATGACACCCAGGCTTCTGGCTTCTGGTTCAGAAAGTGTCGCCATTGTTGATGTCGGGACCTGAGAAGGAGGGGCAGTTTGGGTGGGCACGGTTGGGGTGAATTTTCAGTGTCTGTGGGACAGCGCTATTAGAGCTTATTAGTGGAAATTGAGTGGTCTGAAGCACAGCAGAGAGCCTGGGACTAGAAATAGAGACTTGGGAACTGTCAGAATGTGGATCGTATGTGAAGTCAGGGAGGGAATGCTCGCACTCAAGGGAAGGTGTAAAGTGAAAAGAAAATAGGGCCCAAGACAGAGCTCTCAGGAGCACTGATACTTACTCTGTGTGTTACCGACCAGGGTTCTTGGCCTCCCTTAATCAGTAGAAATTGATAAGAGGCCAGACAAGAAATTCAGGTAAGGCTTTATTGGGGCCCCTGCTGCAGCAGAGGGGGAAGCAAGAACAAGCCACAGGTTCCCTTGCTCGCTCGCTCCCGGGGGGTGGAGGGTGGAGGGCGCACGAGCTTGTTCCTTATATGGCGTGAGGGTAGGGGTGTGTCTAGGGGTCGGGCCGGAGGCGTGGCCTAGGTATTTTGCCCACCCCTTTGGTGGTGTTGAGTGCAGGGGGCATGTGCAGTACCCTTTTTTTGCTCCTGGCTCTTCAGAAGTGGCAGTTGGGCTTTTTTGGTCTTTCTGTATCTTGTTATCCATAATTTGCCCCAACCATACATGCACACAGTTATTTTTTTTGTCCCTTGTAGTTTCTTTGTATTCTGTTGCTTGAGGAGAGGAGACATTTGTCCAGGTGCAAGCATTGCAGCAAAGGGTCCCAGGTCCCAGGCTGTCTCATATGGGCTGAGGACAAGGGCCTGTGGCAAATGGCAGACGACTCAGAGGGCAGTGACTGCCAATATTTAGTTATGTGTAGTTTCTACAATATAATTCGAAATGTGCTGTCAGTTGTCTTCTTATGTCACTCATTTTATATTTTGCTGAACAATTCAAGCGCAATATTGTTCTCCTTTCTCCTGTCTTGGTCCTAACTATTTCACATACCCAGGAACCAAGCTAAAGGTCCAGAACAGGGGGCCCATGTGGGAATAAGCCCCGAATGATTGGCTGGATATTATCTGTCCAAGGCTGACTCACAAAACAAGAGGAGGGAATATTTCCCATCTCCTCTGATGCTTCACCAAAACCCATCATCCACAGAGCATTCTAAAAACCTTTCTCTTAGATTATAAGCAATTTCCACTAAGTTCAGGAGTATATTTTTTTGGCTCAAGTTGTTTCCTTTCCCCTCCCCTGGGCTCCTTCTCAGCTAGTGAAATCCTATGTAACAGCACTGCCCAATAGAAATTTCTGCAACAGTGGAGACATTCTATGTCTGTGTTTTATAATATGGTAGCCACTTGCTGAAGGTGGCTATGGAGTACTGGAATGTAGTCAGTGTGACTGAGGGACTGAACTTCTAATTTTATTTAATTTAAGCCATTTAAATGTAAATACCCACATGTGGCTAGTGGCTACCATATTGGGCAGAATAACTCTACAAACTTTAGTGAACTCAAAATTCACTTCCTCAAGAGGCATTCCCTGAATACCCCACCCATAGCCAGGCCTATCTCCCTACTATATGCTGTTTAGAAACTTGTACTTTCATAAAGCTAATGGAGATTATAATTTTGAATAATCATGTGTGTATTTGCTAGTCTGAAGTGTCTCCCAGGATAGAACAGGGTCTAGAAGGGCAGGGACTATGTCTATCTCATTTACTACTGTTATTTCCAGCACCTAACAGAGTGTACAGTACTTGCTATTTACTCAATAAATATATATGAAAAGAATTAATTAATGGGACTTCCCTGGTGGCAGAGTGGTTAAGAATCCACCTGCCAATGCGGGGGACACGGTTCAAGCCCTGTTCCGGGAAGATCCCACATGCCGCGGAGCAGCTAAGCTCGTGAGCCACAACTACTAAGCCAGCGCTCTAGAGCCCGCGAGCCACAGCTACTGAGCCCACTCACCACAACTACTGAAGCCTGCGCACCAGGAACCCATGTTCCGCAACAGGAGAAGCCACTGCAATGAGAAGCCCGGGCGCCGCAATAAAGAGTAACCTCCACTCGCCGCAACTAGAGAAAGCCCACGCGCAGCAAAGAAGACCCAATGCAGCCAGAAATAAATAAAAAATAAATTGAAAAAAAGAATAAATTAATGATCAAATGATTCACTACAACATGTTATGGGATTATGTGCCAAATATATGTATAGTAAACAATTGGGGAGATTGATTCAAGATGGCGGAGTAGAAGGACATGTACTCACTCCCTCTTGTGAGAGCACCGGAATCACAACTAACTGCTGAACAGTCATCGACTGGAACTCACAAAAAAAGATACCCCATATCCAAAGACAAAGGAGAAGCTACAATGAGACAGTAGGAGGGGTGCAATCACAATAAAATCAAATCCTATAACTGCTGGGTGGGTAACTCACAAACTGGAGAACACTTATACCACAGAAGGCCACCCACTGGTGAAGGTTCTGAGCCCCACGTCAGGCTTCCCAACCTGGGGGTCTGGCAGCGGGAGGAGGAATTCCTAGAGAATCAGACTTTGAAGGCTAGAGGGATTTGATTGCAGGACTTTAACAGGACTGGGGAAAACAGAGACTCCACTCTTGGAGGGCACACACAAAGTAGTGTGCACATTGGGACCCAGGGGAAGGAGCAGTGACCCCATAGGAGACTGAACCAGACCTACCTGCTAGTGTTGGAGGGTCTCCTGCAGAGGTGGGGGGTGGCTGTGTCTCACCGTGAGGGCAAGGACACTGGCAGCAGAAGTTCTGGGAAGTACTCCTTGGAGTGAGCCCTCCCAGAGTCCGCCATTAGCCCCACCAAAGAGCCTGGGTAGGCTCCAGTGTTGGGTCGCCTCAGGCCAAACAACCAACAGGGAGGGAACCCAGCCCCACCCATCAACAGACAAGAGGATTAAAGTTTTACTGAGCTCTGCCCACCAGAGCCACAGCCAGCTCTACCCACCACTAATAGTCTCCCATCAGGAAACTTGCACAAGCCTCTTAGATAGCCTAATCCACCAGAGGGCAGACAGCAGAATGAAGAAGAACTACAATCCTGCAGCCTGTGGGACAAAAAGCACATTCACAAAAAGATAGATAAGATGAAAAGGCAGAGAGCTATGTACCAGATGAAGGAACAAGATAAAACCTCAGAAAAACAACTAAATGAAGTGGAGATAGGCAACCTTCCAGAAAAAGAATTCAGAATAATGATAGTGAAGATGATCCAGGACCTCGGAAAAGAATGGAGGCAAAGATCAAGAAGATGCAAGAAATGTTTAACAAAGACCTAGAAGAAATACAGAACACCTAGAAGAATTAAAGAACAAACAAACAGAGATGAACAGTACAATAACTGAAATGAAAAATACACTAGAAGGAATCAATTGCAGAATAACTAAAGCAGAAGAACGGATAAGTGACCTGGAAGACAGAATGGTGGAATTCACTGCCGTGGAACAGAATAAAGAAAAAAGAATGAAAAGAAATGAAGACAGCCTAAGAGACCTCTGGGACAATATTAAATGCAAAAACATTCATATTATAGGGGTCCCAGAAGGAGAAGAGAAAGAGCAAGGACCCAAGAAAATATTTGAAGAGATTGTAGTTGAAAACTTCACTGACATGGGAAAGGAAATAGCCACCCAAGTCCAGGAAGTGCAGAGAGTCCCAGGCAGGATAAACCCAAGGAGAAACATGCCAAGACACATAGTAATCAAATTGACAAAAATTAAAGACAAAGAAAAATTATTGAAAGCAACAAGGGAAAAAGGACAAATCACATACAAGGGAACTCCCATAAGGTTAACAGCTGATTTCTCAGCAGAAACTCTACAAGCCAGAAGGGAGTGGCATGATATATTTAAAGGGATGAAAGGGAAGAACCTACAACCAAGATTACTCTAGCAGGGAAGGTTCTCATTCAGATTCGATGGAGAAATCAAAAGCTTTACAGACAAGCAAAAGCTAAGAGAACTCAGCACCACCAAACCAGCTCTACAACAAATGCTAAAGGAAATTCTCTAAGTGGGAAACACAAGAGAAGAAAAGGACCTACAAAAACAAACCCAAAACAATTAAGAAAATGGTCATAGGAACATACATATCAATAATTACCGTAAACGTGAATGGATTGAATGCTCCAACCAAAAGACACAGGCTCACTGAATGGATACAAAACCAAGACCCATATATATGCTGTCTACAAGAGACCCACTTCAGACCTAGGGAAACATACAGACTGAAAGTGAGGGGATGGAAAACGATATTCCATGCAAATGGAAATCAAAAGAAAGCTGGAGTAGCAATACTCATATCAGATAAAATAAACTTTAAAATAAAGAATGTTACAAGAGACAAGGAAGGACACTACATAATGATCAAGGGATCAATCCAAGAATAAGATATAACAACTATAAATATATATGCACCCAACATAGGAACACCTCAATACATAAGGCAACTGCTAACAGCTATAAAAGAAGAAATTGACAGTAAGACAATAATAGTGGGGGACTTTAACACCTCACTTACACCAATGGACAGATCATCCAGTCAGAAAATTAATAAGGAAACACAAGCTTTAGATGACTCAATAGACCAGAGAGATTTAATTGATATTTATAGGACATGCCATCCAAAACCAGCAGATTACACTTTCTTCTTAAGTGCACATGGAACATTCTCCAGGATAGATCACATCTTGGGTCACAAATCAAGCCTCAGTAAATTTAAGAAAATTGAAATCAGATCAAACATCTTTTCAGACCACAACACTATGAGATTAGAAATCAATTACAGGGGAAAAAACGTAAAAAATACAAACACATGGAGGCTAAACAATACAGTACTTAATAACCAAGAGATCACTGAAGAAATCAAAGAGGAAATCAAAAAATACCTTAGAGACAAATGACAATGAAAACACAGTGATCCAAAACCTATGGGATGCAGCAAAAGCAGTTCTAAGAGGAAAGTTTATAGCAATACAAGCCTACCTCCAGAAACAAGAAACATCTCAAATAAACAATCTAACCTTACACCTAAAGGAACTAGAGAAAGAAGAACAAACAAAACCCAAAGTTAGCAGAAGGAAAGAAATCATAAAGATCAGAGTAGAAATAAATGAAATAGAAACAAAGAAAACAGTAGCAAAGATCAATAAAACTAAAAGGTGGTTCTTTGAGAAGATAAACAAAATTGATAAACCATTAGCCAGACTCATCGAGAAAAAGAGGGAGAGGACTCATTAAAATTAGAAATGAAAAAGGAGGAGTTACAACTGACACTGCAGAAATACAAAGCATCCTAAGAGACTACTACAAGCAACTCTATGCCAATAAATGGACAACCTGGAAGAAATGGACAAATTCTTAGAAAGGTATAAGCTTCCAAGACTGAACCAGGAAGAAATAGAAAATATGAACAGACTAATCACAAGTAATGAAATTGAAACTGTGATTCAAAATCTTCCAAAAAACAGAAGTCCTGGACCAGATGGCTTCACAGTTGAATTCTATCAAACATTTAGAGAAGAGCTAATACCAATCCTTCTCAAACTCGGCCCAAATACGGCAGAGGGATGAACACTCCCAAACTCATTCTATGAGGCCACCATCACCCTGATACCAAAACCAGACAAAGATACTACAAAAAAAAAATAATTACAGACCAATATCACTGATGAATATAGATGCAAAAATCCTCAACAAAATAGTAGCAAACAGAATCCAACAACACATTAAAAGGATTATACACCATGATCAAGTGGGATTTATCCCAGGGATGCAAGGATTCTTCAATATACACAAATCAATCAGTGTGCTACACCATATTAACAAACTGAAGGAGAAAAACCATATGATCATCTCAATAGATGCAGAGAAAACTTTCGACAAAATTCAACACCTATTTATGATAAAAACTCTCCGGAAAGTGGGCATAGAGGGAACCTATCTCAACATAATAAAGGCCATATATGACAAACCCACAGCAAACATCATTCTCAATGGTGAAAAACTGAAAGCATTTCCTCTAAGATCAGGAACAAGACAAGGATGTCCACTCTCACCACTATTATTCAACATAATTTTGGAAGTCCTAGCCACGGCAATCAGAGAAGAAAAAGAAATAAAGGAATACAAGGAAAAGAAGAAGTAAAGCTGTCACTGTTTGCAGATGACATGATACTATGCATAGAGAATCCTTGAGATGCATGGGGGGTGGTGGTGGTGGAATGAACTGGGAGACTGGGATTGACATATATACATAATATGTATAAAATGGGTAACTGATAAGAACCTGCTGTATAAATAAATAAATTAAATTAAATTAAAAAAACAATTGGCTACAAATTACAATGATATGTTAAATCATTCAAACTATATAATAGATAATTCTAGCAGACTAATAGCTCTGATCAACAGATATTGGGACCATCAAAGGAAGGACAAATTTGACATGCTCAGTTCAGTGTATTTCAAATTTGAGGTACTGGATCTTGTGTTTTATATTCCCTTATCTTACTGGTCATTAAAAATCCTGAAGGCTCTTCAACTCACCGTATCTCCTCTCTCTTGCACCACGCAGTTAATAGAAAATCCATTCACACTTCTCACTAACATTTCTCAGTTTTCTCCGAATCTTACAACACTGCTCAGCCCCTCAAAGTTTCTCTCAATCCAGAGTTTGTCAGAGTGCACTGGTCTCCACTCCCAGCTTTGCATTCTCTGTGTTTATTTAACATATTCCCAAAGCTCCTCATCCAGTTAATTTTTAAACAGGGACTATGTCAGGCACTGTGGCACCCCACCAAAGACCTCCCTCCAGACACCAAAATGCACGAGTCAACGCTCTTTGGATACATCCTTTCAATAGTTAGGTAGCCCCTGCCTGGGACGGAGCTTGAGCCAGGTCAGAAGCTCTGGTGCCCTGGGAGCATCTGGGAGCTCCCTAGCAAGCTCCTTAATCATCTTCAGCTCTGGCTCCCTCAGCACAGTTGCTTCCACCTTCTAACAAATAAGTGGAATCTGGAAGGTTCTGTAGGCCCAGCTGAATCCAGTTCCTAGACCCTGGGCAGACATAGGACCAGGGCCCTTGCCCAGTTTCAGTGCAAATCCATGAAGGGCAGTGTGTTAAAGGCACTCTATGTCAGAGCCAAGGGAAACGCTGAGACTCACTTGTCGGTAGAGTTGGGGTTCGGCAGAGCAGAAGAAGACAAATGAAGCTGAGATGGGGAAGCCAAAGGGAGGGGACATTAAAAGGGATGGCTGCGAGGGAGACTTTGGCAGTTCTTGATTTCTGCTGCCGTTATGACGGGCTTCTGGAAGGGCCTATAAGGGATGTGCTATGATAAAGAGGAGCGCTGAGGAGGTGGCCCCCAGTGTATGGATTTGATCCAGAATAGAGAAAAGAGCATTAATCTTTACTTCAAAACCATCTTATCAAATGCAGCAAGTGTGCTCTGCATAAAGGTGAAAGGAATGGGTTTCAGCCTAGATCACAGGGTCCCAGGCAGTGGACAGACAGCTCCCTGTCCACCCCAAGGCCTGGTCAGGCAGCTCTTTGGGAAGAAGTGACACCAGCACAGAGAGAAGTTGCACCACTAGCAGCCGCTGCCCTCCCTGGCTCACCTCCCTGGATCCTTCCCAGGCTTCCGGGAATGGCAAACAGTCCTCCAATGCCGAAAGGCCACTGACCCCCGCTGCTCCTCTTGATAGAAAAGCCATTCACATATTAATGTGCCTCATTTTCCCTACGTGTTACATCACCGCCACTTTCTTTTACTTTCTTCATAATCCTAAAAGCTACTAACA